>NC_091953.1:11167018-11467018 GCF_031021105.1 Erythrolamprus reginae | reverse complement strand
AACAAATGTGAGCTTTGGGTTTGGGGACCAAATCCAGACGTGAGAACTTCAGTTACTTGTGCTATTTCTGAGTTTTACAATTGGTGTTCAAAGTTAATGCATACATTAAAAGAAAAATAAAGGCTGCCCCTTACCAAGTTCTACTTACGCACTTCTAATTGGTGTTCCTTTTAGTGTCCTGTACTCACCTACATCAGGATCGTTGGCTTGAACTCTTGTCAACAAGGCCTTGGTGGCGGTGTTCTCATAGACACAGGCAGTGTAGTGGTCAGAGGAAAACAGTGGAGGATTATCATTGACATCTTCCAATATTAGATGGAGTTTTGATTGACAGAACTTCCCTCCCCCATCAGTTGCCTGGGCGATCAGATGGTAGACAGGGGTCTTTTCACGGTCTAATGGAGCTAAGGTTTTGAGCTCCCCTAAAACAATTTCAAGGGATAAAGAAAAAGGAAAACAGGGAAAAGTAAGTGGACTGTCATGACAATACAGTAGTACCTCTAGATACGAGCTGCTCCACATGCGAGTATTCCAAGATACGAGCCACGAGGGGAGAGAAATTTCTTTTCGAGACCCGAGCTCAAATTCGGGATACGAGCCGAGCGTCCACTAGGTGGCGCAAGAATCCTTGCTTCTGGTTATCTCGGAGGGGAAAAACAAAGTCTAAAGCCATTTGTTCCAGATACGAGTTGTTTGACATACAAGCTCCCTTCTGGAACGAATTAAACTCGTATCTAGAGGTACTACTGCTATCATTATTTTATCACTAATACTACTATTTTGTTTTTGCAAAGTAATTGGTAAATATTATAATATTACAAATTGTCCTAAAAATGCGAATTCCAGATGTAGTTTTAGAAGAAGAAACGATAAACATCATGATCTCTGGAGCTTTTCAAAATTATACTAAGCTTTCGTTATCCTCTGTTAACATCGTCAGAGTGTAAAATCACCATTGGAGAGATGCTTGCTTTTATAATATGTAGTGTAAAATTGGAGGTGGTGTGCCTTTAAGAGCTGCATGCAATGAAATTTCATTTTCAAGGTCTGCCAACTATTGTATATTCAAAGAGACAATAAAGTTATTCTATTCTGTTCTATTCTATTTTCTCTTACTGTTCCTGTTTCCGTTTTCTATTCTATTCTATTCCTCTTCCTGTTCCTGTGTTCTGTTCTATTCTATTCTATTCTATTCTGTAATATGGTAAATGATTTAGCTTTACTAGATAAATGGTCAAAGCAATGGAAACTGCAGTTTAATGTTTCCAAATGTACAATAATGCACTTGGGGAAAAGGAATCCTCAATCTGAGTATTGCATTGGCAGTTCTGAGTTAGCAAAAACTTAAGAAGAGAAGGATTTAGGGGTAGTGATTTCTGACAGTCTCAAAATGGGTGAGCGGTGTGGTCGGGCAGTAGGAAAAGCAAGTAGGATGCTTGGCTGCATAGCTAGAGGTATAACAAGCAGGAAGAGGGAGATTGTGATCCCCTTATATAGAGCGCTGGTGAGACCACATTTGGAATACTGTGTTCAGTTCTGGAGACCTCACCTACAAAAAGATATTGACAAAATTGAACGGGTCCAAAGACGGTCTACAAGAATGGTGGAAGGTCTGAAGCATAAAACGTATCAGGAAAGACTTAATGAACTCAATCTGTATAGTCTGGAGGACAGAAGGAAAAGGGGGGGACATGATCGAAACATTTAAATATGTTAAAGGGTTAAATAAGGTTCAGGAGGGAAGTGTTTTTAATAGGAAAGTGAACACAAGAACAAGGGGACACAATCTGAGGTTAGTTGGGGGAAAGATCAAAAGCAACGTGAGAAAATATTATTTCACTGAAAGAGTAGTAGATCCTTGGAACAAACTTCCAGCAGACGTGGTTGGTAAATCCACAGTAACTGAATTTAAACATGCCTGGGATAAACATATATCCATTGTAAGATAAAATACACAAAGAGGATAATCAGAACTGCAGAAAAAGCAATTGCTGCCAACCTGCCTTCCATTGAGGACCTGTAGACTGCATGAGTCAAAAAGAGGGCGGGGAAAATATTTACTGATCCCTCACATCCTGGACACAAACTGTTTCAACTCCTACCCTCAAAACGTCGCTACAGAGCACTGCACACCAAGACAACTAGACACAAGAACAGTTTTTTCCCGAACGCCATCACTCTACTAAACAAATAATTCCCTCAACACTGTCAGACTTTCTACTAAATCTGCAGTTCTATTCTACTAGTTTTTCTCATCATTCCTATCACCCATTTCCTCCCATGTTGACTGCATGACTGTAACTTGTTGCTTATATCCTAAGATTTTTATTAACATTGCTTCTTCATTGCTTATTTGACCCCTATGACAATCATTAAGTGTCGTACCACATGATTCTTGACAAATGTATATTTTATTTTATGTACGCTGAGAGCATATGCACCAAGACAAATTCCTTGTGCGTCCAATCACACTTGGCCAATAAAATTCTATTCTATTCTATTCTAAATCCTGCATTGAGCAAGGGGTTGGACCTGATGACCATGGAGATCCCTTCCAACTCTATGATTCTATGAAGTCTATCCTGCATTTAATACCTAGTCCACTCTCCACTGACCATTTACAATACTATTATTTTTAAGGGTTTCCATCTTTTTTTTAATACAATAAGGTAAATGTTCATAGACCCTTGATGTTCTTCCCCAAAATGATGTCTCCCTTACAGAACTCCCTGGATCTCTAAATGCCAAGTTACATGGACCAACCTTACACCTAATTTTAATTTTAATATTAATATAATCCAATATTAACCGCTCCAAACTTGACTGTAAAAAATATGACTTCAGTAACCGAGTTGTCGAAGCGTGGAACTCATTACCGGACTCCATAGTGTCATCCCCAAACCCCCAACACTTTACCCTTAGATTATCTATGGTTGACCTATCCAGATTCCTAAGAGGTCAGTAAGGGGCGAGTACAAGTGCACTAGAGTGCCTTCTGTCCCCTGTCCTATTGCTCTCCTATATCTCCTATACCTTTCTTCTATTCCTATATCTCTTATTCTATTCTTTCATTGATATGTTCTATTACTATATCTTCTTTTCTATTCTTTGTTAGATATATTTTACTATGAGTATCTCCTCTATAACCTTCACCATGTATTTTACTATGTGTATATAGATATATACCCACTAAAACCCTCATTGTGCATTGGACAAAATAAATAAATAAAATAAAATAATAATAAAATCTGCACATTTCTATCACTGGCCTAACAAGCTGCTGCTGCTAAATGTCTCCCTTTTCACTGCAACCTTTCCTCGTATCTCCTCCCAATCTGTTTTAAAAAATGCATAGCAATGATAAGCAGCTTGGGATGGAGGAAAGTGTATTGCAAGAGAGGAACTGAAGTATCAGGAGGCGGAAAGCTGCTGAAGAGATTATAGTGGAAGATTAGACACTCAAGGCAACACTTGGCCACTTCATCATTAAATAAGTGCCAAGGTGCTAGTCTCCTGCTAGAAAAAATTTCTCCTTTCCTTTCAAGGCAACGGTTGCAAGCTATATTTCTTCCATTAAACTGAAAGAGACCTCATAGAGGGGAAAGTGCATTTTTAATGCATGGATCTAATGGGTAGGCATACAGAGCTTTAAGTTTGGAAGTAACACACGGGCTTCACTCAGGAAGAAGAATAATCATAGATAACAGTTAGTCATGCATAGAATAGGATACAATAGAATAGAATAGAATTCTTTATGAGCCAAGTGTGATTGGATACACAAGGAATTTGTCATTGGTGCATATGCTCTCAATGTACATAAAAGAAAAAGATTAATTTGTCAAGAATCATGAGGTGCAACACTTAATGATTGTCATAGGGGTCAAATAAGCAATGAAGAAACAATCAATATTAATAAAATCGTAAGGATGCAAGCAACAAGTTACTCTTTCAGTAAAATAATATTTTCTCATGTTGCTTTTGAGCATTCCCCCAACTAACTTCAGATTGTGTCCCCTTGTTCTTGTGTTCACTTTCCTATTAAGAACACTTCCCTCCTGAATCTTATTTAACCCTTTGACATATTTACCGGTAAATGTTTCGATCCTGTCCCCCCTTTTCCTTCTGTCCTCCAGACTATACAGATTGAGTTCATTAAGTCTTTCTTGATACGTTTTATGCTTAAGACCTTCCACCATTCTTGTAGCCCGTCTTTGGACCCGTTCAAAGTGTGCCTAATCACATTTGGCCATGAATGCAGTGAATTTTTCCAATTCCTCCATTCCATTCCATTCCATTCCTAAATAGTTTGAGGGGTGAGGTGAGAGGTTTCAAACTATTTTCCATAGCTCAGAAGGCAAGGCAAAAGCAATGGGTGTAAACTAAAAAAGGAAAGAAGCAATCTAGAACTAAGGAGAAATTTCCCGACAGTGCAAGCAATCAACCAGTGGAACGGGTTGTCTTCAGATGTTATGGGTGCTCCATCACTGGAAGCTTTCAAAATGAGATTGCACAGATATTTCACCAGAAGAGCCCTTCACTCATCCACTCGAAAAAGAATACCCTACGATCATACAGGAAATAGTATAAGGGCAGACTAGATGGATCATGAGGTCTTTTTCTGCCGTCAGTCTTCTATGTTTCATGTTTCTATGGGGAGAGAAGGGGTGTGGGCATGTGCACGCATGCTAGCACACCCACACACCTCCCTTTTGGCACATGAATCAAAAAAGATTCACCCTCACTGGTATAAGGTCTCCTGCTTGAGCAGGGGGGTTAGACTGTGTTGTGCTTCCGTCTGAGGCCCCTCAGGGAACGGCTGACCCTCTGCCGGCTCTCTGCTCAGAGGGGGAGGATGAGGAACAGGGAACGGCTGACCCTCTGCCGGCTCTCTGCTCAGGGGGGGAGGATGAGGAACAGGAGGGAGAGGAGGAGGAGGTTCAGGCAGACGAGGAGGAGGAATCTCAGCCCGAGGGGGAGCTCTCCCCAGCAAGCAGCCTGGATTCTTTAGATGACCAGGCACAAGGAATAATAGATTTCCGGCAGAGAAGGGCAACCCAACGAAGGGGACAATTAGCCAAGTACTTCAAGCACTGAATGGGCAACAGCTGGGTTTGGGTGTGGTGCTCTCCGGAAAGGCTAAAAAGGCAGACCCACCCTTCCTGGTTTGTGGAGAATTATCTTTGGGAGTCGTGAGACCTGGCTGTGATCTTTGGCGTCTTGGAATTCTGGCTTGTGACTGTGAATACTGAAACCTTGAGGGGAAAAGGTGGGTGTGCCAGCAAGAGGTCTGCTGTGAAGGCTCATAGCCTGCCTGTGGGGAAGAACAGGTTTTCCTCTGTGTTTATTTTCAAATTATAAAGTGCTTTTGTTTCTACCAGCCTGTCTGGCTGCTTTTTCCAGTTGGTGCTGAAGTCTGGGGGCACCCAGACAGAACAGACTGGATGGCCTTCAAGTTCCCTTCCAACTCTGCTGTTCTATGTTCTGTTCTGTTGGACAAATGCTGGTCTCCTCTGTAAGATCTATTTTTAGAACTACCAGGCAACTTCTAAATAAGTAAAATGTTGGAAGCAGCCAGCATATTTTGGCAGCAGTGTGAAGGAGGTACCTAGGGGCTGAGGGAGAGAAGTCGGCGAGCTTCCCAAGTAGCTGTAATTTCAGCAGTAATCAAACAGAGAAATCATCCATGCAGAAATTTATCATCGTCTTACCATTTTCAGGATCCAAAATAAACTTGCCGCTTCCTGAGCCATATAAAGAATACAGAATTTCGCCGTTGGAACCAATGTCTACATCTTGTGCTCCCATTTTAAGGATGATTTTGTTGGGAGGGATGTCCTCGGGAAATATTGCCATATATGTAACCTTAAAATGAATAAATAAAAAAAGAGAACAGTTATTCCAACTTAGACAAACGACAGTCAATTTTAAAAATACCAACGTTCTTGATTTACCATGTTGGCTAGGGCAGTGTTTCCCAACCTGGGCAACTTGAAGATATTTATTTATTTATTTATTTATTAAATTTGTATGCCGCCCCTCTCCATAGACTCGGGGCGGCTCACAACACAATAAAACAATTTATAATAAATCTAATAATTTAAAAAACATTTTAAAAACCCCATTATTAAGCAGGCATACATACAAAGATACCATACATAAATCGTATAGGCCCAGGGGAGATATCTCAATTCCCCCATGTGGGTTTTAAGGAGTTTACGAAAGGCAAGGAGGGTGGGGGCAGTTCTAATCTCCGGGGGGAGCTGGTTCCAGAGGGTCGGGGCCGCCACAGAGAAGGCTCTTCCCCTGGGACCCACCAGATGACATTGTTTAGTCGACGGGACCCAGAGAAGGCCAACTCTGTGGGACCTCATCGGTCACTGGGTTTCGTGTGGCAGAAGGCGGTCCCAGAGATATTCTGGTCCGATGCCATGAAGGGCTTTGTAGGTCATAACCAACACTTTGAATTGTGACCGGAAATTGATCGGCAACCAATGCAGACTGCGGAGTGTTGGTATAACATGGACATACCTGGGGAAGCCCATGATTGCTCTTGCAGCTGCATTCTGCACGATCTGAAGTTTCCGAACACTTTTCAAAGGTAGCCCCATGTAGAGAGCGTTACAGTAGTCGAGCCTCGAGGTGATGAGGGCATGAGTGACTGTGAGCAATGAGTCCCGGTCCAGATAGGGCCGCAACTGGTGCACCAGGCAAACCTGGGCAAACGTCCCCCTAGCCACAGCTAAAAGATGGTTCTCTAATGTGAGCTGTGGATCGAGGAGGACGCCCAAGTTGCGGACCCTCTCAGAGGGGGTCAATAATTCCCCCCCCCCAGGGTTATAGACGGACAGATGGAATTGTCCTTGGGAGGCAGAACCCACAGCCACTCCATCTTATCCGGGTTGAGTTTGAGTCTGTTGACACCCATCCAGACCCTAACAGCCTCCAGGCACCGGCACATCCCTTCCACTGCTTCATTGACTGGACATGGGGTTTGGACTTCAACTCCCAGAATTCTGGGAGTTGAAGTCCAGATA
This sequence comes from Erythrolamprus reginae, assembly GCF_031021105.1. Taxonomy (NCBI): domain Eukaryota; kingdom Metazoa; phylum Chordata; class Lepidosauria; order Squamata; family Dipsadidae; genus Erythrolamprus; species Erythrolamprus reginae. The sequence continues at coordinate 11,459,984 of NC_091953.1, read as the reverse complement.
TCTTCCCGTTGCCCAGGTTGGGAAACACTGGGCTAGGGTATGGTGAAATATTAATAACAACTTTTTCTAAAAAATGAGTAACCTTTACGAAAGAATAAATAACCATGGTGTCCAGGGGGAAAGCATTTTGAAATTCCCTGATATTTCCCTGTAACTTGCGATCTAGTTAAAGTGCAGTTGTAGATGATGTCATACCAAATGGCTAAGCCATGGAGAAATATCAGTAGCTGAGGAAGCAAGTTGTTGCCACAGTTATGCTCATTTTTGCTTGACTCTGCCAGACAGCATGATTCATTTTTTTAAACATGATTTTCCCATGACTTTTAAACATTTTAATATAGTTAAACATTTTAATACAGTTTGTTTTTTACCCCTGATTTATTCCATTTTGTTCATGAATTTAAATGTTTCATGAGGTCTTTTTCAGCTGTCAATCTTCTGTGTTTCTATGTTTCTTCTAATGGTGCTCAAAATAATTTCTTCAGTTTTATCTCTCTGTTTATCTGATTTAATCTTAATTTCCATCCGTTGAAAAAGTTGCCAACTCACCTGATCGCAGACAGGGCTGTTGTCATTAACATCGGTGACGGTCACTTCCACCGCACTCTGGGTTACAAACAGTCCATCGGTGGCTGTAATATTCAGCAGGTAGACATCCTGCTCTTCTCGGTCCAGAGGTCTCTTGACATACACCTTCCATTCATTCTGAACCAGGCCAAGAGCAAACTTCCCTTTGGGGTTTCCTCCTGTGGGGAAAGAAAAGAAGGAAAGAAGAAAGCATTGCTGCAGGCAGGATATTGAGAGGTCCTAATAGTTTCTCACAATGACCCCTGCTCAAGCCACAGAATTAACACTGGTCCTTGTTAGTTCTGTGATCTGTCATGAATTGAGGGAACTGTTACAGAGAATAGAGAAAAAGAAGAAGGAGAAGAGGAGGAGGAGGAAGAGAAGAAGAAGGTGAAGGAGGAGGAAGAAGAAAGAGAAGAAGAAAGAGAAGAAGAAGGAGGAGGAGAAGGAAGAAGATAGAGAAGAAGGAGAAGAAGGAGGAGGAGGAGAAGAAGAAGAAAAAGAAAGAAGAAGGAGGAGGAGGAAGAAGATGCAGAAGAAGGAGAAGAAGAAGAAGAAGAAAGAGGAGAAAAAGGAGGAGGAGGTGGAGTTGGCCCATTGGCTCATTTTTCACCATGCACAGGTTCTGGAGGCTTTCCTGAAGCCTGAAGATGATGACAAACAGGCCAATGGGCCTCCTAGAAGTCCAGAGGCTTCAGTTTGGCCTGCACATATGCGTGGGAGGGGGGAGGGAGGGCGTAGTGTGTGTGTGTGTTTTGCGTGTGCATGTGTATGGGGGAGAGCATTGCATTATGGGAGTGGGCACATGTACCCGAGCAAAAAAGGGTTCGCTATCACTGAGCTAGGACTTACAGGGGTGGACAAAAAAATGGAAACACTTGACTTTTTGGCATCATCATGTTTGAACATGTTCAAATCAATCAAAACTTGACATATTTTAATGTTTGTTTGTTTTTTAATTCTGTTATTTGATATGTTTTTTTAAACTCTTTTTTTTAAAAACAGAAATTTAAGGAAATTGGTTATAACCAATTTTATTCTATTGGTTATAGAATTTATACATGGTATGCTTGTATGTATGAGTGGTTCTTTAAATTGGGGCTTTTTAAGATTGTTTTTAATATTAGATTTGTTTACATTGTCTTTTTATATTGTTGTTAGCCGCCCCGAGTCTTCGGAGAGGGGTGGCATACAAATCAAATAAATACAAATAATAAATACAAATACAAATAACCTTCTAGAAATGGCAGACCTCTCAGACTTTCAAAGAGGCCAAACTGTTGGTGCTCGAATGGCAGGCGCTAGTGTAACAGAAAGTGCCTGAATGTTTGGCATTTCAAGAGGTCTCAAAAGTCATGACTGCTTTTGAAAGAGAAGGGAAAACGTCCTCAGCCAAGCACAGGTCTGGTCGAAAGTCGAAGTTGTCTGAGAGAGACCGTCGGACTCTAACGCGAATTGTTAGAGCGGATCGCAAGACCACAGTTCCTAAAATCACTGCAGAGCTCAATAGACACGTACAGAACCCAGTTATCACAAAAACTGTTCAAAGGGAGCTTCACAAATCTGGATTTTCAAGGTGTTTCCATTCTTTTGTCCACCCCCTGTACTTTCGGAGTAGCACATTTGCATACCGGGAAACATGGTATGCAAACGCTAGCCCCGTGAGCCCCGTTGGAAGACAGGATCCTTGTTTTACGCCTCTTAAGGGTAATCAGATTCAAACAGTGAACAATCAATAGGTTTCATGTGGCATAATTCCCTTTCCACTTCAATCTCGAGGGGATGTGCTTCAAACCCCCACCCCCTCATTCTGGTTACTAGGGCAATTTCATTAGCTGCTGATTATGCAATCAAGGGAGTGTAGCGGGATGTATTAATGGAGGTCTCCTCTCTCTCTCCCCCTCCACCCCACCCTATACTGCTTGGTGTTGTTTCTGTATTCGCTACAATGCTTATTTGGGGCGTGCGTATGTTTGTGTGAGTTGAGAGCCGATTTCCAGAGCCCGCCAAATGCACAAAGACACATGATCTTTAAGTAGACCTTAACAAGAAGCCGTTTAAAGAGCCGTTTCAAGATAAGGCCGGCAATTAAAGTAAATTTATACAAGAGGAAAAAGCCAGCGAGGAAGAGAAAGGATGATGCTAATCGGCTCGCTATTACCCTAGAAGTGTGACTCCGGACACAAGGATATTACCCTTTCCACCTCATTAAATTGCATGGTACAAAAATCAAGTCAGAACACTCGTCTTTGCCATCTTCTATACAAGGGAAATACAGTGGTACCTCTACCTACCAATGCCTCTACTTACGAACTTTTCTAGATAAGAACCGGGTGTTCAAGATTTTTTTGCCTCTTCTCATGATGAACCATTTTCCAATTACAAACCCGAGCCTCTGAAACTGTAACCGGAAAATGCAGGGAGAAGCCTCCGTGGGGCCTCTCTAGGAATCTCCAGGGAGGAAACAGGGCCGGAAAAGGTGGGGAGAAACCTCCGCGGGGACTCTCTAGAAATCTCTTGGGAGGAAACAGGGCCAGAAGAGGCGGGGAGAAGCCACCATGGGGCATCTCTAGGAATCTCCTGGGAGGAAATAGGGCCTCCACCCTCCCTGTGGTTACCCTAATCCCACGCATTACGAATTTAAGTTCATAAGTAGAGGTACCACTGTAGAGGTATTTCAAATATTGGTGCATACAGGGAATAAAAAGCAGGGAATCATGAGTTTGTTCCATGTTCCTTAATATTCCTAGCATATCGCCTGGCGGGACCTAGGGCAGGGGTAGACAAAGTTGGTTATTCTATGACTTGTGGACTTCAATTCCCAGAATTCCTGAGCCAATCATGCCAGCTCAGGAATCCTGAGAGTTGAAGTCCACATGTCCTAGAAGAGCCATCTTTGCTTACCCGTGACCTAGGGGAAGAGCCTTCTCTGTGGTGGCCCCGGCCCTTTGGAACCAACTCCCTCCAGAGATTCGCACTGCTCCCACCCTCCCCGCCTTCCGCAAGAGTCTAAAGACCCATCTTTGCTGCAGGTTTGGGGCCGCTAAGGCCAGCATCTAGCCCTGGCCGACAAATGAATTCATGTTTGAGTGCCTGAATATGAGTGGCTGGTTTTTTTAAGAAATTGGGGTTTAAGTATGTTTTAAATTTAGATTTCTACATGTTATATATTATTTGTTGTAAGTTGCCTGAGTCCAAGGAATAGGGCGGCATAGAAATCTAATAAATAAATAAATAAATAAACAAACAAACAAACAAACAAACAAACGGACGGACGGATAAATGAATATATAAATAAGTTTATTTATGCTTTGATGTTAAAAAGTAAATAAGAGCAAACCCCACTCCCTTCTAGCACTGATGATATTACGTAGTTTGGTTGTAAAAGTTTGGTTATAAGAAAACCACCAATCTCAGAGAACACCAAGAACCCAACAGTTAAATTTCCCTATCTTTAACATACTATACTCAGGTTCAATGGAGATGTTTTGGTTTGACTTTAGGCATCTCAAAGAGAGCTTGTTCAACCTTCTGCTTGGACCTTTGACCACAATGATGGGCTCAAATTTGGCTTTTGGATGCCACAATGTAAATAAATCATAAGCAGAATTCAAGATGGTCTACGCTATTTAGTTAGTTATGAGAGTTAGTGGCTCAACACTTCTGGAATACAATGGCTTGGGAAATGTTGTTCCAAGAAATCACCTGTTTGGGCAATGTGGTTTACATTTTTTAAGGTTAAAAGAAGTGTGATTGTGTTATGTATGTGTTGTGCGTGTGTGACTCGGGTCTTTTATTTCCCCTAAATATGCTTGCTTGCACATCCAGTTCTCTGGTGATTAATTAACTTTTCCGCTAACATAATAAGCAGCATTGGTGTCTTAAAAGCATTCTAATTAATCAATTTTTCTCTGCATTTTTAAAAATAGAAGAATCCTGACTGCAAATATTAACATATTTTATGTTTTTAAAAAGATCTACTGGCGATTTTCATCTTACATTCTGCTTACATTACAACATACAAGGACTACTTTTTAAAAAATCTGACTTTTTCAAAGGCTTTAAAGCTTAAACAATCGACATTATACCGTCTCAAATCTCTCGTTCTTGTTTACTTCAAGTCTGAATACCACCCCAAATCCTTGCATCTTACAAAAGTTAGACATGTTCAACTACATGAAAGGAATGTGCAAATCCCCAAGAAAAATAAACTCTTCAAAAGGCAGGAATAAACCGCACACAGAAAGTTTAAAAGGTCAAAATACTGCAGTTTTGAAAAGCTGCTGTAAAACTTGTTGTGAGTTCCTACCGTTAACAGATTAACAAAAGGCTAGTTTTCCCCTTTGCCATTTTGACTCTCACTGCTATCTCTCTGGTGATCATCTCATCATACAGCTCATCTGTTTGGAACCCATATGGCATCTCAGACATTAACACCCTTGAAAATGTCCAAAGATGCTTCACCAGAAGAGCCCTGCACTCCTCCACTCGAAATAGAATACTCTATGAGACTAGACTTTCAATCCTGGGCCTAGAAAGTTTAGAACTAAGACGCCTTAAACAAGATCTAAGTATTGCCCAGAAGATCATATGCTGCAACGTCCTGCCTGTTGGCGACTACTTCAGCTTCAACCACAACAACACAAGAGCACACAACAGATTTAAACTTAATATTAACCGCTCGAAACCTGACTAAAAAATATGACTTCCGTTACCGAGTTGTCGAAGCGTGAAACCCATTACCAGACTCTGTAGTGTCATCCCCAAACCCCCAACACTTTACCCTTAGATTATCTACGGTTGACCTATCCAGATTCCTAAGATAAAATACAGGAAATAGTATAAGGGCAGACTAGATGGACCATGAGGTCTTTTTCTGCCGTCGGTCTTCTATGTTTCTATATTTACTTGAACTCGTAAATAAGTGCTTGGCCTTATTGCCATACACTCAAAAGCCCAATTGGGCTTATTATCAGGGGATGTCTTATTTTGAGGAAATCAGGGTGTGTGTGTGTCTGTGTGTGTATACACACACACACACACACACACACACACACACACACAGACAGACAGACAGTTCCCCTGGAATTAAGACCCTGTCGTATGTATGTATGTATGTATGGTATGTATATATTTATTTGATTTCTATAAATATGTACATTTCTTAATTATCCGCCCTTCTCGAAGCGGCTCATATATTTATTTGAACTCGTAAATAAGTGCTTGGCCTTATTGCCATGCACTCAAAAGCCCAATTGGGCTTATTATCAGGGGATGTCTTATTTTTTAGGAGAGGGAAACAGGGAGAACAGAAAAGGCACTTCCTTCTTGCCGGAATCTGACCCGTTATTAATCCCAACGATGGAAACATGCTGATTTTACTGATTCATTAGCATTAAGGATTCCACGGATTTTAGGGAACACCTGTGAAAAGAGGGAATAATTCTCTTTCTACGAAGGCAGAAGAGAATGGGAAAGTGCTAATAAAATGCTGAAGGGAGTGAAACCTTCCCACCCATTCCACATTATAAAAATCTCCCAAGAGCACAGTAAGCAGTGGTATGATTTTACAACTCTTGCTTGAGATGGGTTTTCCATATTTTCCGCGGGGCCACCACCTTTCCTTAGAGGTAAATCTAATAAATGTTCGGAGTGCGTTAGGCACCATTCTCATTAATTATCCTTTCCTCCCCACCCTCCTTTTAATTCAGGGGTCGACTTATTCAACTCACGATTTTGTTAAGTAAATGGTTCGTGCATGGTTGTATTTACAGAACAGCCTTTTGAGCCTCAAAAACAACCAGAACTTTGGCAACGGAAAACCAAACACCGAAACCGATCCCAGTGGAATGTTGTAGCTTACACAACATGCTCATTTGTGGGGCAGGCTTACGATCCCAATGCTCGGCCAGTAGGGAAAAAAATCATACTTTAGGAATCCTCAAACTGCAAAAGGTTTGAAATAATGTATGGTTTCTGATCTTGGAAGTCATACGTAGCGGTATGCCCAGTGATGGGTCACTGCCCCCACTTGGGCAGGGGGGACGAAGTGCAGGTAGTAAGTTTATGCACTATTTATTGAATACTTAATAGGTTTTTTTATTATCCTTCCTTCTCTAGTACCTTAGTATGACCCTTAATTACTTGTGGCATGCAAAGGAGATGAACTCACTTAAGAATATTTTATATCAGTATCTTAGATTTGTTTAATAGAATCCTTTGCACGAGTTATATTCTCATGTTTTACTACTCAATTTTAGCATATTATATTGCATTTTAACTTATTATTTATTCAAATTCCCTCTATTTTAGCCAATTTTATTGTATTTTAACCAGTCACAGTTTTATGACGACCGATGTGGTCCTCTTCCTTGCTTTGATATGGTCGATTGACTAATCAAATAAAGTTGATATTGATATTGATATTACAAATAAACCTTTGCTGGGACCCTTAATTACTTTTAAAATAGGAAATAATTAAATAGTATGTTTTTACCATAAATGCTTTAATCGTTTTAAGCATTATCTAGAACTGAACTTTTATAACAATGAAAGAAAACCGAGCTACTTGCCTACACTGTTATTATACTGAACCTTGTGGGTTCAGTACAAAACTTTAAAATATTACTGTGCAGGCCTTCACTGGGTATGCCCCTGTAATAGTTTTCTAGAATTTGTATCTCAATAAGCAAAATGAAAGCAGTGGTCCCATGTTCAGGCTAAACACATTTTAGCTTTCACCCTCGCTCAGCTTTTTCTAAAACAAATGCGGCATAGTGACATTTGATATTTTAGTATTAATGTTGACTGCAGACCACGAAGAACATCAGCAAGAGACGGCTATGCATATATAAAGGCTTGACAATGTATAAATACTTGCTCTACGGTCTCCAAAATATTTACTCAAGAGACTCTTTTGCAGACTAACCACTGCACCACCCCGACTCCTCTACACATTCAATATATATTGCTCAAAAAATTAAAGGGAACACTCAAAGAACACATCTTAGATCTGAATGTGCACAACAGCATGTGAAATTGATTGCCAATCAGTGTTGCTTCCTAAGTGGACAGTTTGATTTCACAGATTTCACAGAAGTTTGATTTACTTGAAGTTATACAGTGTTCCCTCGATTTCCGCGGGTTCAAACTTCGCGAATAGCCAATACCACAGTTTTTCAAAAAATATTAATTAAAAAATACTTGGCGGTTTTTTTCCTACACCACGGTTTTTCCCACCCGATGACGTCATATGTCATCGCCAAACTAATATTTTTTGCAAATAAATAGCAAAAAAAATAATTATTGTTAATAAATAATTATGTTTATAAATATCGGGATCACTAAGTGTCTTATTCAATGGTGAGTACCAGTAATAATGGTGAGTAAATGGTTGTTAAGTGAATGGGAAATGGTAATTTAAGGGTTTAAAGTGTTAAGGGAAGGCTTGTGATACTGTCCATAGCCAAAAATGGTGTATTTACCGTATTTTTCGCTCCATAAGACGCAGTTTTTTTCCTCCCAAAGTAGGATGAAAAATCAGCGGCGTCTTATGGAGCGAAGATGCAGGCAGGGAGGGGGGGGGAGGCGCTGGAGCAGAGGGGGGGGGCGGCGATATACTCACCAAAAGTGTCTCTGTCGCCGCCTCTCCTCTTCCCAACCCCGAAGAGAGCCGCTCCTTTTGGCCTCCGGAAGTGCTGGGCCGGGGGACGCCTCCACCGCGCAGGTTTAGGAGGCGGAGCGGCACCGGAGGAGCGTTGGCGGCTCCGAGCCTTTGGGAAGGCTACGGGAATCGCTTCAGGAGGCGGGGAGGTCTCGAAGACCCAAAACCCAGCCAGTCGCTCGCAGCCGGTCGGAGCTGCCCGTCCGACACCTCCATCCGACCCGTCCGATGCTGGCGCCTCCCTCCCTGCCGGCCCCTGCGCGCCCCAACCCCCCCCGAACTCCCACGGAAGGCAGTCCCCGTTCCCCCCCGCTTGCCAGCTCTCGCTTTGGTGTTTCCCCGGTGGAAGCAAGGCGGTTCAATTGCTCCGAGGTTCTGCTTCCAAGCAACCGTTTGCCACCTCCCCGCAAGCCCCCTGCCCGAAGCTGCAAGCGCGAGATCCTGGGGCAAGGGGGAGGCGGCAGTCCTGCGCTTTGCACTGGGGAGGTGCAGCGGGGAACCGGGGAGGAAGCCACCCCTCTGTGCTGGGAGGGAAGAAGGAACAATGTTCACTATCTCCCAGGACCACCAAGCCCCCTTCCAACAGCACATGCGAGGCTCCTGGCCTGCCAGCTCTCAGCTTCTCATTTCTGCTTTCTCTCTTTCTCTCTTGCTCTTTCATTCTTTTTTCTTTCTCTTTCTTTCTTTCTTTCTCTTGCTTTCTCTCCTTCCTTCCCTCCTTCCATTTCTTTCATTCCCCCTCTCTATTTTTATTTCTCTTTCATTCTCTTTCTTTCTCTTTTTCTTTCTTTCTTGCTCTTTTTCTTTCTCTCTTTTACCTTCCCTTCCTCTATTTCTTCTTTTCTTTCTCCTTCCTACCTTCTTCCCTCCTTCCCTTCCTTCAGTCCTTCCTCTCTTACTCTCCCCTTTCATAAGTTTCCTTGCTTCCTTCCTCTGTTCTGTCCCTTCCCCCTTTCTTTCTTTCTTTCTATTTTTTTTCTATTTTCCTCCTCTAAAATCTAGGTGCGTCTTATCAGCAGGTGCGTCTTATAGAGCGAAAAATACGGTACTTCCGCATCTCTACTTTGCGGAAATTCGACTTTCGCGGGCGGTCTCGGAACGCATCCCTCGCGGAAATCGAGGGAACACTGTATTGTGTGGTTTAAGTGTTCCCTTAATTTTTTTGAGCAGTGTATTAATTCATATTCACCCTTCCACATTCTGGATCTAGATATTATTTCTCTGATCACAGCTGCTTTCTGAAAACAACTCTTGCTGGCTACTTAAAATCACACACATCCTTCAGCCCAAACACATTTACCCAGATGGGGTGGTTTTTTGCCAGTTTTCTCCATTTCTTCTAAAAGGGGGCAGGAAAACACCCCCCCCCCCCCAACATATCCTCTCCTGTAGAAATAAGTAGGATAAGTGGTGAGAGATACGGTAATTCTTTTCTGGGCAGAAAGGGTTTATAACGCTCCAAAGAAAGCTACCAGAATATAAAACCTTTTTTTTTCATATGTCGGTCTGAGTGGGTTGAAAAGCAGCAAAAGGCAATGAGGTGAATCGTGTCCCAAGCTGAGCGCCAGATTTTAAATGGCAAGAAAAAGGTTAAGTCCCCTGCTTGCCTCAGCTCGTACATGCAAGATCTCTTCGGCAGAAAAAACAGAGCCATACTGTGAGCTCTTTGGATAATGCCCTTCTTTCCCCAGACTTCCTTAATTCTGTGCAATTTGCTTATGCCGGGGTCACATTAACGGAGTAAGAAGTATGCCTTTGGGATGAGCCCAAGACGATAGGCCAGCTTTTGCAAAAAGGAACTGTGCAGCTGCGTCAGATACCAAATTTGCTAAGCTAAGCGTGTCATTTCATGGTTTCTCTCTTTCTCTCTCTCCTTCCCTCTCTTTTGCTTGCCATTCTGTGACTGCCCTTCCATCTAAGCCTAAAAATCAATTGTTCCTTATGAGCCAACGACAGCGAGACAAAACTTAGAAAGTAATAACCTGCTCTCCAACAAACAATTTGGTTTTCAAGAAAAAAATATCCTGTAATCTACAACTCTTACACTGCAAAAACATAAGGACCACTCAACTTGATCAGGGTAAAACAATAGACGCAATTTACATAGATTTTTGTAAAGCTTTTGATTCAGTAGTACACAACAAACTACTTCTATTCTATTCTATTTATTTTTTCATTTTATTTATTTATTTTTGTGAAGTACTAATTGGTAGAGGGAAGTGTTTTTAATAGGAAAGTGAACACAAGAACAATTGTATGCATGGTAGGTTTGTATGTATGTTTGGTTTTGTATATTAAGGGGTTTTTAATTCGCTTTTAGTATTGGATTATCATTGTATACTGTTTATGATTGCTGTTAGCCGCCCCGAGTTTTCAGAGAGGGGCGGCATATAAATCCAATAAAACTTGAAACTTGAAACAAGGGGACACAATCTGAAGTTAGTTGGGGGAAAGTTCAAAAGCAACATGAGAAAATATTATTTCACTGAAAGAGTAGTAGATCCTTGGAACAAACTTCCAGCAGACGTGATTGGTAAATCGACAGTAACTGAATTTAAACATACCTGGGATAAACATATATCCATCCTAATAAAATACAAAAAATAGTATAAGAGCAGACTAGATGGATCAGGAGATCTTTTTCTGCTGTCAGTCTTCTATGTTTCTAGTATACAAAGATATAACAATGTTTATATACATGATACTAGTGTGAGAGAGAGACATTAGGACAGGGGACGGAAGGCACACTGGTGCACTTATACACTGACCTCTTAGGGTGAGGTTAACAGTGGATAGTTTAAGGGTAATGTTTTGGGGGTTTAGGTGATGGTAGTACAGAGTCAGGTAGTGAGTTCCATGCATCAACTACTCAGTTACTAAAGTTGTATTTCCTACAGTCGAGTTTGGAGTGGTTTACTTTAAATTAGTATCTGTTGTCTGCTTGTGTGTTGTTGTGCTTGAAGCTGAAGTAGTCATTGACAGGAGTATTTTATTCTATACAATTCTATTCTATTCAGTTGCTTCATGCATTTGCTACAAGCATGGAATGGAGTTTATGCACATTTTAAAAATCGCAACTGGAAGTAAATTACTACCCTCTGGTAAGGAAAAATATCCCAAGGTTTGCATCTAAATGCACCGTGTGGCTCCAGCTTGGCATAAAACGGCCTCTGTTTAATGAGGGCAAGCAGATGTTTCGGTGGGATAGGGATGCTTCCATCCATCTTGGAAAGCTGTATGACATGGCCTTTATTATTATCCTTTGCTTTGGGTGTGTAAGCACGGTTATGTCTTGGAAACAACACCTTGGAATAAACAGGAAATGCCAGTCCGACAATTCCCATTTATCTTATTCCCAGCTGTGGAAGTGAAGCCATCCCATTCACTTTGATGGCCAGCTTTGGGGACAATCCAATTTGTTTATTTATTTGATTTCTGTGCCGAATATATATTTTTATTTATTTGATTTCTATGCTGAATATATAAGATATATATATATATCTTATATATTCTCTGCAGACTCAAGAGTTTTCTTTTTCCTCCATAAATTTTTAATTTTTTTTCTCCAACACAAAGTTAAAAACAAGACATAATTTCCAACACAAAATCAAACTTATTGTCAAACATATACAATTTTTTTCTTTTTACTTTATAATCATTCAATGGAGGCTCTTATATCTCTTTCTTTCACAAAGGGACTGTAGAAACATATAATATCTTATACATTCAAAAACCATCTGAATGGATAGAGAGTGAAGATTCGCTAATGTTTTGATGTTTTAATAATAAGATACTGCTGATAAAATTGAGATAAGAAGATTGAGTTTTGAACATGATAACCCAGATGGAGAAAATGAGTAATGGTGGTAGCACTATGTATTGATATAACAAATTAAAAATATTATTGGAATAAATTAGTTTAACTATCCAAACTATATTTTTTTGATTTTTTAAAATTTAGTCTGGAAAAGAGTTTTTTCTGAATGGCACCTGTCACTTAGCCCTCCCCACCCCCTTTTTATTAATTCAGCTGGACTGGCAAAGGCTAACAAATTCTCAAGGGATTTTGTAATAGCTGGCCATCCCGCCTCCCCCCTCCCCCAAGATAAATGTCAGAAGGCAGGTGGTGGGTGGCCGGAAAGATAATTCTGTATCCCGATGTTAAGAAGAAATTGGCTGAACACAAAAACGAAGAACTGGAAGGTTCTTGGTTATCTGCAGCAGTGTTTCCCAACCTTGGCAACTTGAAGATATTTGGACTTCAACTCCCAGAATTCCCCAGCCAGCGAATGCTGGGTGGGGAATTCTGGGAGTTGAAGTTCAGATATCTTCAAGTTGCCAAGGTTGGGAAATTTAATGACCAACTGGCAAGGCATTTACTGATTGGGAGAAGGAGTGGTGTAGTGGCCTAGAGGTGGAGATCTCACCTCATAATCAGGAGGCTATGAGTTTGATCCTAGATAGAGGCACAATGAGAATATATCTGCTGAATAAAATTCCGTAGTGGCGACAGGAAGGGTATCTGGCCTTCCCCCCTTCTTTCCTTCTCCTTCCTTCCTTCCTTCCTTCCTTCCTTCCTTCCTTCCTTCCTTCCTTCCTTCCTTCCTTCCTTCTCTTAAGCCGCCAATCTCACGACAGACTCAGGGCAGAGTACAACAATAAAACAACATACAAAAATCAACCCTCATCCATCTATCATTCATCACTACTGGCCGGAGCAAAGTGTCGTTGCCCCAGGCATTTAATCATTAAGACATTCTGCTAGCTCCATTCAGTTGACCAGACTCTACCTCCGCAAGGGATTATGCGGTCGTTAAAAAACAATGGCGATTTACTGATTGGGAGAAGGGATACCTTAGGGATACCTTTGATAACAGATAACAGAGTGTATTTATCATTAAAAGAGAATAAAGTAGCTCACCGGAATCCCAGACAAACATCATCCAGCAAAGAATGTCTTTTAGTGAGGCAGGAACCATGCTTTTGAAACCTTGTTCAAGCAACCCCACGCACTCTAACATCTCTTCCATGAACGGCGTTGAAACCCCATACCCAATTACCCCAAATCCTTTGCTTTTATACTGCCTGGAAGAGATATCACACCACAAAGAGGTGAAGCTGTAAGCTTATTTCCTTTTACTATGCAAATCCTCTTGCCTTCTCAAAAATCTCCTATATCGAGCACCTAACCATGGATTATCCACTGTAATGTCTTCCTCATCCTCTGACTGGGACCACTCCCCTGTTCCTCGGGTTCACTCAGGTCACTTTCCCCTTCACTCTCACTCTCTGCATCAGCAGAGAATTTTAACAGAGCGTGGATGTGTGATAAAGCCAAGACACAGACTTAAATAAGTATTATTTACATTTAAACAAAATATAAACAATCCAAAATATGCACATAGCAAATACAGAGCAAAACAGAATATAGATAACAAGCACAAAGCTAAAATATAATATAGATAAAGCACGAAGCTTATACAATACAGATAAAGCACGCAGCTTATACAAGCACAGAGCTTAGATAGGACTCCCCCATCTCAGGCAAAAGTAAAAGTAACAAGGAAGAGACTGGGCAGAATCATGAGCTTTTATAGCTTCAATGACGACATAGCCTTGAACATTTACTCCTCAAGTAAATGTTAACTCTTTGAGTGCCCATTAACCCTTTAAGTACAAGTTTGGTACAGTTTACAATATGCAGTTTATAATGGCAATCCCTAACATACATGTACCCTGTACTAACACTCACCCTCCTCAGAATCTGACATAACCAGGGGTGGACAAGGAGCGCTCGCAACAAAAACCAGGTCTTATTTTGGGGGAAATAACTAGCTTTGAAAGGAAACTTACCTGTAATATGGTAGCTAATTTGGTGGTTGATGTCAGAGGTATCTTCATCCCAAGTGTTAAGGACAGCCACGACTTCTCCCGGTGGGTCACTCTCCTTGACAGACCCCCTGTACATCTCCTGCTGGAACATGGGAGCATTGTCGTTGATGTCAGTCACGGTGACAGAGATTAAGGTGGTTGAGGAGAGGGATAGGGCTTCTCCCAGGTCAGAAGAAACCACCGTAAAGGCAAAAGTGGGATCTGTCTCGTGATCTAAATCTTTCAAGGTGCTGATCCAGCCACTGTTGCCATCAATAGTGAACACCTCCGAGATCCGGTCAATATCCAGTTCTGTTAAGAGCGAATAGGTGACTTGACCATTGGCCCCCGAATCTGCGTCAGTTGCCTTGACTTGTACAAGTTTAGTCCCTATTGGCATCCCCTCCATTACGATCGTGTCATACTTGGCTGCCTCAAAAATAGGCTTGTTGTCATTAATGTCTAGAACTTTAATGTCCACGTCCACAGTTACCACAATGTCCACCTTATCAAGCTGTAGGGTTGCAGCCACTTTAAAATGAAAAGTGGGGTCTGCCTCGTGATCCAGCCTCTTGTCCAGTTTTATAATGCCAGTGTCTTGCTCTATAATAAAAACTCCATCCTTGTTGTTTCCGGTCAATTCACCGTTGACTGTGCTGTAGACAACGCCTTGGTTAGGCAGAACGTGGAGAGCATCAATTGTGCTCCCTATGAGGGCATCTTCTGATACTGTAAAGGAATACTGAGGTTGAGAAAACGAAGGCAAGATGGTTTCTGGAGGTAAAACGTGTATGTATACAGGGATAAGGGAATGCCGTACAGGAATGCCACCGTCAACGGCTTTGACAAAAAAAGATAGCACCGTATTTTTCAGCTGGTTGAAATTCCCCTTGGTTACCATCCATCCATTGTCTGGATCGATTTCCAGGAGATCTGCAACGGAAACAGAGGCTTCACTATACAGGGAGTAGACAATCCTAGCATTGGCACCATCATCAGGATCAAGAGCTTGGACCTGGGTGACTAAGTGGCCTTTCCCAACATCGGCTTTGACGCTTGCTCTATATTCCACAGTCATGAACTGTGGGGCGTTGTCGTTCTCATCCACCACTATGACTCGGACCGTACAAAATGTGCTCCTCCCTCCACCATCAAGAGCTCTTATAAATATGGTGATGTCACCTTCTAAAGGGAGCTCCCTATCTAGTTTCTCCGTGGTGAGGATCTGCCCTTTGCTGTCAATGACAAATCTGTCTTTGGCAAAATCATTGAGGATGGAGTAACTTATCTGACCGTAGATGCCCGAATCTCCGTCGGTTGCTTTTACGTGGATCACCCTAGTTCCCGGGACAGCGTTTTCCCTGACTTCCGCCACATAAATACTTTGTGTGAATACGGGGCTGTACAAATTAGCTCCAAGAATCTGGATATGGACTTGAGCAGTGCTGGTGAACAAACCATCTGAAACAGAAACATTCAAGCTGTACATGGACTCCATTCTCTGCTTTCGATGATTTGACAGCGTGATGATGCCACTCTTGCTATCCATCACAAAACTGGTACGGTCATTTCCAGACAAGATGCTGTACTCCAATCGGTCAAAATCGGAGCTGTCTGCATCGGAAGCCTGGACGCAGGTCACAAAATGACCCCGCGGAGCTAATTCACTGACGTAAGATTCATATATCAACTGATTAAAAATAGGAGGGTTGTCATTCATATCCGTCACATAGATGTTAACTAGAACTTCACTGCTTAGAGGTGGGAATCCGTTATCGGTGGCCCGTACTTTTAAGCTGCACTGCTGCATCAGTTCATGGTCCAACAAGCGGGCAGTTAGGATCAATCCGCTTGTCCCATCAATATGAAAATAATCTGTGCTATTGAAAGTATCCTGGACTATCTGATACTGAATGATTTTGTTATTGTCGGAATCTGCATCAGTAGCAATGACCTGCAAGACGGGAGTCCCAATCAAGGAGGCTTCGGTTAAGGTAGCATTATAAGCAAAGTGGTCAAAAACTGGAGCATTGTCGTTGACATCCTTGATAATTAAGTCCACTGTAACTTCAGCTCGGGCACCAGTGAGAGCATCACTGGCTCTCACCGTCAGCTTAAAAACGGGATTGAGTTCATAGTCTAATGGACTGATGACACTGAGGACTCCCGTGTCAAAGTCAATGTTGAACTGATTATAAGGATCCCCATCTACTATGATGTAAATGATATCTTGTCCTTCTGGGCTGGTAGCATTGATGCTCAGAATTGGGGTGTTCATTTCTATGTCTTCATTGATGGAGGCTGTGTAGAAGGGCTTGTCGAAGATGGGCATGGCCTTATTGACAATGGTGATGGGCAGTTCCACAGAGGCAGACAAGGATGGGTCACCTCCATCTTTAGCTATGGCAATAATTAAATATTCTATATTAGATAAGTCAGAGTTAAAGGGCGCTTTCAAAGTGATGCTCCCGCTGTGACTGTCGATTTCAAAGTGCCCGTAGTCCTCCTTCAATAGGTAAGATACGTCCCCGTTGGCGCCCTTGTCTTTATCAATGGCCCTCACTCGGTATATCAGAGTGCCCGGATCAGCCTCAACTTGAACTGCAGCATAGTACGGAAGTCCAACAAATACTGGAGCATTGTCGTTGATGTCTTCAATGAGAACCCGGACAACCACTCTG
Source organism: Erythrolamprus reginae (assembly GCF_031021105.1). Taxonomy (NCBI): domain Eukaryota; kingdom Metazoa; phylum Chordata; class Lepidosauria; order Squamata; family Dipsadidae; genus Erythrolamprus; species Erythrolamprus reginae. The sequence continues at coordinate 11,443,202 of NC_091953.1, read as the reverse complement.
GCCACCCGTAGATGGTCCAGCTCACGACTAGCCTCTACCACCAATTCATATAATTCCTGTTCTTCTCTGTCAAACGGGAGGCCAACCGTCTGAATGAGACCTAAAGTGGGTTTGATCTTGAATTTGTTCCCTGGGTTTAATATGCTGTACTTCAAGGGCTCGTTGAGACGATTTCCAATCGCATTGACCACTGCTACCTTGGTGACGTTGGTGCTGTTCTCCAAGATGGATGTAGAATAATGGCTCTGAGTGAAGTGAAGACCACTATCCATGGCTTCCTTGACCATTATGGTCACTATAGCACTACTGTAAAACTTCCCATCAGAGACTTTCACGATCAGCATGTAATGGTCTTTGGAAAGGCTGCTATTTTTTATGGTCAACACCCCAGAAATGGAATCAACGAGAAAATATTCTGTGTTCCCTTCAATCAGACTGTAAGTGAGTTCTGACGGGACTTCTAAATCTGGGTCCACGGCCTTGACTTGAAGAACCTCCACTCCCACATAGGTCGGTAGAAGCAAGATGGTTTCAAACATTGCCTGGCTGAACATTGGAGGATTATCGTTGACATCCATCACGTCGATGGTAACTTCCACGGGACTTTCTGCAGTAAGCTGGGGATTACCACTATCTCGAACGTGAACATGGAAGTAGAAATGAGCAATGGTTTCGTGGTCCAAATCAGCAATAGTTCTAATTGCGCCTGTACTAGAGTCTACCGTAAAATAATTCTTGGCGGTTGACTCAACGATCTGGTAGACGAGCAGCGCATTTTGATTGCTATCAGCATCCGTGGCTCGTATCACAAGGGGATTGTTTCCCACACTCCGGACAATGCTATTTACAGGTGCGGCTTCACTGATGCTGCCCAAGTATTGAGAAAAGAGAAAAACAGGCGGGTTGTCATTTTCGTCAACTATCTGGATGTTTACAGTGGCATTTGATGCCATCCCTGCCATGTTTGTGGCTTGCACTGTGAGCTGGTAAGAGGAAGTGTGTTCATAATCAAGAGACTTCTGGCTCGTGATGACTCCAGAATAAGGGTTGATCACAAAGGCGCCATCTATATTGCCATCTTTGATTTCATACACCAATGTAGACTGACTGATTGCCGAGACTTGGATAACCGAAGTCCCAAACTCAACATTTTCATTGATTTCAGCTTGCCATTCCTTGTGTGTGAATTTGGGGTGGGAGTTGTCCGACATCGTCACAGATATGCGCACAATGGCCGTAGCTGACAACGGCGGAGAACCCTGGTCGGACGCTTTCACTGATAGCACGAATTGGTTCATGGTGGTCAGGTCTGGTTCTTTCAGCACGGTGATGATGCCTAGAACTGGTTCAATCCTGAATGTGTTTCCGGTATTCCCTGAAAGAATGAAATAGGAAAAATAAATTAATTATGAAATTTAAACATAAGAGAGAAAAAAAATCAAACTGTAATTTCAGAGACAGAAGAACGTTCAATGGGCGCCTAGTGACATTACATTAGGACGGGGGAGAAATTCAGGGGTTCTTTGGGCATGGCTTATTTATTTATTTATTTATTTATTTATTTATTTATTTACTTACTTACTTACTTACTTACTTACTTACTTACTTACTTACTTACTTACTTACTTAATTACTTAATTACTTACTTACTGGATTTGTATGCCGCCCCTCTCCGAAGACTCGGGGCGGCTAACAACAATGGTAAAACAACATGTAACAATCCAATTTAATAAAACAACTAAAAACCCTTATTATAAAAAACCAAACATACACACAAACATACCATGCATAACTTGTAGTGGCCTAGGGGGATAGAATCACTTAACTCCCCCATGCCTGGTGACAAAGGTGGGTCTTAAGAAGTTTGCGAAAGACAAGGAGGGTGGGGGCTGTTCTAATCTCTGGGGGGAGCTGATTCCAGAGGGCCGGGGCCACCACAGAGAAGACTCTTCCCCTAGGGCCCACCAAACGACATTGTTTGGTCGACGGGACCCGGAGAAGGCCAACTCTGTGGGACCTTATCGGCCGCTGGGATTCGTGCGGTAGAAGGCGGTTCCAGATGTATTCTGGACCAATGCCATGTAGGGCTTTAAAGGTCATTACCAACACTTTGAATTGTGACCGGAAACCGATCGGCAGCCAGTGCAGGCCGCGGAGTGTTGCAAAAACGTGGGCGAATCTAGGAAGCCCCACGATGGCTCTCGCGGCCGCATTCTGCACGATCTGAAGTTTACAAACACTTTTCAAAGGTAGCCCCATGTAGAGAGCATTGCAGTAATCGAACCTCGAGGTGATGAGGGCTTGGTGGACGTTGCAGGAGAAAGATACTGCCAAATCTTCATTCCCATCCCACTCTGGGGCCAGGAAAAGTAGTATTTGCTGGTTCCCCAAACTACTCAAAACTTTGGCTACTAGTTCTCTGGAACCTGTCAGAACCTGCTAAATTTCATCCCTGCATTAGGAGAATAGTATGTGTTTGAAACCAAACCTAACCCATGCAATCCTGAATTTTGTAAGCTACCAGTTCGCAAACCATTTCCTTTCTTCGAATGTTCTGCACATCTTTTATGTAATGGACTTTATTCTGAATGCAAGTGAGCTTTCAAAGTTTATCAGAAGTTTATTAATCAGAGAATACACACGAACGTTATTTTTTATAAAATAGGGAAGATATATATATATTTAAAATATCACACAAAGCTATTGCTGAATACAGGAATTAAGTTAAGGGGTAGGCAAAGTTGGCTCTTGTATGACTTGTGGACCTCAGCTCCCAGAATTCCTGAGCCAATCATGCTAGCTCAGGAATTCTGGGAGTTGAAGTCCACATGACATAGAAGAGCCAACTTTGCCTACCCCTTAGGTTAATTCCTGGATTCAGCAATAGCCTTGTGTGATTTTTAAAAAATACATATCTTCCCTATTTTTTAAAAAAATAAGGTTTGTTTGTATTCTCTGATTAATAAACTTCTGATAAATTTTGAAAGCTCAATTGCATTCAGAATAAAGTCCATTATATAAAAGATGTGCAGAATATTCGAAGAAAGGAAATATGCCATTTCAGACAAAAGGCTTTCCAGTCTCTTCTTCAAAACCTCCAGTGTTGAAGCATTTACAACTTCTGGAGGCACGTTGTTCCACTGGTTAATTGTTCTAATAGTCAGGAAATTTCTCCTTAATTCTAGGGTGGTTCTGCTTTTGATGAGTTTCCATCCATTGCTTCTTGTTCTCAGGTGCTTTGGAGAATAGCTTAAGTCTTCAGAGAGGGGCGGCATACAAATCTAATAAATTATTATTATTATTATTATTATTATTAATAATAATAATAATTAAGCCCTTCTTCTTAGAGCTGGGGTGGCGCAGTGGTTCGAGTGCAGCACTGCAGGCTACTTCAGCTAACTGCTACCGTGTTTCCCCGAAAGTAAGACAGTGTCTTACTTTCTTTTTACCCCCAAAAGCCCCACTACGTCTTACTTTCGGGGTATGTCTTACATTGGAAAAAAATTGAAAGGGTCGCGTTCCCGAAGGCATCTCCCCAGAGTCCAGAAGGGCAGCCGCGGGACAGGAGCCTCGTGAGCCCTTTTCCAAGTTCAACCTCAGGGCTCCAAGCGGCGTGCACGCGTGGAGCCACAGATGCGTGTCGGGGAAGCGTGTGTCTGGAGGGGAGGACTCGGCAGGACTCGGTTGCTGGGACGAGCGCCTTCGCTGCAAGCCGCCCCCCGCTCGGCTCACTTCGGACCAGCGCCGTCCTTTGCTTTGCCAAGCTGGGGAAGAGGCGGTGGCGCCGCGGCGAGGTGAAGGCGAGGGGCGCGCGGGGAGCTTGGAAGCGACGTCATCAGGCTCCCCCCCGGCAATACCCCCGTGTTTCCCCGAAAGTAAGACATATGTCTTACTTTCGGGGTACGGCTTATATTTGCCGACCCCCCTGAAACCCCCGATACGTCTTACAATCGGGGGTGTCTTACTATCGGGGAAACAGGGTAGCTGTAGTTCAGCAGTTCAAATCTCACCACCGGCTCAAGGTTGACTCAGCCTTCCATCCTTCCGAGGTGGGTAAAATGAGGACCCAGATTGTTGGGGGCAGTAGGCTGATTCTGTAAACCGCTTAGAGAGGGCTGTAAAAGCACTATGAAGCGGTATATAAGTCTAAATGCTATTGCTATTCTTTGTGGCAGCCTCTCAGATATTGGAAGATTGCCATCATGTCACCCAGTCCTTCTTTTCATTAAAGTAGACATATTCAATTCCAGCAAGCATTCTTGATATGTTTTAGCCTTCATTCAGCCCCCTAATCATCTCTGATACCGGGATTCAGGATGCTTTCCCTATGCAGTGACCATTTCTATCCACAAAGGCACTTTGAAAGTTTCTCAATCAATAAGAACAAAGAATCTGGAGTCAAAGTTCAACTCAGCAACCCATCATAAAAATGCATTACTATTATTGGCAGCTCTTTTCCCTTTCAAAAATTTTCTGCTTGGCCTGATTTAGGCTGGCTGTAGAGTTATTTTTTGTGGCCATTCCTTTGGGTTTTTAAAAAAGTATTATTTCCTTTATCTGGCATTCTCTGGACTGCCTTGTCTTCTTTTCTTTTCTTTTTTTTAAATGGAGACTTGAGTGTGCATTTGCAAATACAAAAGATGTTATGCTGGCTGGTCTGTCCTGTGTGCGTGCAGAAGTTAAAAGGGAGAACCCATCCTCGAATACAGCTCATCTGTTTGGAACCCATATCGCATCTCAGACATTAACACCCTTGAAAATGTCCAAAGATACTTCACCAGTAGAGTCCTTCACTCCTCCACTCAAAACAGAATACCCTACGAGACTAGACTTTCAATCCTGGGCCTAGAAGGTTTAGAACTAAGACGCCTTAAACAAGATCTAAGTATTGCCCACAAGATCATATGCTGCAACATCCTGCCTGTCGGCGACTACTTCAGCTTCAACCACAACAACACAAGACCACACAACAGATTTAAACTTAATATTAACCGCTCCAAACTTGACTGTAAAATATATGACTTCAGTAACCAAGTTGTCGAAGCATGGAACTCATTACCGGACTCCATAGTGTCATCCCCAAACCCCCAACACTTTACCCTTGGATTATCTACGGTTGACCTATCCAGATTCCTAAGAGGTCAGTAAGGGGCGAATACAAGTGCACTAGAGTGCCTTCTGTCCCCTGTCCTATTGCTCTCCTATATCTCCTATACCTTTCTTCTATTCCTATATCTCTTCTTCTATTCTTTCATTGATATGTTCTATTACTATACCTTCTTTTCTATTATTTCTTAGATATATTTTACTATGAGTATCTCCTCTATAACCATCATGTATTTTACTATGTGTATCATAGATATATACCCACTCATTGTGTATTGGACAAAATAAATAAATAAAATAAAATAATAATAAATAAACTTAGAATCCACCTAGTTAATGTTCTGTCGGGCTCTCTGGTAGAATCTTCCCAAAAATTCACAGGTACAAATTTCAGACACACACACGTTTGAAAATTCAAAACGATGTTCTTTATAATGAAAACTCACTTAAACTAAGCCCTCTTTTGGTATATCAAAGAGCACTGGTCTCCAAACAAACTGGTAATTTGTACAAGTCCCTTATCAGTTCTGTGATAATTAGCTTGCAGCTATGAGGCAATTCAAAGTCCTTCTTTCACAAAGTGAAACACACTTTGCTCTGGTTTAGTTTCAAAGCGGGGAAAAATCGATCAGATAATCCTCCACAATGGCCAAACCCACAGGCTGCTATTTATAGCAGCCTCACTAATGACCACTGCCCCACCCAACCACAGGTGGCCTCATTTTCTTTGGTAATAATCTCTCAGTTGTTGTTGCCTATGCATCGCTCTCCGCATGTGTGGCTGTATCATTAACTCTTGTTCTGAATCCAAGGAGGAGCTAGAGAACTGATCTCCTTCTGAGCTGTCTGCCACACTCTCCTCCTCCCTGTCACTCATGTCTTCTTGGTCAGAGGAGCCTTCATCAGCAGATTCCACCGGGGGCAAAACAGGCCTGCAGCATGTGGATGTCTCCCCCACACCCACAGTCCTTGGGGCCAGAGCTAACCACAACACTTAATGGGAACAGTGTACTGAATGTATATAGTGTTTCTTAGATTTTCAGCCTCCGCCCAGAGACTCAGGCTTTTATAAAAAAAAAGGGGGGTGGGTGGGCTCACAGAGGTTATTAAGTGTGAAATTATTGGTTTCTATTATCCAGTGCAGTGTTCATGTTAACTGAATGCCCTGGAAAGTAAAATAAAATAATAATAAAAAGCCAATGCCTATAGCCTGAACACATGCGTTAAAATTAACATCCTCTCTGCAGATTCTTTCATGGATCAGAGAAATGGTGGCCTCAAAAAACTATATTGCAGCACATCCAGGAGCATCTGTGGATAATGAAACAGTAGGAATTCACATTTTTATCTGAAACGGAGGCTTGAAGCTTCAAATTGCTGGCAGAGAGAGGGATGAAAAAAGGAGCCAGTGATAGTCATGGAGAGATAAAGCCTCATTAAAAGGTTTCAAGCTTTTGCACAATTGTGCTGCAGGAAAGCTTCGCACCGTCCCATTTCCTGGCTGCCGTCCTATGCCTCCCGTCCTTCGTTATTAGATGCGTTTTATTATTTCTTTTCTACCCTGCTGAACCGGTGCCACGGCATCGCTCTGTCCATTCAGCACAGAGACGAATAAGTCATTTGGCTACAAAGCACTCAGCTGCAAACGCAGCAGGCGTGGGTGGTGGGTGGAGAGACCCCTCTCAAGAGATAAGAAGGCAGAGGAATCAAGCGTCTGTAATTCCAATCACCCCGGGAATTGTGGATCAAGCTAGGGGCTGCTCTCATTCTTGGTTTCCTTTGGAAAGAAATGTCTTCAAACGTGGCGACTTTTAAGACTTGTGGACTTCAACTCCCAGAATTCTCCAGCCAGCTGTGGGTTAACCTCAGGGGTCCAGAAACTTGGCAACTTTAAAACTTAGTGGCTAGAGTGAAGCACTGCAGGGTACTTCTGCTAACTGCTAGCTGTAGTTCAGCAGTTCAAATCTCACCACCAGTTCAAGGTGGACTCAGACTTCCATCCTTCCGAGGTGGGTAAAACGAGGACCCAGATTGTTTGGGGACAATATGCTGATTTTGTAAACTACTTAGAAAGGCCTATAAAGCACTATGAAGCGGTATATAAGTCTAAATGCTAGTTTTAAGAAGAGATTGGATAACCATTTGTCTGAAATAGTATGTGGTTTTCTGTCTGAGCAGGGGGTTAGACTAGAAGACCTCCAAGGTCCCTTCCAACTCTGCTATTCTATTCTATTCTATTCTATTCTGTGAACTACCACACTGTGGATGGGGCTTATAATAATAATAATAATAATAATAATAATAATAATAATAATAATAATAATAATAATAATTATTATTATTATTTATTTATTTATTTATTGGATTTGTATGCCGCCCCTCTCCAGAGACTCGGGGCGGCTAACAGCGACAATAAAACAATGTACAATAGTAATTTGGTATTGATGATTAAAAATCAATTAATATAAAAACCAAACATACATACATACATACATTATTATTATTATTATTATTATTATTATTATTATTATTATTATTATTTATTAGATTTGTATGCCGCCCCTCTCCAAAGACTTGGGGCGGCTCACAGCAAGAATAAACAATGTACAACAAATCCAATAATTAAAAACTATGGCTAAAACCCCCTATTATTAACAAACAGGCAATACTACTCAATCATACCATACATAAATCTTACTAGTCTAAGGGATATGTCAATTACCCCATGGTTGGTGACATAGATGGGTTTTCAAAGTCTTGCGAAAGGCGAGGAGGGTGGGGGGCAGTTTGAATCTTCAGGGGGAGTTGATTCCAGAGGGCCGGGACCGCCACAGAGAAGGCCCTTCCCCTGGGTCCCGCCAGACGACATTGTTTAGTCGACGGGATCCGGAGAAGGCCAACTCCATGGGACCTAATCGGCCGCTGGGATTCATGCCCTGCATTTTCTTATCAACATTTTTCAGTGCAATTGAGTGCTCTGGGGTGGAGCTCCATTTTTGCTACCCCATTGCGTTCCCCCCTGCCTGGGCAGTAGCCCACCCCTGATTCCATGTGAACCAAGTATTCGCATGTTCTTTCCAAGAAATCCCCAGGAAAAAAAAGTCTCTATTTTTCAGAGAGCTCAAAGTAATATCACTGTAGCGGACCAAACTTTTAAAAAGTTAATAAAAATAGAATAGATCCCACCGGGCACCACATTTACCGAGAAAAGTAAACATAACCGTTGCAATTTTTTTTTCCGAGTGAGAAAGTTAGGTACACTTAATCCATCACCGTGGAACCACTAGCAAATAGCCAAATGACCCCCTGGAGTATATTTAGGGAAATTCTCTTTCATCCATAGTCCACAGTTTGGAGACTATTTTTCTCCAAACTGCCTGGGAAATACATAGAACACAGGACCAATTGCTTGGAGGAAGGAACTAACGGATGGAGGTACCAGGTAGGAAACGATAAAACAATCCCTTGCTTGCTTAGCTCCCGTCTCCTGTGCTTTGTAAAGTGATCTTAAAAATGCCTTTAATGAAATTTTGACCGTAGTAGCAGCCCAACCTGGGATCGTATAATACAGGGGTGTCAAACTGGATTTCTTAGAGGGACGGATCGGCATCGTAATTCTCCTCCGTGGGCTGGCTGGGGGAAGGAGGGGCAAATGATATGGATGGCTCCTGCAACACTTTGCTGGCTAAAATGTGGTGCTGGTGTATGTGTGTTGCCCTGTACAGCCTGTTTTCAGCTTGGATGGCCCAATGCAGCACTTTGCTGGCCAAAATGGGCCATGCGGGGGCTGTGCATGGCCCTCCTGGTCCATTTTGGCTGCCAGAGGCACCACGGATCAGTCCTTTGCTATTTTCCAAGCCAGATTTAAGCCCCCCATGGACTGAAATCCTGTTGCATTCCAGATGGTGTGTTTCTTAGCAAATTAGTTTGGGAAAGGCAAACCCTACCCACAACAAAAAATGACGTGAACAATTTTTAGAAGGATAATATTCATCACAAGGCAAATAAAGGCAGCTGCTTAATAAAGCTTCCTGTCTTGAAGGCAAAATAGATAAAAGCCAATGAACTCATTACTAGGGCTAATTAGGTTTTATTACAACCCACTGATTTCTATGGGAACTGACCACACCTACCTTCTTTTAGCCTCCAAACTTTAAACTGCAGTTAAAACAATTGTACTGCATCACCATACATGAAACTCTTTGAACAGGGATATCAAACTTAATTTCGTTGAGGCTGCATCAGGGTTGTGTTTGACCGCTAGGAAGTGGTGTGGATGGGGCCAGAGTGGGATGTGGCTACCTCGATGTCACTTGGCTCGAGGGCGCCTGTGGTGGCCCAAGTGCTCTGCCAGCGAAAACAGGATCCCGAGCTCTGTTTCTGGCTGTGACGGCCTCCTGCAACCATGTGCCAATGAAAATGGAGCTTGGGAGGGCCCTTGTCAACTCTGTTTTCATTGCCAGCGGCACCATGGACCAGTTCTTTGCAGATTGTTTCTTCATTGCTTACTTGACCCCTATGACAATCATTATATGTTGTACCACATGATTCTTGACAAATGTATCTTTTTCTTTTATGTACACTGAGAGCATATGCACCAAGACAAATTCCTTGTGTGTCCAATATTCTATTCTATTCTATTCTATTCTATTCCCAGGGTGGCCCTGCAGGCCAGATCTAAGCATTCCAAGGGCCTTGAGTTTGACAGCGCTGCTCTCAAGCATAGAAACCTCTTAGAGGTTGTTGTGGTTAGCTCTGGCCCAGCTCCTGTCCCAAGGACTGTGGATGTGGGGGAGACATCCACATGCTGCAGGCCTGTTTTGCCCCTGGTGGAATCTGCTGATGAAGGCTCCTCTGACCAAGAAGACATGAGTGACAGGGAGGAGGAGAGTGGGGCAGACAGCTCAGAAGAAGATCAATTATCTAGCTGCTCCTTGGATTTGGAACAAGAGTTAATGATACAGCCACGCATGTGGAGAGCGATGCATAAGCAGCAACAACTGAGAGATTATTATCAAAGAAAATGAGGCCACCTGTGGTTGGGTGGGGCTGTGGTAATTAGTGAGGCTGCTATAAATAGCAGCCTTTGGCCATTGTGGAGGATTATCTGTGTTTCGTGACTGCTTTACTGACTTTGACCTTTTGTGTGCTGATTTCCCCCCGCTTTGAAACTAAACCAGGGTAAAGTGTGTTTCACTTTGTGAAAGAAGAAGGACTGTGAATTGCCTCACAGCTGCAAGTTAAGTATCACATAACTGATAAGGGACTTGTACAAATTACCAGTTTGTTTGGAGACGATTGCTCTTTGCTATACCAAAAGAGCGCTTGGTTTAAGTGAATTTTCATTATAAAGAACATTGTTTTGAGTTTTCAAACGTGTGTGTGTCTGAAATTTGTACCTGTGAATTTTTGGGAGGAGTCTACCAGAGAGCCCGACAGAACAGAGGTTATTTAATTCTTGGCTTGCTAACCTGCTTCTATAGTGTACATCAGTTCTGCGTTCTCTCCTTTATCTTTGTCCAGAGCAGTGACCTGCAAAACTGCAGATCCGACGGCAGCCGATTCAAACACCGAGGCTTCGTACAGAGGACTGGTGAAGTAAGGACTGTGGTCATTGGAATCCTCCACGTTTACAATGATCCTCGCCAAGTTACGTCGATACGGAAACTCCTGGTCTCGAACCTGGAGGAAAAAGGAAACAATTTATTCAGCAGGACAAATGAGAAATATTGGTCAACCTCATGCCCAGTTGGAAAGTGGAGTAGTCTTTAAGTTCGCTTCCATTGTCTTTCTTAAAAGTTCCAGGACATTTGTAAATCATAGGACTCTTGTGGTTAGAATGGAGTACTGCAAGCTACTTCTGCTGACTGCCGGCAATTTGAGTGTCACCAGGCTCAAGGTTGACTCAGCCTTCCATCCTTCAGAGGTCGGTAAAATGAGGACCCGGATTTTTAGGGGCAATAGGCTGACTCTGTAAACTGTTTAGAGAGGGCTGTAAATCATTATGTAATGGTAATCTAAGTCTAAGTGCTATTGCTATTTTACACTTTATAATGTCTTGGATAAGACCCTACTTGGAATATAGCATCTAGTTTGGGTCGCCACAATGTAAAAAAGATGTTGAGACTCTGGAAAGAGTACATAGAAGAGCAAGAAAGATGATTAGGGGACTGGAGGATAAAACATACAAAGAATGGTTGCAGGAATTGGGTATTAGTTTAGTTTAGTTTATTTAGATTTGTATGCCGTCCCTCTCCGAAGACTCAGAGCGGCTAACAACAATAAAAAACAATGTAACAAATCTAATATTAAAAAGTAATCTAAAAACCCCAATTTAAGAGACCAATCATACCAACGAACATACCATGTATAAATTCTATAAGCCTACGGGAAAGGGAGAAAAAATTTTCAATTCCCCCATGCCTGACGACAGAGGTGGGTTTTAAGAAGTTTACGAAAGGCGAGGAGGGTGGGGGCAATTCTAATCTCTGGGGGGGAGTTGGTTCCAAAGGGCCGGGGCCGCCACAGAGAAGGCTCTTCCCCTGGGTCCCGCCAAATGACATTGTTTAGTTGACGGGACCCGGAGAAGGCCCACTCTGTGGGACCTAACTGGTCGCTGGGATTCGTGCAGCAGAAGGCGGTCCCTGAGATAATCTGGTCCGGTGCCATGAAGGGCTTTATAGGTCATAACCAACACTTTGAATTGTGGCCGGAAACTGATCAGCAACCAATGCAGACTGCGGAGTGTTGGTGTAACATGGGCATATTTGGCTATTTCCAAATACAGTACACTAATAGTTGTTTTTATTAATTGGATTGTTCGTGTTGTTTTACCACTGTTGTTAGCCGCCCCAAGTCTGCGGAGAGGGGCGGCATACAAATCCAATAAATAATAATAATAATAATAATAATAATAATAATAATAATAATAATAATAATAACATTTCTTAGGGCACCGAGATGGAGTTCAATACACAGAGTGGAAATTCTTTAAAAAAACATCTATGGCAAGGGGAAAAAAAAAGGTCATTGTTCCATTAACACTCGGCACAGACTTCACAGTGGGACATTTTCTACCATGTAATTTAGGCACCCTGCAAAAATCAGTTATCTTCTGCCTTTCGAAGGACCCTTTGGCTTTAAGGGCGAAGCGCAGCAATAAAAGCGCTAACAGCTTTGTTAACAGTTTCCCCGAACAATGTTTAAGATTCTGGCGAAAAAACACTTTCAAAAATGTTACCTCCGATAAAAAGGGCCCTGACACTACGAGATGGTGATGTTCCCCACCACAGTTGGGTTTCAAGATAGCACAAGATAAAAATCCTCCTTTCGTATTAAATCTCACAAAGGCTCCAGCAGCGAATAAATGCACTGGGGTGGGGAAAACCTAATTATTGCCTCCTTAACCGAATCTAAAGCCGTTTTGCTTATCGCAGTGTTTTTCAACCAGTGTGCCGCGAGACATGGTCAGGTGTGCCGCGAAGCTCAGCAAGAGAGAGAAAGCAAGAGAGAGAGAGAGAGCGAAAGAGAAAGAAAGAAAGCAACAGAGAGAGAGAGAGAGAAATAAAGGCAGGGAAGGAGGGATAGAAAGAAAGAGAGCAAAAAAGAGAGGAAGGAAGGAAGAGAGAAAGAAAGAGGGATGGAGAGAGAGAGGAAGGAAGGGAAAGAGAGAAAGAGGGAGAGAAATAGAGCGAAAGGGAGGAAGAGAGAGAGAGAGAGAATTTTTTTGTCCAAACTTTTTTAGCCCCCCCCACTCCCCCCCTGCTCAATGTGCCCCATGATTTTGTATATGTAAAAAATGTGCCGCAGTTCAAAAAAGGTTGAAAATCACTGGCTTATCGGATGACTATAACGCACGCCTTATTTTATTTATTTATTATTTAGATTTGTATGCCGCCCTTCTCCGCAGACTCCGCAGCTTGCAATTGTGTTGGGGGGAGAGCCCAGCTTACCATTATGTTCAGGATGTGCTTATCTTGAGCTTCGTGGTCTAAACGCTCAGCGGTGTAGAGCACCCCTGTGTTGGGGTCCATCCTGAATTTTCGCATGCTGATAGAATCAAGGCTGCTGTGAATGATGTAGCTGAGCTTGTGCTTCTCGTCTCGATCGATGGCTTCCACTTGAAGGATCTCGGTGTCTGGCATGACGTCCTCCGAAATCATCACATCGTAGTTTGGGTGGGAAAATTCTGGACCGTTATCATTGTTGTCCAAAACTTTGATTAACATCTTTAGTTAAGGATCGAAAGGGTGGGGAAAGAGAAGAGAGAACAGGATTTATACATCTACCAACTATTGTCAAAAGGACATAGGATCATAGTTCCCTCTAAGCTGAGCAGTGAGCAATCGCTCACTTAAAAATCATCATCAACTCAGAGTTTTCCAAACCTGCCCAGAAGCCGAGAGGGAAAGAGTGAGAGGGAAGGAGAGAGAGAGGAAGAGAGAGAAACAAATAGAAAAAAGAGAGGAAGGAAAAGAGAAAGAAAAAGAATGGGAGTAAGGAAGAGAGAAAGAAAATCAAAATCTAGTTTGAAACTAGCTCAACTATTTAAGTGGCATTTTGATATTGATAGAGTTGCCCTATTATGAGCTCACTGTTATAGACACACAGTACAGTATTTTATTTTGAAATTCTCTGAGGCAAAACAGGGTGGGTTTTTTATTTGTTTGTTTGTTTGTTTATTCATTTATTCATTTATTTAATTAATATTTCTGTGCCGCCCACCCCCCAAAAAATTAGAGGGAACACTGCATAGGATTATTTGGACATGCATTCAATTTTACAACTACAGTGTTCCCTCGATTTTCGCGGGTTCGAACTTCGCGAATAGCCTATACCACGGTTTTTCAAAAAATATTAATTAAAAAATACTTCACGGGTTTTTTTCTATACCACGGTTTTTCCCGCCCGATGACATCATACGTCATCGCCAAACTAATAATTTTTGCAAATAAATAACAAAAAAATTATTGTTAATAAATAATTTTGTTTATAAATATCAGGATCATTAAGTGACTTATTCAATGGTGAGTACCAGTAATAATGGTGAGTAAAGGGTTGTTAAGGGAATGGGAAATGGTAATTTAGGGGTTTAAAGTGTTAAGGGAAGGCTGGTGATACTGTCCATAGCCAAAAATTGTGTATTTACTTCCGCATCTCAACTTCGCGGAAATTCAACTTTCGCGGGCGGTCTCGGAACACATCCCCCGCGAAAATCGAGGGAATACTACTAAGATTGTTGTTTCAATATTTAATTAATTAATTAATTAATTAATTAACTAATAGAGTTGGATGGGACCCTGCAGGTCATCTAGTCCAATCCCACGCTAGTGCAGGAGACCTAACATCACACTAGTCCAACAGCAGTCCAGTCTTTTCTTGAAAGTCTGTAGTGTTGGAGTGTTCACCACCTCTGCGGGCAAGCCGTTCCACTGGTCAATCGCTCTCACCGTTTTTATTTATTTATTTATTGGACTCGGGGTGGCTGACAACATATCAAAAGAAACAATATACAATGAAACATCTGAAATCCATTTCATATAAATAACTAATCTAAAAACCATTCAAAAATCTTAAAACATTAAAAAATCATTCATTCTGATTCAGACTACAACACATAATATACTCGTTGATCAGAGGCTAGGCTCTAGTGACCCCAAGCCTGACCGGCATAAATAGGTTTTCAGATTCTTGCGGAAGGCGAGGAGGTTGGGAGCAGTACGAATCTCTGGGGGGAGCTGATTCCAGAGGGCCGCCCCCCCACAGAGAAGGCTCTTCCCCTAAGTCCCGCTAAACAATATTGCCTAGTTGAAGGGACCTGGAGAAGGCCAACTCTGTGGGACCTAACCGGACGCTGGGATTCATGCAACAGGAGGTGGTCCCGCAAGTAATCTGGTCCGATGCCATGTAGGGCTTTATAGGTCATACCCAACACTTTGAATCGCATCCGGAAATCAATTGGCAGCCAATGCAGTCCACAGAGTGCTGAAGAAACATGGGCATATCAGCTCGTGCGGCTGAATTCTGCACAATTTGTAGTTTCCGAACGTTCTTCAAAGGTGGCCCCATGTGTAGAGAGCATTGCAGTAGTCAAACCGCGAGGTGATAAGGGCATGAGTGATTGTGAGCATAGATTCCCTGTCCAAATAGGGCTGCAACTGGTGCACCGTTTTATTGTTTTATATCATACATTTCCCTTCTATGTTGAGCAGTGTGCTCTCTATGTGTCCAAGATGTTAACATGCGAACATCATCATTATAGTCATATACAAAATGTGATAACACCAAGGGGTAGGGATCGCTCCTTTTCTTCTGGAGTGGAGACCTTCATAAAAAGGCTCTTCATAAATCCAGATTCCTAAGAGGTCAGTAAGGGGCGAGTACAAGTGCACTAGAGTGCTTTCCGTCCCCTGTCCTATTGCTCTCCTTTATCTCCTATACCTTTCTTCTATTCCTATATCTCTTCTTCTATTCTTTCATTGATATGTTCTATTACTATACCTTATTTTCTATTATTTCTTAGATATATTTTACTATGAGTATCTCCTCTATAACCATCATCATGTATTTTACTATGTATATATATAGATATATACCCACTAAAACCCTCATTGTGTATTGGACAAAATAAATAAATAAAATTAAAATAAATAAATAAATAAATAGGATCTGTTGAAGATGCTCTAGCCTCAGATTCCATTAATTAAACAGAAGGGTTAAACTAAACAGGCCATTTTCAATCCTTTGGCTCAATAAGTCATATGTAAGATCATCATTTCTGACGTTTTCTGGATAACACCAGATTAAAAACACAAAGGCCTGGCTTTTAACATTCTCCATCTAACGGTGAACAAAGAAACTGGATGGATGGATGAATGAATTCCTATGGAGTAGATATTCCCCAAATGTTTTTGAGTAGGACTTAATGGTGACTGGAGAATCTCCACTGGAGTAGTTTTACTGCTAGTGTTTTCTGCTGGGATTTAACTTAGGAGTGGAAATCAAGAAGCAGACAGATAATTGGAAAAATCAATGTATAACACACGATAGGAGAGTCATTCATACCCTTAAACCATACAATTAGGACAGCCTCACAGTCCACCCACAAACATTTCTTCAATCCCGCCCTCCCTGTCTTTCAAAATGTTTCTAGGACATTTTCTCTTTTATTGAATCACTGGTAGCTGAATACCCATGCTTCACTATGAAACTGTGATAAATTGACAGTTAAAGATTGAAAATTAACGAGTAGTTATGATTGGGCTCGATACATTGACACTTAAAGCTTGAAAATTTATATAGAATGTCTAACTCCTTAGCATCAGAGCGTGTTATTATAAGGCAACTGGCAGTTGGAACAGAGTTCTTTTCAGGTGGGGAGAGGGAGTAGAATCTCTAAACTTCCAGCCCACAGACCAGATGAATCACACATTGGTCACGCCCGCGCCCAGTTTAGTGAAGGAGTAGTATAAGAATCTAGGGGAGTGGGGAAAAGTCTCCTTTAGAACAGAGAGTAATTTTCAGTAGGAAGAAAAGGGAAATATTAATACCACCCATGAAGCTTACAATAGAAGCCATTGCAACCAAATGGCTTCTATTCTATTTTATTTCTCTTTTGCCTTTTTTGAATGGCGTTTCTCACATCCTTTTGAATTTCCTTCTTGGATTTTATAAAACCCTCCACCATATTTACAATGATCCATGTAATGAGAAAGAAAATCTCCAATATATGTGTGGATAGTTTGATCTAGATATTAGATAAAATTCAGGTGCTTGACAACCCGAGACATATATTGATAATGGTTACTACATCCCGGCACTGCCACTTGTGACCTTCTCAGTGAAATTCCAACAAGTATAATCAATAGGGGAGCCAGATTCGGGTAAGGACCATATGATTCACTTAACAACGGCAGTAAAGTCCGTTAATAGCTGTAAAAATCAGGTACAATTCACTTTAACTTTGGTCAAAGTCTTTGGTTAGCAACTGAACTTTTGAAATTTGGGTTAGCAACAGAACCTGATCTGATTTGGTCTTTGGTTAGCAACTGAAATTCTCATCCCTAATGTGGTTGCCTGATGAGGATCACCAGATTATAATGAGAGGAGGAGGAGGAGAAGGAGGAAGAGGAGGAGAAAAAGGAGAAGAAAAAAAGAGGAGGAAGAGAAGGAGAGGAGGAGGAGGAGCAGAAGAAGGAGAAGAAGGAGGAGGAGGAGGAGGAGAAGGACAAGGGGAAGGAGAAGGAAAAGAAAAAGAAGGAGGAGGAAGAGGAAAACAAGAAGAAGAAGGAAGAGGAGGATGACAATGACCACGGAGAGGGGCGGCATACAAATCCAATAAATAATAATAATAACAACAACAACAACAACTTGATTCTTCTTTTTTCCTATTAGGTAAGACCTCAGTATTTACAGCCCGTACTTGACAAAATCACACACTGGGACTGTAATAAACAATTATCTTACTTTCTTCAGGGTACAAATATATACGTAGTTTCCAGAACCGTTAAGTTTATAGTCAGGGCTGTTCAGATGACAATACGATTTATAGAACATATTGGGGTGGCACGCAAAGGAGATGAATTCACTTAAGAATATTTTATATCACTACCTTACATTTGTTTAATATAATCCTTCGAATGTGTTATGCTCTCATGTTTTACTACTCAATTTTAGCACATTACACTGCATTTTAACTTATTTATCCAAATTCCCTTTATTTTATCCAATTTTATTGTATTTTAATCAGTCGCAGTTTTATGACGACCGATGTGGTCCCTGTTTTTGCTTTGATATGGTCGATTGACTAATCAAATAAAGTTGATTGTCTTGTCTATTGTCCTATTAGGTATGTTTTGGCAAAAAATGCTGAGATCAACCCCTGTTTTAGGGGAGGAAAAGATGGAACCAAAAAGGCTTTCCTAAAATATCTTTCCCTTCCATTCTCCTCATTGAAAAAAAATATATAATTGGTTCTCCTTGGGCTTTTGAAAGAGGTAACAGGAAGAAAAATGCTGAAAACACCATTTACACAAACCATATGCAGGAACGAACCCTTCTTTACCGCTGAATTTTGTTGCCCATGGAAAATTAAGTGACACCAACCATGGCTAACGACCTTGATAATTCAACCGCCAACCTCAATTTCTGATATTCCAGCAATTTATTTCCTCCACCCCCCCCCCCCACAGGTCCAAATAATACAACTTATCCTAGGGCTGTTTTCTGCGGGAGAGAATTGCCATTCCTGGCAATAAGATCTGTATGTGTTGGTTAGGTTTATATTGGTATGAACTTGTTCGATGATCCTTCACTTTTAACAGCCGTAACTTTGGAAACCTTGACTGTTTGGGTCAGGAGGTGGATTCAGAAATAAAGTCTAGCGATCTCTCAGTTATGTTTTAATCTGATGATGACATATTGCTGGAAATCAAGGCCGTCAAACTGGATTTCTTCGAAGGCCGGATTAGAAATCTAATTCTCCTCCATGAGCTGTCTGGGCAGAGAGGGACAGATGCCTCCTGCAGCAGTTTGCTGGCCAAAACAAGATGCGACAAGTCCATGCGTGCCCTCCCTCCACATACCATTTTGGCAGGCAGAGTGCTACAGGAGGTCTAGGCCAAAAACGAAGGCATAGGGCCTGCGTGTAACCCCCTGCACCCCATTTTGGCCGCCAGAAACACCACGGGTCAGTCCTTTGCTATTTCCAGGCCAGTCCCGCAAGCCAAATTTAAGCACCCTGCAGGCCTTGAGTTTGATTCCTCTGCTGTATATGGCTTGACAATCTATGTGGAGATGCAAGCATATATTTGTTGCTGCTGTTGTCCAGCTTGTCACATCACAGAAATCTTAAAGGGTGGGTGGGGGGTGAGGGGTGCCCTAAAACCTTAAGAGATAGAGCTGCTTTGACGGTGATCAATTAAGACAGTAGGATCTGAATTTAAGAAGCCTAGAAAAGAAATCCCAGCCAGGCATCCTGGCTCTAGTCAAACCAATTTATTTTTTTGATAATTCTTTCATAATTCCATTCCTATTAACAGTGCTCTGTGAATGTGAGACTCACATCGAGTTTTCATGCTTGAGTACAGCTTGCAATAAATCAAGTAATCAAAAATAACTCTATCTGGCACATCTATTTTATTGGCGAATTGCAAGGTGGTTAAGATCAAACTATACTAAAACAGTACCCCCATAAGCAGCGAGTGGTTTGGATAATGGATTCATTTGCCTGCAGCTTTATATTCTGCGTCTCTGAGGTTCGGCTATATGATTAGAAATGATACAAAAAAATAAACCAAAGGTGCTTTTTTTTTTTTTTTTTTAAAAGAGGCAATTGGAGTTTCTGGTTTTTCTCTGAAGACATTTTGCTTCTCATTGAAGAAGTTCACAGTACAGTTCAGCTAGATTAGGGGTATCAACAGGTTCGCCTGGTGCACCAGTTGCGGCCCTATTTGGACCGGGGGTCGTTGCTCACAGTCACTCATGTCCTCATCACCTCGAGGCTCGACTACTGTAATGCTATCTACATGGGGCTACCTTTGAAGAGTGTTTGGAAACTTCAGATCGTGCAGAATGCAGCTGCGAGAGCAATCATGGGCTTTTCCAAATATGCCCATGTTACTCCAACACTCCGCAGTCTGCACTGGTTGCCGATCAATTTCCGGTCACAATTCAAAGTGTTGGTTATTACCTATAAAGCCCTTCATGGCACCGGACCAGGATACCTGCGAGACCGCCTTCTGCCGCATGAATCCCAGCGACCGGTCAGGTCCCACAGAGTTGGCCTTCTCCGGGCCCCGTCGACTAAACAATGTCATCTGGCAGGACCCAGGGGAAGAGCCTTCTGTGTGGCGGCTCCGACCCTCTGGAATCAGCTCCCTCCAGAGATTAGAACTGCCCCTACCCTCCTTGCCTTTCGTAAACTCCTCAAAACCCACCTCTGTCGTCAAGCGTGGGGGAACTGAGACATCTCCCCCTGCCTATGTAGTTTTAGTGCATGATATGACTGTATGTATGTTTTTTGTATTGGGGATCCTTGTTTTAGATTTTTTAAATGTACAATTGCTATTTTAGATTTTAAATTATTAGATTTGTCAATACATATTGTTTTTTTTATCACTGTTGTGAGCCGCCCCGAGTCTGCGGAGAGGGGCGGCATACAAATCTAATTAATAATAATAATAACAACAACAACAATAATAATATTGCTGGGAAGCGGAGCTAGGGATTCCCCAAGCGCGCGCGCTTTCCCCAGCAACGCGCGCGCGGTGGGGACTCCCTAGCTCGGCTCCCCAGCTGGGAAGCGGCCCCAGCAACAGCGTGAGCAACGGGGTGGGCGGGCGCGAGCAACGGGGTGGACGGGCGAAGGGCGGGCGGCAGTGGAAGCAAAAACACCATCTGCGCACGCGCAGATGGTGTTTTTACTTCCGCACCGCTACTTTGCTAAAAATCGATCATCGCGTGGGGTCCTGGAACGGAACCCTCGCGATGATCGAGGGTTCACTGTATAATATTTTACTAGATTATAAATATTTATATTAAGACAGTGATAGCAATATAAATATTACATGTGTATTCTATACACATTATATGTGTGTATACTGCGTATAACCAAGGCAGTTAAATATATATATGAAAAGGAAGGGAGACTAGTATAGATCTATTTCAAGCTATTTTGCTCTCATCAGCTAGCCTTACCGGGATTTGACCTAGGGAGTCTGCCTGTTAGGCAGTAGCTTTAACCTCTAGACCACAGGTTCTCCTCCTCTCATCTTGTGCCAGGGAAGAGTTGTTTCTTTCTGTTGAATCACCATATATAATCAAATATGGGAGGGAACATACTGCTTCCTTTTGGCCTCTCGCCTCCTCCAGTGGCCATATCCAAGGCACTTACATTTTTATATCTGACAAACTATATTCTATATGTGTAACATATTTTTGCTGATAATGAATATATATATATATATATATTCGACACAAAAATATGTAACCCTTCCCTGGTGCAAAGCTGAAGGGATTGGATACTGTAGCCTAGAGGATAATTCTTTGCCTTACAAGGCAAAGGTTGCAGGTCCAAGTCCCAGTGGGTATGGCTAGCTGATAAGGCCAAAATAAGGCCGAAATAGATCTATCCTAGTCTCCCTTAATTTTTAAATTCAGCAAAAAAACATGTGACACACACACACACACACACACACACATATATATATATATATATATATTACACGGGGCAAAACCCGAACTCAGAACAATCTACATATATATATATATATATATATATAGATCTATCCTAGTCTCCCTTAATTTTCAAATTCAGCAAAAAAACATGTGACATATATATATATATACAGTGATCTCTCGATTAGCGCGGGGGTTACGTTCCAAGACCTCCCGCGCTAATCGATTTCCGCGTTATAGTGGTGCGGAAGTAAAAAACACCATCTATGCATGCGCGCCATTTTTTTCATGGCCGCACATGCGCAGATGGTGGAGTTTGCGTGTGGGCGGCGGGGAAGACCAAGGGAAGGTTCCTTCAGCCGCCCAACAGCTGATCTGCTCCGCAGCGCGGAAGCAGCGAGGAGCCGAAGATGGGGTAAAGGCAAAGGGGAAACCCCATCTTCGGCTCCTCGCTGCTGCCGCGCTGCGGAGCGGATCAGGTGTTGGGCGGCTGAAGGAACCTTCCCTTGGTCTTCCCGCCGCCCAGGCAAAGGGGAAACCCCAAGATCGCTTGCCGCTTGCCGTATTGCAGCTTGGAGCCTTGCTTCGCCTCCTTCGCTGCAATACGGCAAGCGGCAAGCGGCAAGCGATCTTGGGGTTTCCCCTTTGCCTGGGCAGCGCTGGGGCCATGCGGAGCCGCTCATCTAGGGGGGCGTGGACCGGCAAGGTGCCCTCCGCTCTCTCTCTTTCTCTCCCTGTTACCGGTGTGGTATAAGAGAGAGAAAGAGAGAGAAAGGAGGGCGACTTGCCAGTCCACGCCCCCCTGGATGAACAGCCTCGCATGGCCCCAGCGCCGGGCTCCGCTGTTGCCTCCGCCCCCATTTGGCTCTGTAGCTGAGAGGCCTTCCCGGCAGAGCCCTCCCCAACAGCTCCCGCCGCCAGCGCAAAAAAGAAAAGAAAAAAAAATCCCCAAAAGAGGCAGGCACAAAGCGGGGGCACAAGGGGAGCTGCCCGGCAGAGGTTGCTTTTTTTCTTCTCGTGGGCAAGTGGAGGGGGGGAGAGAGAAGGGAGGAAGAGAGTGTGAGAGAGGAAGAAAGAGAGAGAGAAATGATAGAAAAAAGGGGAGAAAAAAAGAGAAATGAGAAAATGATTGAAGCATAGTGACAGGAAAGAAAGAGAAAGAGACAGAGAAGTGACTCTTGGTGATGACGTATGATGTCATCGGGTGGGAAAAACCGTGGTATAGCAAAAAAAACCGTGGAGTATTTTTTAATTAATATTTTGTGAAAAACCGTGTTGTAGCGTTTCGCACTAATCGAGACCATGCTAATCGAGGGATCACTGTATATATATATATATATTGGAACTCCAGCCTGATGATGGTGAATGTGATTTCACCGAAACGTCGCATAGACATGCAAAACATTACACAGGGCAAAACCCGAACTCAGAACAATCTACATACATATACCCGTGAAAATTTACGAAAACAAATATATATATATATATATATATATATATATAGATAGATAGATAGATAGATAGATAGATAGATAGATAGATAGATAGATAAATATAAACTATATCTACAGCAGCACGAAGCTTACAACTTCAGCCTGATGATGGTGAATGTGATTTCACCGAAACGTCACATAGACACGGGGCAAAACCCGAACTCAGAAATAATGAAAAGATGCTATGTATAGTACATTACATAAGCAAAAACTGATCGTCAAGAGAATTTACCGTAAGATAACCCTAGAGATATATGTGTATAAATGTATTGTCTCGTTTTGTTTAATGTTTGTATGTCTTTTTCCTTTTCTCTTTTAATGTTTGTAACTCAATAAAAACTATTTTTAAAGGGAAAAAAAGAGAAGGAAGAAGGAGAATGTTATGAGGCTGAAAAGAGGCATAAATTAAATGTCGTCTGAGAACGCACCACTGTGTTCACAACCCATGAGTTAATTTAATTGGAAGAGGTGTTCCGTTTTCCAAATTTTCAGATGGGGAAAAGCTTAATACAAACGTATTGCAAACTGCCAGATGACTACAAGAAGTGAAGAATTAAGCAGAGGATGTAGGCAAGGCCTCTTGCTGGCCTGGAGTCTCTGGCTCAACCTTTGTTGAGGTTAATCAACTTGACGGGTTCCTTCATCCTCATTCTCAGACAATAAATTAACATTCTCCCCATGACTACGGCTACCACCGTTCAGCTTCGAGTCTTTGCAAAGAGGCATTCAAAGGGAACTTGGCCAGCAAGAAAGCCTCACTAGTAGCTTTCCATTCTCCAAGAGATTGAGAGCCGATCATGCACACTGAGAACAATGCATCCAGTTTTGATCACCACACAATTTTAAAAAAATGTTGACACTAAAAAGAATGCAGAGAAATGCAACCAAAATACAGTGATAACTCGTCTTACAAACGCCTCGTCATACAAACTTTTCGAGATACAAACCCGGGATTTAAGATTTTTTTTGCCTCTTCTTACAAACTATTTTCACCTTACAAACCCACCGCTGCAGCTGGGATGCCCCGCCTCTGGACTTGCGTTGCCAGCGAAGCACCCGTTTTTGTGCTGCTGGGATTCCCCTGAGGCTCCCCTCCATGGAAAACCCCACCTCTGGACTTCCGTGTTTTTGTGATGCTGCAGGGGAATCACAGCAGGGGAATCACAGCAGCGCAAAAGTGGGCGCTTCGCTGGCAATGGAAGTCCGGAGGTGGGGTTTCCCAGCGAGGGGAGCCTCAGTGAAATTGCAGCATCACAAAAACATGGAAGTCTGGAGGTGGGGTTTCCCATGGAGGGGAGCCTCAGGGGAATCCCAGCAGCACAAAAACAGGCGCTTAGGCTGGCAAAACGGGTGAATTTTGGCTTGCACGCATTAATCGCTTTTCCATTGATTCCTATGGGAAACATTGTTTCGTCTTACAAACTTTTCACCTTAATAACCTCATCCCGGAGCCAATTAAGTTTGTAAGACAAGGTATCATTTTAACTAGGAGACTGGAGACTAAAATTTATCAAAAACGGTTACAGGAATTGGTCATGGCTAGTCTAGAGTAGGACCAGGGGAGACATGATATCAGTCTTCCAATATTTGAGGGGCTGCCACAGACAGGAGGGTGTCAAGCTATTTTCCAAGGCACCTGAAGACAAGGAACAATGAATAGAAACTGATCTTGGAAATAAGGAGAAATTTCCTGACAGTGAGAGCAATCAACCAATGGAGCAGCTTGTCTTCAGAAATTGTGGGAGCTTCATCCCTGGAAGCTTTCAAAAAGAGACTGGACTGCCATTTGTCAGAAATGGTGCAGGGCAGTGATGGCGAACCTATGGCACAGGTGCGGAGCCATATCTGCTGGCAGGTGAGCCCTAGCTCAGCTCCAACGTGCATGTGTGTGCCAGCCAGCTGATTTTTGGCTAGCACAGAGGCTCTGGGAGGGCGTTTTTGGCTTCCAGAGAACCTCCAGGGAGATGGGGGAGGACGTTTTTACCCTCCCCTGGCTCCAGGGGAGCCTTTGGAGCCTGGGGAGGGCAAAACATGAGTCTACTGGGCCCACCAGAAGTTGGGAAACAGGCCATTTCCAGCCTCCAGAGGACCTCTGGGGTGGAGGTGGAGAGATGTTTTCATCCTCCCCAGGCATTGAATTATGGGTAATAGTGTGCATGCATGCTCTTTTGGCACCCAAGGAAAAAAAGGTTTGCCATCACTGTTGTGAGTCGCTCCAAGTCTTTGGAGAGGGGCGGCATACAAATCTAATTATTATTATTATTATTATTATTATTATTATTATTATTATTATTATTATTATATCTCCTGTCTAAGCTGGAGACCCTACATCAGTAATGATGATGATGATGATGATGATGGTAATAATAATAATAATAATAATAATAATAATAATAATAATAATATCATCATCATCATCATCATCGGTGTAGGGTCTCCAGCTTAGGCAGGAGGTTGAATTAGATGACCCTTCCCAATCTGTTGATCTGTTAAATCTGTTTAAAGCAGTTGCTTTGGATCCGGTTTTTAAAAAAAATCCCACATTCTCCCAGTCCCAAACGGCCGAGAATTTCCCGAGCTCAGATCCCTTAAGTTCTTTTGGTTAGCTGCCATCGAAGCTAATGCACAAGTAACTTAACCCTTGTGTGAATTGTAAACCACCGTTATTGGACTCCCTTTACTAACAGCAGTAACGGACCATATGCAGAGGGCTCAGAAGGGAAAAGGAAACCATCCCAGTTTTCAAGCCGGAAAGAAAAACCCAAACCTGTAATTGACTGGCAGCCATCTCATTACAGAAACAGAAACTGTTTCCCAGATCCACCTCATTGACCACATTACGGGAGGAAAACATTTCTGGCGTTTTGACATCTTTTGCCTCCTTCGACAGCGGAGCAAGCACACTGCCAGGGCACCAGCAAGCGCTATCCAATTATACACATATATGTTGTTTCATTTTACAAATTGGAGCTCAGTGGCTTGGTGGCTCGCGTTCAGAATGCCACGGGAGGAGAATTTACGGATTTACAAACCTACTGAATTGCTGTATCTCTCTCTCTCTCATTTGGCAAGTATCACCCCAAATAAAAAATTGCAGGTGCATTTGAGCCTACACAGCAAAAGATGACATTGATGGGTTTGGGGAAGGAGATACTATTGTTCAGGGTCATCAGGAAGTGACTCATCCTTTCACTGGCATGGTTTCGAATCCTTTGGAGAGGAAAACCAACAAAGCAACGTTGTTGGTCACAGCTACAAATTCAATGGAATTCACAGATCCTATGAGGATCATCTTCAGGAAGTGAAGTCCAAGTCCAGAAATTTAAGGTATTTTTTTTTTAACCTAGGGATGTGAATGAAGAAACACAAGATTGTGTGGGTCCTTGGCGTTCTCTGAGCTTGGTTGTATTCTTGCAGACGTTTCATTACCGAGCTAGGTAGCATCATCAGTGCTCTGATGTTACCTAGTTGGGTAATGACGTATCTGCAAGAAAACAACCAAAAGCTTAGAGAGCCTGAAAGATCTCTCATTTTAACTCTGAGCTGCAAATATTATTATTATTATTATTATTATTATTATTATTATTATTATTATTATTATTATTTATTAGATTTATTAGACTCGGGGAGGCTCACAACACAATAAAACAGTTCATGACAAATCCAATAATTTACAATTTAAAATATTAAAAAAAAACCCATTATTAAGCAAACATACATACAAGCATACCGTACATAAATTGAACTGAATAGACCCGGGGGAGATATCTCAGTTCCCCCATGCCTGACGACAAAGGTGGGTTTTAAGGAGTTTACGAAAGGCAAAGAGGGTAGGGGCAGTTCTAATCTCTGGGGGAAGCTGGTTCCAGAGAGTCGGGGCCGCCACAGAGAAGGCTCTTCCCCTGGGGCCCGCCAACCAACATTGTTTAGTTGACGGGACCCGGAGAAGGCCCACTCTGTGGGACCTAATCGGTCGCTGGGATTCGTGCGGCAGAAGGCAGTCTCCTTTATTGGTACAAAATACACATGTAATAACTGCATGCAAGAAGCAAATAGATGATTTAAGCTCAGGGGATAGGACACCATGTGGTGCCTAGATCTGGCCTGTGGGGCCGCCCTAGAAACAACATAGGACCAGCCCGTGATGCCTCTGACAGTGAAAATAGAGCTCAGGAGAACCATGCATGGCCCTCTCAGGCTCTGTTTACAGCTGTGACAGCCTCCTGCAGCTCTCGGCCAATGAAAACGGAGCTTGGGGGCACGTGACCTTCCCAAACTCCATTTTAGCCCTCAGATGCACTGTGGGCCAGTCTTTCGGTGTTTCCAGGGTGACCCGTTGGGCCAGATCTAAGCACCCCGTGGCCCACAGGCCTTGAGTTTGACATTCCTGTTCTAACTGGACTGTAGAGTGAAGAAGCTTCCCGGATGAGAAGCGAAACCTCTTAAAAGAAAAACCAGAAAGTCCAATCTGTTGCAGGAGGTCCCCGCGGCTGAACATGGAGACTCGATGAGTGATGTCCTGCAGGCCAAGCCTACCTGGCCACCCCTATCGAATCCCCAAGGACAAACACAATCCTAACGCGGCCCTCAACTAAATCAATCCTGACACCCTCGATTTAGCTGATTAAGAGATTCCTTTCACAAGGTATTGATGAACAAGAGGCACATTTTAATAACTTGGGACAGATGTGATAATAGACGCTACCTGAGTGCTGGCTACATTGGTTCCATCGGTGACTTCCACCGTCATGTTGTACATCGACCTCTGCTCCGCGTCCAAGGGTTTCGCGACGACAATTGTCCCCACACCTTTGTCGGCTTCGAAAGAGCTCTCGAAATTCCCCCCTAGTTGTTGTTACAACAGAAAGCACAATTACACTCACAGAACGTTTTGGATTCGAGACAGTAAAATACCCAACGCAACAGCACATATCAGGGTGTGTTGATTTACACACAGAGGCACTGCACAAAACATGCTCTTTATCACCTTTGTTCTACGCTAATTTTTCCTTTTCCAGGCATCCTTTCTATATTTCAAAACAGATACTGCAACAAGGGACAGGAGGGGGCGCAGAAGAAAAATAACAACCAATATTGCGGACAAAAGATTTAGCAATGCATCCATGCGGAGTGGTGGACGTACATCCTTGTTCCTACTACAAAAGCCCCATTTTCGTTGCGTATGCCTTCGGGATCAAGATCTGAGCATCGTTTTCATGTCACACGATCTGTCCAGCACCAGCAGGGCCATAGATCTGCTTTTCGCAAGAGTTGACTCCTTTAATTAACAGTCTCCTTTATGAAAGAAATATCATTTCTCATAGAAAGCGGCTTTCAAGCAGGTTGGCTAATTAGAAACATAGAAACATAGAAACATAGCAGTCTGACGGCAGAAAAAGACCTCATGGTCCATCTAGTCTGCCCTTATACTATTTTCTGTATTTTATCTTAGGGTGGATATATGTTTATACCAGGCATGTTTAAATTCAGTTACTGTGGATTTACCAACCACGTCTGCTGGAAGTTTGTTCCAAGGATCTACTACTCTTTCAGTAAAATAATATTTTCTCATGTTGCTTTTGATCTTTCCCCCAACTAACTTCAGATTGTGTCCCCTTGTTCTTGTGTTCACTTTCCTATTAAAAACACTTCCCTCCTGGAACTGGGCATGGGCAGCCTAGAAAAAAGAAGGTCTAGAGGGGACATGATAACAGTTTACAGATACTTGAGGGGTTGCCACGGTGAGGAGGGGGTCTCTTTATTCCCCAGGGCACCAGAGGGCCGGACGAGGAACAATGGTTGGAAGCTGACCAAGGAGAGATTCAACCTGGAAATAAGGAAGAACTTCCTGATGGTCAGAGCGATCAACCAATGGAACTGCCTGCCAGGGGAGGTGGTGAACTCCCCAACTCTGGACACCTTCAAGAGGAGATTGGACTTCCATTTGGCTGGGGTGCTGTAGGGTTTCCTGCTCAGGCAGGGGGTTGGACTTGATGACCTAACGGTCCCTTTCAACTTTATTAATAAATAAATAAATAAACCTTATTTAACCCTTTAATATATTTAAATGTTTCGATCATATCCCCCCCTTTCCCTTCTGTCCTCCAGACCAGAGGTCCCCAACCTTTTTAGCACCAGGGACCGGCTTTAAGTTAGACGAGTTTTCCACGGCCCGGTGGGGGGGGTGGGCTTTGGTCATATGGGGGTGGGGTTATGGAGGGGTGGAGCTTAGTGACGCAGCCCTCCACACTTCTCCACAGGGCGGGGAGAATCAGGAGGCTCCTTTGGCGGCTGGGGGCCGCCTGGCTTTGTGATTTTGGCTGGGGGGGGAGTTAGGAAGGTCCTACTTCTCCCCCCCCAGCCAAAAATTCAAAGCCTATCTGCTGGATACGGGCGATGAGTGGGACAGAGCGGCGCGGAAGCCTCTTGCAGCAGCTGCCACAGCCACCGGCTTCGGCGCCGTTCGTCCCGCCCATCGCCCGTATCCAGCAGAAGCTGCTGCCCGAGTGCTCTTGGCCGGCGGGATTTAAAGTGCTGGGGTGGGGGGTGTCCCAGCGGGAGGCGAAGCACTGGGGTGGGGGGGCTGTCAGGACACCCCCACCCCAGCACTTTGAATCCCGCCGGCCAAGAGCACTCGGGCAGCAGCTTCTGCTGGATACGGGCGATGGGCGGGACGAACGGCGCCGAAGCCGGTGGCTGTGGCAGCTGCTGCAAGAGGCTTCCGCGCCGCTCTGTCCCACTCATCGCCCGTATCCAGCAGATAGGCTTTGAATTTTTGGCTGGGGGGGGAGAAGTAGGACCTTCCTAACTCCCCCCCCAGCCAAAATCACAAAGCCAGGCAGCCCCCCAGCCGCCAAAGGAGCCTCCTGATTCTCCCCACCCTGTGGAGAAGTGTGGAGGGCTGCGTCACCGCCCGACGCCCCACCCCGTCCTGCATAATGTTCTCTGCCGGGAGGGCAGCGCCGCCGCGGACCGGCTGAAAACCCCCAACGGCCCGGTCCTGGTCCGCGGACCGGCGGTTGGGGACCTCTGCTCCAGACTATACAGATTGAGTTCATTAAGTCTTTCCTGATACGTTTTATGCTTAAGACCTTCCACCATTTTTGTAACCCGTCTTTGGACCCGTTCAATTTTGTCAATACGTATCTTTTTGTAGGTGAGGTCTCCAGAACTGAACACAGTATTCCAAATGTGGTCTCACCAGCGCTCTATATAGCGGGATCATAATCTCCCTCTTCCTGCTTGTTATACCTCTAGCTATGCAGCCAAGCATCCTACTTGCTTTCCCTACCGCCTGACTGCACTGTTCACCCATTTTGAGACTGTCAGAAATCACTACCCCTAAATCCTTTTCTTCTGAAGTATTTGCTAACACAGAACTGCCAATGCAATACTCAGATTGAGGATTCCTTTTCCCCAATTAGCCAAAACTTCTAGATTAACAAGACTAGTCAAGAACTTTCACACTTCCACCCTCCGGTTACACCTCAAATTTATCTAGGGCGACTTAGCACTGAACCCACGACTCTCTGTTTAGTGTGTTAAGATCTCCGAAAACACAAAGGAAGCCTAATGCACACAAATCCCCACTGTCTTCGTGGCAGTGTATTTGAAAGCAAATCTTGGTTTCCTTTCAATTAGTAGGCACATAAGTGCTTCCCATGCGTTAAAAAAAAAAAAGCCTCCATTGATCTGAGAGAGAGGGAGAGTGTGTGATTCGCCTGATTGGGGAAAAGAGCTTTATCCTGTAGCTCCGGGAGAGAAAAATCTTTAGGGAATTGTGTCAGAAAAAGAAGGAAGAGTGAATATAGTGCCGTATTTTTCGGAGTATAAGTCGCGTCTTTTCCCCTCCCTAAAAGAGGCTGATGATTGAAACATTTAAATATGTTAAAGGGTTAAATAAGGTTCAGGAGGGAAGTGTTTTTACTAGGAAAGTGAACGCAAGAACAAGGGGACACAATCTGAGGTTAGTTGGGGGAAAGATCAGAAGCAACGTGAGAAAATATTATTTTACTGAAAGAATAGTAGATGCTTGGAACAAATTTCCAGCAGACGTGGTTGGTAAACCCACAGTAACTGAATTTAAACATGCCTGGGATAAACATATATCCATTGTAAGATAAAATACAGGAAATAGTATAAGGGCAGACTAGATGGACCAGGAGGTCTTTTTTTGCCGTCAATCTTCTATGTTTCCATGTTTCTAATTCAGGTGCGTCTTATACTCTGAATGTAGCTTTCCACCCCCACCCCCCCAGCCCTAAGTAGGTGCTAACAATATTCCTAGCTCTTACATTGCAGGTTCTTTCATTGTTACTCTTTGCCAAGAATGTTTTCCAAGGCCAAAGTCTTTGCAGGGTTTTTTTTTTTCATTGCTCTAACTTTCTCCAAATGTTTCTTCCTGCTTACACCCTAACCAGGTGCTAACGATCTTCCCAGCTCTTACTGGCTTGCAAGCTGTTTCACTCTCTCTGTATAAGGTTTTTATAAAGCTCCAACCAGGAGATAAAATTATGTGCTGAAGCTGACCAGACTAAGGATGTTAGCCAGGTGAATATCTGGTAAACAAATTCTTTTCCCTATTTTCCTCCCCAAAAACTAAGGTCTTATACTCCAAAAAATATGGTATATGGTTGTAGAAGAAAGAAGTGCTGACAGTGCTTGCACATGAGTAGAAACATAGAAAAGCTGATGGCAGAAAAGGAGTTAGTGGTCCTACTGAATTTGCCCTGAGTTTATAAATTAATTTATTTTATTTTATTTATATTTACTTTTAATATATGAAATTTCAAAATAGACGACTCTTAGGAGCACCGTCTCCTTAATTATTTATATCTGGGTAAAAATCTATATTATATTTTACCATCCATTCCCATCCACCTCACGTCAGTGTAAAGGATCAGGACTAGAGTTAAACTGCAGTCTGAAGAATTATTGTTCAAGCCTGTACACAAGAATGAAATCAACTAAAGTTCAACATTAAACTGGTGCCAGATAAATTTCAATGTAATTCAGGGTAGGTTGGGCTTGCATTCTTTGTGGGACTATAACGATTCCAAGCTGATGACGTGCTTAACTCAGCCCTCCCAACTCTGCCTTTCTCTTCACTTCAGTTGCTGTTGTGGTTAGCTCTGGCCCAGCTCCTGCCCCAAGGATTGTGGATGTGGGGGAGACATCCACAGGCTGCAGGACTGTTTCCCCCCCCCCCCCCCCGTGGAATCTGCTGATGAAGGCTCCTCTGACCAGGGAGGAGGAGAGTGTGGCAGACAGCTCAGAAGGAGATCAATTATCTATCTCCTCCTTGGATTCGGAACAAGAGTTAATGATACAGCCACGCATGTGGAGAGCGATGCATAGGCAACAACAACTGAGAGATTATTATCAAAGAAAATGAGGTCACCTGTGGTTGGGTGGGGCTGTGGTGATTAGTGAGGCTGCTATAAATAGCAGCCTGTGGGTTTGGCCATTGTGGAGGATTATCTGATCATTGTGTTTCATGATTGCTTTACTGACTTGGACCTTTTGTGTGCTGATTTTCCCCCGCTTTGAAACTAACCCAGAGCAAAGTGTGTTTCACTTTGTGAAAAAAGGACTGTGAATTGCCTCACAGCTGCAAGCTAAGTATCTCAGAACTGATAAGGGACTTGTACAAATTACCAGTTTGTTTGGAGACAAGTGCTCTTTGCTATCCCAAAAGAGGGCTTGGTTTAAGGGAATTTTCATTATAAAGAACATTGTTTGGAATTTTCAAACGTGTGTGTGTCTGAAATTGTACCTGTGCATTTATGGGAGGATTCTACCAGAGAGCTCGACAGAACAGTTGCTTTGCACCTATCCTACATGAAACGATTTTTCAACACCACGACTCTCCCCAGTAATTGTTTTATTAAAAAGTACAAGAATGGTAAGACTAGGGATGCCCCTTGCCAGAGGAGAGTCACAAGTAATTTATGGCTAAATAAATTGGCCATTATGTTTAGAAATGCCATTGATCAAAAGCAATCACGCTTCCTCACCTTGCCCCCTTTCTGCCTTCCTATCAAGTAAATGCATTTTAATTGGAATTTACAGAAAATCTTTCTGGAGAGGGGAAAAGAAAGAGGTCAGAGGTGGCTAAAGGTTTCCATCCCATTTTAACTTGAAGGAGTCAAGAAGATTAATGAATGAGCCAAGGTACCTACAGTTGTCACAGAAGGTGGTGAGGATATGTCAGGATGTTTACAATGTTATCAAGAATGAGCATTTTTCAATGATTAATTTCAGCGCCTCCTCCTTCTCCTCGACTCCCCAAATAATTATCCTGAACAATTTTAGGGCATGGAGGAAAAAACCCAACCCCACCATAATTGGTTTTAAATCTTCTTGCTTACAATGAGGAAATCATAGAATGGATTCAATCTCAGGAGATTTCGCATTCCTGGAGCTTAGTAAACCAATTGGCTTTAGACTTCCAGATATCTGCACCGAGTCTACGGAGAGGGGCGGCATACAAATCCAATAAATAAATAAATAAATAAATAAATAAATAAAATCCTGTAATTATACTGCATCTTTCCTTTCTCCTATATTGTTGTGGTTAGCTCTGGCTCAGCTCCTGCCCTAAGAGGACTGAGGAGGTGGATGTGGAGGAAATATTATTTTACTGAAAGAGTAGTAGATCCTTGGAACAAACTTCCAGCAGACATGGTAGATAAATCCACAGTAACTGAATTTAAACATGCCTGGGATAAACATAGATCCATCCTAAGATAAAATACAGAAAATAGTATAAGGGCAGACTAGATGGACCATGAGGTCTTTTTCTGCCGTCAGACTTCTATGTTTCTATGTTTCTAAACATCAACATGTCATAGGTCTGTTTTGCTGCCGACAGAGTCAGACGGTGAATTGTCCTCTGCAGAAGGAAGTGGCGGTGAGATGGAGGAGAGGGGCTTGGAAGACAGCCCAGGAAGAAGTCAATCATCTTTATCTTCCTTAGATTCGGAGGATGAAATAATGATAGACCCACACATGCGTAGAGCTATGCATAGGAGTGAACAGCTTCAAAAGTATTATAGAAGATAATTGAGTCCACCTGTGGTTTGGGTGGGGTTCAAGTAATTAGGGCTGCTGTTAAATTAAATTGGCAGCGTGTTGGCCTCGCAGTGTGGAGATTATCTGATCGTACTGCTTTGGACCGTGACTTGCTGTTTCAGGACTCTGTTGATTTTTCAAGACTTTGAAACCAAGGCAGAGCAAAGCGTGTGTTTCACCTTGTGGAAGAAGGAAGGCTGTGACGTTTCTTCGCAGCTTCTAGCTAAGTCCTTAAGGACTGGTTTAAGGGGTTTTTACAGCCTACAAGTTTGTTTTGGGAAGAGTACTCTTTGCCATACAAAAAGGGTGCTTTATTTCTGTTCTGTCGGGCTCTCTGGTAGAATCCTCCCAAAAATTCACAGGTACAAATTTCAGACACACACACATTTGAAAATTCAAAACAATGTTCTTTATAATGAAAATTCACTAGGAACATTGTTTTGAATTTTCAAATGCTCTGGTTTAGTTTCAAAGCGGGGAAAAAGCAGCACACAAAAAGTCAAAGTCAGCAAGGCAGGCAGGAAACACAATGATTAGATAATCCTCCACCATAAGGGAAGGGCCTTTTTGTATAGGGCAAATCACCACTTTGGGAGGGAAAGCCCACCAAGCCACACCCACAGAACCTGAAGTAAACATTTTTGTATCCCACCTCTGTATCCAATCCAAAATTTTATATTTTTTTCTTTCTCCTTCTCACGGTTTCAAATACAAACGAAATGAAGATTAAACTTCTCTATTTCCATAAATTGGAGACCAGGAGCTGAAACTGGGGTCAACGACATGAGATATGGAGAGGGGGGGGGGAATCCAACAAATGGGGGAAAAAAACCTCCCTCAATTTATCCCATAACAGGATCAGGTTCCATGTGACATCTGGCTTCTCATGATTAAAAATTATTCTTACTGGGGAGAGAAAAAAACTATGTTTAATTAAATAAAGAGAGCCAGTTTCGGCCTCATCTGTATTTCCAGGAATGACTCTCAAGTCTCACCAGGGTCCTCTAAGCTTTCTTAGAAAATAAAAATCATGACATTTGCAAGAAGGATAGCTTCGGCTTTCCCTCCCAAAGTGGTGATTTGCTCTATACAAAAAGGCCCTTCCCTCCCTCCATTATACAGGCAGATCGTATATGCAGGGGAGCATTCAATAATGGGTTTTCCTTCATCTGCAGATTGATGTTACAGGCTCTGCCACCACTTCTTTGCACCGGCCCAATTTGATTTGTTTCAAGCTGTGAGGTGAGGGTTTGAATGTAGAGGGCTAAGAAAGCAAACAGATGTTCCAGCGAAGAGAGCCACGTCCCTTCGGCTAGGTCTAAGAAGAACGTCTGGATGTATTGTGCTAAGCTTAGTTTTTTTATTTTGCTCTATTTTATTTATTTTGTCAACAGGGTGTCCAGGGGGAAAAGCATTTTGAAATTCCCTGATATTTCCCTGACATTTCCCTGTAACTAGTTAAGGCGCGGTCGTAGATGACGTCATACCAAACGGCTAAGCCGTGGAGAAATATCGGTAGCTGAGGAAACAAGTAGTTGCCACAATTATGCTCATTTTTGCTTGACTCTACCAGGCAGCGCTATCTGTTGGTTTTTTTACATGATTTTTCCCTGACTTTTAAACATTTTAATAGTTTGTTTCCACCCCTCCCCACCAATTTATTCTGGGTTTTTTTTTACGAATTCCCTGATAATTCCCTGATATTTCCCAACCCGCCGATTTCCCTGATTACCCTGTTTTCCAGGTTTGCTGGACACCCAGTGTCAAGTATGTATTGGTAGGATACAAAGATACAACAATCTTTATATACATGATATATTAAGGGGTGTACATAAGCGCACTAGAGTGCCTTCCATCCCCTGTCCTATAGTCTCTCCTATATCTCGTATTTCTTCTCTACTATAGCCTCTATAACCTTCATTGTGTATTATTGTGTATTGGACAAAATAAATAAATAAATACTAGTAAAGAGGGAAACATTAGAACAGGAGATGGTAGGCACGTTGGTGCACTTATGCATGC
Source organism: Erythrolamprus reginae (assembly GCF_031021105.1). Taxonomy (NCBI): domain Eukaryota; kingdom Metazoa; phylum Chordata; class Lepidosauria; order Squamata; family Dipsadidae; genus Erythrolamprus; species Erythrolamprus reginae. The sequence continues at coordinate 11,407,332 of NC_091953.1, read as the reverse complement.
CCCTTACTGACCTCTTAGGAATCGGGAGAGGTCAAGAGTGGATAGTCTAAGGGTAAAGTTTTGGGGGTTAGGTGATGATACTACAGAGTCAGGTAGTGAGTTCCATGCATTAACTACTCGGTTACTAAAGTTGTATTTCCTGCAGTCAGGTTTGGAGCAGTTTACTTTGAATTTGTATCTGTTGTGTGCTCGTGTGTTGTTGTGGTTGAAGCTGAAGTAGTCGTTGACAGGGAGGACGTTGTATCAGATGATTTTATGGACTATGCTTAGGTCCTGTTTAAGGCGACGTAGTTCTAAGCTTTCTAAACCTAGGATTGTGAGTCTAGTTGCATAGGGTATTCTGTTGCGAGTGGAGGAGTGGAGGGCTCTTCTAGTAAAGTATCTCTGGACATTTTCTAAAGCATTTATGTCCAAAATGTGGTGCGAGTTCCAGAAAGATGAGCTGTATTCAAAGATTGGTCTGGTGAAAGTTTTGTATGCTCTGGTTAGAAGTGTGAGGTTACCGGAGCAGAAGCTACGTAGGATTAGGTTAACAACACTTGAAGTCTTTTTGGCAATGTTGTTGCAGTGGGCTTTGGCATGTAGGTCATTTGATACGAGTATTCCAAGGACTTGTATGGAATGAAGGTTTCATTCATTCATTCATTCATTCATTCATTCATTCATTCATTCATTCATTCCACTACTATGCCGCCCAATTTCGAAGGACTCAGGCAGCTTACAACAGTATAAAATACAGTGGGCTTTGTCACGTAGTTCATTTGATATGAGTATTCCAAGGTCTTGTATGGAATGAAGGTTTCATTCATTCATTCATCCATTCATTCATCCATTCATTCATTCATCCATTCGACTACTATGCCACCCAATTTCGAAGGACTCAGGCAGCTTACAACAGTATAAAATACAAGACAATAAAAAAGTCAAATATAAAACTAAGTTATAAAACCATTAATTAGAAACCCTGATAAACATGATAAACTAACCTAACATGCCTACTAAACATTCATACAATTTTGTCTGTAAGGTCTTGTTTATTCAGCTTGTATTGGGTGTTCTGATTCTTTTTGCCAATGTGTAGGACAGAGCATTTTTTTTGGTTGAGATTTGGAGTTGCCAGATGTCTGGACGTATCATGCTAAGCCCAGTTCTTCCCAAGGATCCACACCTCTGCCTTTAAAAGAATATGGCCCTTTGAGCCTGATGCTAATTTGATTTTAATGCCAAAAATGTGCCTATTCCCTTGCAACCTTCTACGCATGTCTTAGCGACTTATCTCTTCTTTGAGTTGCTACATGCGCACCCCGTAGCATTCAACCATAAGCAGTGGTGTAACTGTTCTTGACATTTAATTAAACCCATAATGGTATTAATGCATTAAAATATTTCGATTGGATTATACGCTTTTCATTATTGCCATTTTTTTCCCCTCCAAGCAGCCCTTGCCCTTTGCTTTCTCTGCTTAAAAAGGAAGATCATCTTTCGTATCAGCAAAAGCGTTTCCAAAGAAAAGAACGGATGGGTTGTTTCTCATGCAGAAATCTGTGATAAAACTCGCTTTTAGCCTTGGGACAGGGGGTGCTTTCTTGCAGATAAATGTTTTAATTGATAACCCAAAAAGGGAAGGGAAGAAGAGGTGGCAACAACTGAAGGTGCTTCATTGGGATCATAATGAGAAATCAGAAGAGCAAAAGATTATCAGGGTATTCTTGGCTTAACAGTAAAAACAGTGGCGTTGAATGTTCTGCTTTTTAAAAGTTGGATGCAATTAAAAGTTAGAAGGAATTAAAAGAAAGAAAGCGGGTGCTTTTTAAACGCAATGTTTTGCAGTCGTGAAAGCATAGATTAGCTTGACTTCAACTCAAGGATCATTTTTAAATCTTTTCCAAGGGCAAGCCATTTGTGAGAAACACTTTGCAGAGGGTGTTGGCCTGGTGTGGAATCTTTTTCATGAGAATATTAAAATAGCCGCATCCTCCTGAAGGGTCCAATGTAGTTGCATCAAAGGCTGTTCCTGGTTATAAAAACCCTAGACACGCATACAGTCTGGGAGAAACCCCACTTAGCAGTAGCGACTGTAAAAGATATCTCGGAGTCTTGGTGGATAATCAACTAAACATGAGCCAGCAATGTGCAGCAGAGGCTAAAAAGGTCAACACTATCCTAAGCTGCATCAACAGGGGGATGCACTCCAAGACCAGGGAGGTATTAATACCACTCTATAACACTCTGGTCAGACCACATCTGGAGTACTGCATTCAGTTCTGGTCACCACACTTCAAAAGAGACATTGAAACTTGGAAAAAGTGCAAAAAAGAACAACCAAAATGATTAAGGGGGCTAGTCTACGGAGAGGGGTGGCATACAAATCCAATCAATTATTTATTATTATTATTATTATTATTATTATTATTATTATTATTATTATTATTATTATTATTATTATTATTGGTCTGTGGCTGGCTGGTTGGGTTGGTTCGCTGGTTGGGCTGGCTAGCTTCAGAAAGTGCAGCTCCGACACTTTTTTGCCTTCCAAGACCCTCTGTCCACCACATTTTTGCGAAAAATGGGCCCATTTTTTTGCAAAACTGGGAGGTAGGGGTGGAGCCTTGGGACAGCTAAGATGGCTGTATTCGGTGTATAAAATCACTTTCTACCCTCTTTTTTGGGTGCGTCTTATACTCTGAAAAATACGGTATGTACCTTCTCCAAAGGGAGCAATCATCACCTTATTTAATGGCTACTATGGTCAACATCCTTGATGAATTTTGAAGATAAGGCCTGCTTTTACTTCAAGTTGTTCTCCTTTTTTTTTTCCTTTTGGCATTATGCTGGCATTGCCCTTTAAAAAAAAAATCTCAATTTTTGTTTTTAAAAATGAGCTGACTTTTCAATTTCTTCTTTCGTGTCCCGTCAGAGATTCCTTAAGTGTTCCTTGATTTAGCCACGAAAATGGTTATCAAGAGCCTGTCTGAGATTATTGATTCTTGCAGCAATTTTTAAGATCAATTTCTATTTCTATCAGTCCAGGTGTTTCTCATATGTCGTGCATCGAAGTCAAATGGACAAAGTGGGGGTATCTAACCTTGGAATACCCCTTTCTCCATTTTAAACCACGTAATTGTACCATCTTCCTTCCTGTTCCTTCTTTGATCGTCGTCCTACAAATTCTGCAATAGGTGGAAGAGACTGCCTGATACATCTATCACTTTAATAACTATCCCCGAGTTTATTATGGTTTGTGCAGTCAAAAGCCTTAGCGGGATCGATAGAACAAAGATATATGGTTTTCCCATCATCTGATGGAAGTCAACAGTGTGAACTAGGGCTCCTCTTCTTGAATCCAGCCTGCACATCTGGTAACTCTTCTACAGTGTATGGCTGAAGTCTGAATTACGAAATCTCGAGTATTATTTTACTAACATATGGGGTATGTTCAAGCGTTTGATAGTAGAATAGGGTGCCATAAGCAAACTGAAAACATGCCAGGGAAACACTTTTGTGGTTTGTTCTCTCCAGAAAAGGCTGATGTATGAGGTTTGCACATTATGACCTATTGATACTTGGGGGGGGGGGGGGGGGATCCTGTTTTTTTATTTTAAAAAATTCTGCAATTTTTCACTCAATTTGTCGAAAGAGAATTTGCCTTCAATGTTTCCTTTAAAGGAAGAGAGAGCTACTGAGAAATTCCCATGGGACTAGTATGGTATTCTTAGGCTTACTGAATTTAAAAAATGATGAAGGACTTTCTTGATCTTTGTGTGCAATCAAATTTGCAGACGACAGCAAGCTGGCAGGGGTAGCCAACACCCTGGAGGACAGGTTCAAAATACAGAAAAAGCTAGACAAATTAACACTATGGGCCCACACTAACAAAATGATGTTCAACGTTGACAAGAGCAAAGTCCTTCACCTTGGTAAAAAAAAAAAACTAGACACATACAGCCTGGGAGAAACCCCACTTAGCAGCAGTAACTGCAAAAGAGATCTTGGAGTCTTGGTGGATAATCAACTAAACATGAGCCAGCAATGTGCAGCAGCGGCCAAAAAAGCCAACACCATCCTAAACTGCATCAACAGAGGGATACACTCCAAAACCAGGGAAGTATTAATACCACTTTACTACGCCCTGGTCAGACCACATCTGTAGTACTGCATTCATTTCTGGTCACCACACTTCAAAAGAGACACTGAAACTCTGGAGAAGGTGCAAAAAAGAGCAACTGAAATGATTAGGGGACTAGAAACCAAGACTTATGAAGAGGGATTGCTGGAACTGGGCATGGATAGCCTAGAGCGGGATTAGGCAAAGTTGGCTCTTCTATGACTTGTGGACTTCAACTCCCAGAATTCCTGATCCTATCATGCTAGCTCAGGAATTATGGGAGTTGAAGTCCACATGTCATAGACGAGCCAACTTTGCCTACCCCTGGCTTAGAGAAAAGAAGGGCCGGGGGGGACATGATAGCAGTATACAGGTACTTGAGGGGTTGCCGCAGAAAGGACGGGGTCACACTATTTTCCAGGGCACCACGGCCAGGATAGTATATGCACAAAATTGGAAAGGGGAAAATGTTCCCAAAGAGGAAGAGGTAATTAAGAAAATATTAGATTGCGCTGAAATGGATATGATGACAAGACGGTTAAACAACCAAGAGGAATCAGAATTTTACGTGATTTGGAATGAAGTGTATATATGGATAAATAATAATAAGAAGTAAAAGTAAAACTTATGTGAGAACTGTAGAAGTATTGTTATGATTTAAATTTTTTGCCTTATTTTGTTTATATACGAAGGTTTTTTTAATATAAGGTTAAACAAAATCTCTTCTTTTCATTTAAATTAATAAGTTGATCTAAGGTATTAATAATGTATTCTTTTTTTCTGTATGGAAATTTGACTTCTAGAACCAGAGGGGAAATTGCAACCCCAATTTTATGTTAAATGTGTGTTTATTTTATTTTATTTTTATTTATTTATTTTATTTATTTATTTATTTTGTCCAATACACAATGAGGGTTTTAGTGGGTATATATCTATATACACATAGTAAAATACATGATGAAGGTAATAGAGGAGATACTCATAATAAAATATATCTAAGAAAGAATAGAAAAGAAGATATAGTAATAGAACATATCAATGAAAGAATAGAAGAAGAGATATAGGAATAGAAGAAAGGTATAGGAGATATAGGAGAGCAATAGGACAGGGGAAGGCACTCTAGTGCACTTGTACTCGCCCCTTACTGACCTCTTAGGAATCTGGATAGGTCAACTGTAGATAATCTAAGGGTAAAGTGTTGGGGCTTTGAGGATGACACTATGGAGTCCGGTAATGAGTTCTACGCTTCGACAACTCGGTTACTGAAGTCATATTTTTTACAGTCAAGTTTGGAGCGGTCGATATTAAGTTTAAATCTGTTGTGTGCTCTTGTATTGTTGTGGTTGAAGCTGAAGTAGTCACCGACAGGCAGGACGTTGCAGCATATGATCTTGTTTGTATGCTTGTCAATTTTTATGAAAAATTAATTAAGTTTATTCTCCAGGGCACCAGAGGGCCAGACAAGGAACAACGGTTGGAAGCTGACCAAGGAGAGATTCAACCTGGAGATAAGGAGGAACTTCCTGACGGTCAGAGCAATCAACCAGTATAGCTAATGGTGAAGGATGCTAGAAGATAATTTCAGTAGCCCTTGAGGGAGGCCAAGATTCCATCTGGGACCTTCTACCCTGAAGATGCTTTGCTCCTGGAGTTACGGTTCACATAGAGATGGACTGCAAAAGAAGGAAAGATTTGTAAAATGCCATTGATTGCTGTTGTCTGATCTGGCACGCTTATCCCATCTTGGCTGGCTCTGCGTTCAGTAGATAGAAAGCTGAGATACTCCTGGCTTGGTTCTTGGACATTGCAGCCATTCAAAAGGAGGCAATTTAGCAATTATCTACCACTCTTCTCAGTGCATTCAATTGCTTCTCAGACACACAGCGGCCAAGTAAGATTCATGGATGTACAAATCATTCCAATGGCTAGACTCCATCATCTGTAACACATCTGCCAAGCTGGCATACAATGCGATTCCTCTCCCATAATTTTCCTTCTTTGTATGTATTGGGTTTTTTTTAAAGGAAAACATCCATGTGTTTTTCATTTTGCCGATTAAAAGAACTTGTCTTGATCGCCGGGGCTGACAGATTTTATTTAAGCTGAATTCCAGACAGCCAATGGAATTCTGCTCACATAAAACTTTAATTCAGTTCTACCTGTAGTACAATCTGCTGACAGATGCATGCAACTATTTTGGGTCTGTGTGTATAAATTGCCTATCGACCAGTTATTTCTAAGAGGGCGAATAAGACATACCGTTTTATAAAATGTTTTATAAAACTTTCCAAATTAAGCCCTGTGGGCATGCTGATTATCAGCAGAAAAAAATAATATTGGGGGACTAACTAAAATAATACAAACACCATTCAAAAGGATTCTGTATGTATGGTATGTTGTGTGCATGTTTTATAAATTATGGGTTTTTAGCTTTCTAATTATTGAATTTGTATTATATATTGTTTTCTGTTGCTGTTGTGAGCCGCCCCGAGTCTGCGGAGAGGGGCGGCATACAAATTTAATAAATAAATAAATAAAATAAATTCTAACTTTGTTTTGCAAATCAAAAGTAGTACCGTATATACTTGAGTATAAGTCCACCCGATTATAAGCCGCAGCACCTACTTTTGCCACAAAAACTGGGAAGTACAAGCCTAGGGTTGAAAATGCAGTGGCTACTGGTAACTTATAAAAATGGAAACCAATAAAATTACATTAATTGAGGCATCAGTAGATTAAAGGTTTTAGAATATTTATTTCAAAGAAAACCAGTAAACTAGCTCTGAAAGTTTAAAAGAAGGTAAACAAAAACAATTTGGTATTAAGAATAACTTAAAAAGTTTTTTTTTAAAAAGGAGCTCAATCAGCAACCAAGCTAAAACCTAAGAGTTAAAATCCTTCAAAACTGGATTCCTCATCATCTTCTGTATGATTGTCCACTGTGGAGCAGGGAGCGCTCGCTCTCTGTTCCGCAGTGGTATCTCTTTACCTGTAGGTGCTCCCTGAGGAGTCACATATAACGGAAGTGTCCCTACCGGCGCTTGGGCCATCGCAGCGCTTGACCGCCATCAGTGACCTGACTATAAGACAAGGTCGGATTTTTCAGCACATTTTTTGTGCTGAAAAACTCGGTTTATACTCAAAGGAAGAAGCAAGACAAAGTCGTTTGGAGTGGAATTTCAAGAATTGATACTTCCACAAAGGAGGTCCTCAAACAGAGATAATCAGCCCTCAACACACAGAACTGATACAAGTCCAGGAGATCCTGGGAGACTATTCAGTTGGTTATCTTCTAACAATTTTGGAATCCCACTCCTGCTCCTGGCACACGATGCCACGCCCATTTATCACTCTCCCCAGCTTCAGAACCTTTCTAGGAACTCAGGAGGATGAAAACGACCTTCTCCACCAAAGATCCTCAGAAGGCCCTCTGGAGGCAGAAAATGGCCCCTTTACCAACTTCCGGTTGGACCGGAAATCCCATTTTTTTTGCTCCCCCCAGGCTTCAGAGCCTTTCTAGGAGCCTGGGGAGGGCAAAAACAACCTTCCTCCCCCTTCCGGCCCTCCGGAGGCCAGAAATGGCCTTCCCTACCCACTCCGGAGGCTGGAAACAGCCTGTTTCCCGATTCCCAGTAGTCCAAGAAGGCCAGAAAATCAGTTCATCTGAACTCATGTGCCCACTGTTATGGCTCCACGAGCCACAAGTGACACACATGCCACAAGATTGCCATCACGGACCTATACTGTACATTGTGTGTTGCGTTTTTCTTGCCTAAAATGTTGAACCTTACTTTTTTCTGTCATTGAATTTCATTTTGTTACATAGCACCCAATGCTCAGGTCTACCAAGATCCTTCCTGTACTTTACAGGGTGTCCAGGGGGAAAGCATTTTGAAATTCCCTGACATTTCCCCGTAACTTGCAATCTACTTAAGGCGCAGTTGTAGTTGATGTCATACCAAACGGCTAAGCCGTGGAGAAATATCAGTAGCTAAGGAAACAAGTTGTTGCCACAGTTATGCTCATTTTTGCTTGACTCTGCCAGGCAACATGTTGTGGTTAGCTCTGGCCCAGCTCCTGCCCCAAGGACTGTGGATGTGGGGGAGACATCCACATGCTGCAGATCTGTTTTGCCCCCGGTGGAATATGCTGATGAAGGCTCCTCTGACCAAGAAGACATGAGTGACAGGGAGGAGGAGAGTGTGGCAGACAGCTCAGAAGGAGATAAATTATCTAGCTCCTCCTTGGATTCAGAACAAGAGTTAATGATACAGCCACGTATGCGGAGAGCGATGCATAGGCAACAACAACTGAGAGATTATTATCAAAGAAAATGAGGCCACCTGTGGTTGGGTGGGGCTGTGGTAATTAGTGAGGCTGCTATAAATAGCAGCCTGTGGGTTTGGCCATTGTGGAGGATTATCTGATCGTTGTGTTTCGTGCCTGCCTTGCTGACTTTGACCTTTTGTGTGCTGATTTTTCCCTGCTTTGAAACTAAACCAGAGCAGTGTGTTTCACTTTGTGAAAGAAGAAGGACTGTGAATTGCCTCACAGCTGCAAGCTAAGTATCTCAGAATTGATAAGGGACTTGTACAAATTACCAGTTTGTTTGGAGATGAGTGCTCTTGGCTATACAAAAAGAGGGCTTAGTTTAAGTGAATTTTCATTATAAAGAACATTGTTTTGAATTTTCAAACGTGTGTGTGTGTCTGAAATTTGTACCTGTGAATTTTCGGGAGGAGTCTACCAGAGAGCCCGACAGAACACAACACGATCCATTTTTTTAAACATGATTTTTCCTTGACTTTTAAACATTTTAATACAGTTTGTCTTTCCCCCCCTGATTTATTCCATTTTTTTCCCATGAATTCCTTGTTATTTCCCGGAAGCACCAATTTCCCTGATAATTCCCTGATTTCCCTGTTTGCTGGACACCCTGATCTTAAAGCCTATCTTCCGGACTGTGAATCTATTTTTTAAAGATATTTAAAAAGATCACCGTGAAAGGCAGTTGATAAAAACCGTAGCAAATGTATTTCTACTGAAGGTACCTTCGGTTGAGCAGTTCTGCCCACAAGCTGTCTGTAGGATATAGAACATCTCCCGGGCATGTTTGCCACCTCGAAGCAGAGCGGTCGGAAGCAGAAAGAAAACAACAACAACAACAAAAAACAACCAAGGTAACAGAATGCAAAAAGGAAATAAAAAGCACCGGGAGAAAAGAGAAAGAGAAGAGAGAGAGAGAGAAATGAGGGACAGCTGATTAAAGTCGCCATCAAAATACATTTAGAAATGAGATTAGCAAATTACGGCCAGAGAAATTTAAACGACAGACAACATTAGGATCGCAAGTCAGTCACATATTAAGGGAGAGGAGAGGGGGGGGGGAAACCAAAATAAAAACAATCCAGCCATATAGCTTAGCTAAGGCATCAAAAACCAAAGCGTGAAAAAGGTAGTTCTATTAAAATTAGCCTCTCCCTTGTTAAGTTTTCTCTAACCCAAAATCTATGCAGTGCTAAATTTCCAATCCGGGCAAGATCAACATACCAACGATGTCAAACCACATGGGGATGTTAGCAGGCTGCACGGAGACCACGCCGACAATTTCTGTCACTCGGTCACTTTCCATGATGGTGAAGTTATAGAAGGGCTCGTCGAAAGTCAGAGGGACGAGAGACGGGGGCGGTTTCTTAATCCATTCGATGTGGAGGCGTGCTGTAGAAGACTTCTGGGGCCGGCCGTTGTCCACTGCTTTGATCTGTTAGACAAGGGGAGACAGAGGATACTTTCAACGCACTTCTCCAGGCAAAGTTTTCACGGCTGTTTTGCTTTCAAAATGGTCACCACCTGCTAGACTTGCAAAAATGTATCCAAACTTATCACCACTATGTTGGAAGTGCAGGGAAAAACCAGGTACATACTACCACATCTGGTGGACATGTGAAACCACCCAAAAATATTGGTATAAAATCAAAATCATGCTAGAACAAATCACTTCCCAGATCATCCATGCAAAACCCGAACTATTTTTATTAGGAATCATAAGACAAAACTTTAATAAAGAAAACAGATATATTATAATTCACATTATTACAGCCGCAAGGATTTTATATGCACAATTCTGGAAACAGGGAAAAAAACCAACCGTTCTATCCCTCTTGATTAAAATAATGGAATGTGCAGAAATGTCCAAGCTAACAATGGAATTGCAAAACAAGGATGAGACAGATTTCTATAAAGCATGGGACAAATGGTACCATTGGTTAAAAAAAAGAAATTACTTAAAAATTATTCATCAAGAAAAATATCCGACAAAAACAACTTGTAAAACCAGCAATCTACGTCACAAATCATAATATCAAAATTGAAACGACAAACTGTAAGCATCGATTGACACAAATTTTGAATTACAAAGAAACTGAATGAACAAACCCTTAAACCACCCATACGTGTTGGCACTAACAATTACGTCAAAAACATATGGATAAAACTTTAGGGAAATCTACACCACCTATGTGTTCAAACCACAGGCCGCAAAGCATGAAAGCCCCAGCTCTAACGCTGGCCCTCTACACTCTTCTTACTACTCCTCTTTTGCTTCAATTTCCTATCCCTCTTCCCCTCATATCTCTTTCCCCTCTTCCCCAACCCCCTCCCTTTCTTCTTTTCTCCGTACCCACCTACGTGTACTATATAAGTAAATTATAATTGTTAGAATGTACATTATATATATTCCCTTTGCTCTAAAAAAACAACCCCCCCCCCAAATGGTCACCAAATTCCCACAATCATGAGACGAATGGCGTTTTTTCTGAATTACACTATAGGAGTAGCGTTGACATGATAACAGTGCTCCATTAACTGAAGAGCCTGCCACAAAAAAGAGGGGATCAACTTATTCTTCAAAGCACCTGAAGGTAGGACAAGAAGCAACGGGTGCAAAGGAATCAAGGAGAAAAGCAACCTAGAACTAAGGAGAAATTTTCTAATGGCGAGAACAATCGATCAGTGGAACAACTTGCCTCCAGAAGTTGTAGATGCACCAACACCAGAGAAGAAGAAGAAAGAGGAGGAGGAGGAGGTAACGACGATAACAACAAAAACAGAATTGGAAGGGACTTTGGAGGTCTTCCAGTCTAACCTTCTGCTTAGGCAGGAAACCTTACGTTACTTCAGACATATAGTTATCCAATACAGTGATACCTCGTCTTACAAACGCCTCGTCATACAAACATTTCGAGATACAAACCCGGGGTTTAAGATTTTTTTGCCTCTTCTTACAAACTATTTTCACCTTACAAACCCACCGCCACTGCTGGGATGCCCCACTTCTGGACTTCCGTTGCCAGTGAAGCGCCCATTTTTGCGCTGCTGGGATTCCCCTGAGGCTCCCCTCCATGGGAAACCCCACCTTCGGACTTCCGTTGCCAGCAAAGCACTCGTTGGGATTCTGCTGCTGGGATTCCCCTGCAGCATCACAAAAACACGGCAGTCTGGAGGTGGGGTTTCCCATGGAGGGGAGCCTCAGGAGAATCCTAGCAGCGCAAAAAACGGGCGCTTCGGCTGGCAAAAGGGTTGAATTTTGGGCTTGCACGCATTAATCGCTTTTCCATTGATTCCTATGGAAAACATTGTTTCGTCTTACAAACTTTTCACCTTAAGAACCTCGTCCCAGAACCAATTAAGTTTGTAAGACAAGGTATCACTGTATCTTAAAAACCTCTAGTGTTGGAGCATTCACAACTCCTGGAGAGCAAGCAGTTGTATTGATTAAGTGTTCTAACTGTCAAGAAATTTCTCCTTAGTTTTAAGTTGCTTCTCTCCTGGTTTAGTTTCCACCCATTGTTTCTTGTTTTACCCTCGGGTGCTTTGGAGAATAGTTTGACTTCCACTTCTTTGTGGCAACCCCTGAGATACTAGACGACTGCTATCATGTCTCCGCTGGTCCTTCTTCTCATCAAACTAGCCATGCCCAGTTCCTGCAACTGTTATTAATATGTTTTAGCCTCCTGTCCCCTAATCATCTTTGTCGCTCTTCTCTGCACTCTTTCTAAAGTCTCAACATCGTTTTTCCATCGTGGCGACCAAAACTGAATGAAGTATTCCAAGTCTTGTTTAATGACCCTTTGAAGTTATGAAAAAAGTGACTTTGGCTTGATTGTTGTAGGGTCCCTGACATAGGATCAAAATTCAAGAGCTTGACAACTGGGGGGTGAACTGGTTTCATTTAGTGACCATAGCAAAAAAGCTGAAGATCAGGTGTGATAGCATTGCTTAGTGAGGGAAGTTACAGGGGCAATTATGTAAGTCAAGGATTACTTGTATTAAAAGAGCTGAGGTGGCGCAGTGGTTAGAATGCAGTATTGCAGGATAATTGTGCTCATAACCAGGAGTTCGATCCTTACTGGCTCAAGGTTGACTCAGCTTTCCATTCTTCCGAGGTCGGTAAAACAAGGAATTAGATCACAGGTGTCAAAGTCAAGGCCCACAGTACCGGCCTGGAAATAGCAATATATCAGGGTGATCCAACAGAAAAAACATATAGCCCCTTCCTGGTACAAAGCTGAAGGGATCAGACCTGGTGGCCTAGAGGTTAATTCTCTGTCTTACAAGGCAGAAGCCCCAGGATCAAATCCCACTAAGGGTATGGCTAGCTGATGAGGCCAGAACAAGGCCTAAATAGCGCTACCCTAGTCTCCCTTAATTTTAAATATTCAGCAAAAATATGTGATACATACAGAACATAGTTTGTTGGCTATGAATAAATTAACTGCCTTGAAATGGCCCTGGGTTGGACCTAGAGGCAAAAAGGAGCTGTGACATTCCTTCAATATACCAGGGTGATCCAACAGAAAAAACATATAGCCTCTCCCTGGTACAAAGCTGAAGGGATCAGACCTGGTGGCCTAGAGGTTAATTCTCTGCCTTACAAGGCAGAAACCCCAGGATCAAATCCCAATAAGGGTATGGCTAGCTGATGAGGCCAGGACAAGGCCGAAATAGCGCTATCCTAATCTCCCTTAATTTTAAATATTCAGCAAAAATATGTGATATATGTGTGTTTGTGTGTGAGAGTGTGTGTGTGTGTGTATATATGTATGTATGTGTATATATGTGTATGTATGTATGTATGTATGTATACCATTTGTAGCCAGCTTTTAAGTTCCTAATACTGTACACGTTAGCTAATTTATACAACAAATGTTTATTCCTTTCCCCAATAGTATCAAACTGAATATAGACCTCACAGCTTATGGATTGTAATTTGAGTAGTATTGACAATGCATAATTGATAGACTGGATTTTATCATGGATTTTATCTGTTATTTATCATTTTATCCTACAACTTTTCATTGTGTATTCACTAAGTGTTTTTTTTTGTTTTGATCTATGACTGTAATAATAAATTTGATTTGATTTGACTAGTTTTAAACCTGTCGTAATTTTGAACATTGTTGCAATCCTAAATTGAGGATTACCTCTTTCTACAATTTAGAATTTGTTTTTTTTCTTTCTAAATTTACTAATTGAGAAAAAAACCACACATCAACCCAGCAAACCCTAATCAAGCTCAACACTAGCCACACTTCACATCTTGTATGAAGCAGCAACTAAATATTCATCAGGCCTGATTAAGCACTTTGAGCAAACAGTCTGGCTTGCCACTGAACTAGTTCCCAAGAAGCAAAGTTCATTTGTTACACAGAGTGAGTTGTGAAAAGCCACCTGCTTAGACTGTAATTTGCTGCCACCATGCAACCACTGTTATGGCTTTTAAATCAGATGCGCCAGAGAAGTCGTGCTGTCGACCTGCGTGACACACCAGCAGACACCTGTGCTCACTTAACCTTCCACCACTTGCCATCCAATTAAGTTCCTGTGAATTCCTTCCAATAATGAAGAAGGTGGATTCCAATTAATCTCTCACGTATAAGGCCAACTATTTTTCATATTCAGTAAGAGGGAGACAATACTGAGCCTTAAAAGTGCATTTGGTTTGAATGGAGACACCACTTTATAAGGCCTTGGTAAGGCCACACTTGGAATACTGCATTCAGTTTTGGTCGCCACGATGCAAGAAGGCTGTTGAGACTCTAGAAAAAGGGCAGAGAAGAGCGACAAAGATGATTTATTTATTTATTTATTTATTTATTGGATTTGTATGCCGCCCCTCTCCGTAGACTCGCGGTGGCTAACAACAATAATAAAAACAGCATGTAAATCCAATACTACAACAACTTAAAAAACCCTTATTTTAAAACCAATCATACCTACAAACAAACATACCATGCATAAATTGTAAAGGCCTAGGGGGAAAGAGTATCTCAGTTCCCCCATGCCTGACGGCAGAGATGGGTTTTAAGGAGCTTACGAAAGGCAAGGAGGGTGGGGGCAATTCTAATCTCTGGGGGGAGTTGGTTCCAGAGGGCCGGGGCCGCCACAGAGAAGGCTCTTCCCCTGGGTCCCGCCAAACGACATTGTTTAGTTGACGGGGACCCGGAGAAGGCCCACTCTGTGGAACCTAACTGATCGCTGGGATTCGTGCAGCAGAAGGCGGTCCCTGAGATAATCTGGTCCGGTGCCATGGCGGGCTTTATAGATCATAACCAACACTTAGGGGATGGGATGGGAGGCTAAAACATATGAAGAACGGTTGCAGGAATTGGGCATGGCTAGTTTGATGAGAATTAGTGCTTTTCTGCTTGGGCAGAAACAGGTTAGTTTCCACAAATGCAAGCTGTGATAAGAAGGACCAAGGGAGACATGATAGCAGTGTTCCAATATCTCAGGGTTTGCCACAAAGAAGAAGGAGTCAAGCTATTCTCCAAAGCACCTGAGGGTAGAACAAGAAGCAATGGGTGGAAACTAAACAAGGAGAGAAGTAACTTAGAACTAATGAGAAATTTCCTGACAGTCAGAACGGTTGATCAATTTACTTATTATTTATTTATTATTTAGATTTGTATGCCGCCCCTCTCCGCAGGAACAGCTAGCCTCCAGAAATTGTCAATGCCCCAACACTGGAAGTTTTTAAGCGGATGTTGGATAACCATCCGTCTGAAGTCGTGTAGGGTTTCCTGCCTAAGCAGGGGGTTGGACTAGAAGACCTCCAATGTCCCTTCCAACTCTGTTGTTATTATTATTACCTGTATTCAACTTACTTAGATAAGTTGAATACAGATTTGTTCTACTATAATATTGTTTTATTATTGTTGTGAGCCGCCCCGAGTCTTCGGAGAGGGGTGGCATACAAATCTAATAAATTATTATTATTATTATTATTATTATTATTATTATTATTATTATTATTATTATTATTATTATTATTATTTGAAAGTCCAGGCCAAAAAATTGAAAATCCATCATGGATCAGTGATTAAAGGTACTGAGCTTATTAGATGGAAACCTGATAGCCCAGGTTAGAGACCTTTGAGTGGAATGATGGGGTGAGCTCCCGTTCTTTGCTCTAGCTTCTGCCCATCTAAGCAGTTTGAAAGCATGCAAATGCGAGTAGATAAATAGGTACCACTTTGGTGGGAAAGTAACAGTATTTTATGCCCCTTTGGCATATGCTGTTTTTTTTTAAATATAAGACACGCCGGACTATAAGATGTGCCTCAGTTTAGGGGGAAGAAAATAGGGACAAAATAATTTGCCTGCCAGGTATTCATCTGGATAGTCCTTATTTGGTCAGCTTCAACACCTTCGGGACTGCCTTCTGCCGCACGAATTCCAGCGACCGACTAGGTTCCACAGATTTGGCCTTCTCCGGGTCCCGTCGACAAAACAATGCCGTCTGGCGGGCCCCAGGAGAGGAGCCTTCCATGTGGTGGCCCCGACTCTCTGGAATCAACTCCCCCCAGAGATTAGGACTGGCCCCACCCTCCTTGCCTTTCGCAAACTACTGAAAAGCCACCTATGCCGCCAGGCTTGGGGGACATAACTGACCCTTAGCTGTTTCATTTTATGTAATGATTAATTGGATGGTATGACTGTTTTATAATGGGTTTTTTATAATTGTTTTTAATATTAGATTTGTGCTTTGTATTTTGTTTTGAGCCGCCCCGAGTATTCGGAGAGGGGCGGCATACAAATCTAATAAATAATAATAATAATAATAATAATAATAATAATAATAATAATAATAAGTCAAAAATGAGCCAGCAAAACTACTGTGGGACTTCCGACTTCAGACTGACCAAATTCTGAAGCATAACACACCAGACATCCTGATTGTGGAGAAAAAGAAAGTATGGATCATCGACATCGCAATCCCAGGAGACAGCAGAATTGAGGAGAAGCAGCTAGAGAAATTAGTGAAATACGAAGATCTAAAAATCGAGCTGCAACGACTCTGGCATAAACCCGTTAAAGTGGTCCCAGTGGTCCTTGTTATGCTGGGCACAGTACCAAAGGATCTCAGCGGACATTTGAAAACCATCGGAATTGACAAAATCTCCATCTGTCAATTGCAAAAGGCCCCTTTACTGGGATCAGCAAACATAATTCGCCGCTACATCACGCAGTCTAGGTGCTTGGGAAGCGGCCGACTGGTGATGAAATACGAAATCCAGCATAGTGATCTTCTTTGCTGTGTTGTATTGACATAATAAATTATTATTATTATTATTATTATTATTATTATTATTATTATTATTATTATTATTATAACACAGAACTGCCAATCTGAGTATTGTATTGGCAGTTCTGTGTTAGCAAATACTTCAGAAGAAAAAGATTTAGGGGTAGTGATTTCTGACAGTCTCAAAATGGGTGAACAGTGCAGTCAGGCGGTAGGGGAAGCAAGTAGAATGCTTGGCTGCATAGCTAGAGGTATAACAAGCAGGAAGAGGGAGATTATGATCCCGCTATATAGAATGCTGGTGAGACCACATTTGGAATACTGTGTTTAGTTCTGGAGACCTCACCTACAAAAAGATATTGACAAAATTGAACGGGTCCAAAGACGGGCTACAAGAATGGTGGAAGGTCTTAAGCATAAAACATATCAGGAAAGACTTCATGAACTCAATCTGTATAGTCTGGAGGACAGAAGGAAAAGGGGGGAGATGATCGAAACATTTAAATATGTTAAAGGGTTAAATAAGGTTCAGGGGGGAAGTGTTTTTAATAGGAAAGTGAACACAAGAACAAGGGGACACAATCTGAAGTTAGTTGGGGGAAAGATCAAAAGCAACATGAGAAAATATTATTTTACTGAAAGAGTAGTAGATCCTTGGAACAAACTTCCAGCAGACGTGGTAGATAAATCCACAGTAACTGAATTTAAACACGCCTGGGATAAACATATATCCATCCTAAGATAAAATACAGAAAATAGTATAAGGGCAGACTAGATGGACCATGAGGTCTTTTTCTGCCGTCAGTCTTCTATGTTTCTATGTTTCTATTATTGCCCGTTTTCAGCACACGTGCTTGCTTTTCATCCTCTGGTTGGGGATTAAAAAAGTTTTGAAAACACTTCACTTCTCTCCCTCTTCAGAGAGAGAAACAATGGGAAAAGCAGGCAAAGGAAAGATCACTTTGCTAGCAAAGTACGGAAGATCACTGCACTCCTTAGCACAGTGGTTCTCAACCTGGGGGTCGGGACCTCTTTGGGGTCGGAACGATTGTTTTACACGGGTCGCATAAGATCATGGGAAAAGACAAATTTCCCATGGTGTTAGGAACTAAAGCTTCTATTCTGGCACCTTGGAACATATTTTTACAATCCAACCCATCAGGTGTTTACAGTGGGGGTGTTACTCTGACCTTCCTGCCAATCAGCTTAAAACTCTGTTGGGAGAATGGGCGCTAGACTTATGGTTGGGGGTCACCACAACATGAGGAACTGTATGAAGGGGTCGCGGCATTAGAAAAGTTGAGAACCACTACTTTAAAACTATCTTAAAGCAAAGAAGGGCTTATTCGAGTACTGAAGTCTTACAGTTAAGATATCATAGCTCCCCGCAGTGAACTGCTTTCGCGAAGAAACCATTCCGGTCTTGGGGTCAATGAAGAACTTGCCGTCTTCGTTTCCATCCACAATGCTGTAGGAAATCTCCGCGTTGGAGCCTTCATCCTTGTCGAAGGCAAAGGCTCGGTATATGGGCTCCCCTCTCTTCTTTCGGTCCCTTTCGGGCAACTTGACCTGATAGACTTTCTCTGGGAACTGAGGCTTGTTATCGTTTTCATCCAAAACCTGGACCACCAGCCATACAGTAGAGTGCTTGGGAGAGACCCCTCCATCCGTTACTGTGACCTGAAGTGGAAAGAGTAACAACAACAACAACAACAAAAAGTTAGAACTGCACAAAACTCATAAAAACAGTTGAAACGGAATATAAATGAATATGATTCCAGAGCTGCTCTATAGTATGCATTACACAGTTGACAGTGGGAAGCGGTGAGCGCAGGGGTACGCAACTTTAAACACTCAAAGAACCATTTGGAACTGTTTCCCATAGAAAACACCTGGAGCCAATGATGAAGGTTATAGAGGAGATACTCATAGTAAAATATATCTAAGAAAGAATAGAAAAGAAGATATAGTAATAGAACATATCAGTGAAAGAGTAGAAGAAGAGATATGGGAATAGAAGAAAGGTATAGGAGATATAGGAGAGCAATAGGACAGGGGATGGAAGGCACTCTAGTGCACTTGTACTCGTCCCTTACTCACCTCTTAGGAATCTGGATAGGTCAACTCTAGATAATCTAAGGGTAAAGTGTTGGGGGTTTGGGGATGACACTATGAGTTCCACGCTTCGACAACTCGGTTGCTGAAGTCATAGTTTTTACAGTCAAGTTTGGAGCGGTTAATATTAAGTTTAAATCTGTTGTGTGCTCTTGTGTTGTTGTGGTTGAAGCTGAAGTAGTCGCCGACAGGCAGGACGTTGCAGCATATGATCTTGTGGGCAATACTTAGATCTTGTTTAAGGCGTCTTAGTTCTAGGCTTTCTAGGCCCAGGATTGAAAGTCTAGTCTTGTAGGGTATTCTGTTTCGAGTGGTGGTTGTGGCCAACTCATGCCACTCACTCCAACCCAGTGACATAACCCCACAGCCACACTGTGGCAGGGTTGGCCCAGTGTCTTGGGGCAGACAGCAGGTTGGGCACTTCCCCGAGTTGTGCCCAGCACCAACAAAGGCTGGAAGAAGCACCCACGAGACTCAGCAAGAGATGAGGCACTGGAGAATCAGCCCTAGTCGCTTCTCTCCAAAGTGGAGGGATGAAAGGAAGGAGCCGCAGGAGAGGAATAAAAGAGCCACATGTGGCTCTGGAACCACAGATTGTTGATCCCTGGGTTAGCCCCAAACTAACTCTTTAAATCAATAATCTTTAAATTAATAATGGGTGTTCTGTCGAGCTCTCTGGTAGAATCCTCCCAAAAATGCACAGATACAATTTCAGACACACACATGTTTGAAAATTCAAAACAATGTTCTTTATAATGAAAATTCACTTAAACCAAGCCCTCTTGTCTCCAAACAAACTGCTAATTTGTACAAGTCCCTTATCAGTTCTGTGTTACTTAGCTTGCAGCTGTGAGGCAATTCACAGTCCTTCTTCTTTCACAAAGTGAAACACACTTTGCTCTGGTTTAGTTTCAAAGCGGGGAAAAATCAGCAGACAAAAGGTCAAAGTCAGTAAAGCAGTCACGAAACACAACGATCAGGTAATCCTCCACAATGGCCAAACCCACAGGCTGCTATTTATAGCAGCCTCACTAATTACCACAACCCCACCCAACCACAGGTGGCCTCATTTTCTTTGATATTAATCTCTCAGTTGTTGTTGCCTATGCATCGCTCTCCGCATGCGTGGCTGTATCATTAACTCTTGTTCTGAATCCAAGGAGGAGCTAGATAATTGATCTCCTTCTGAGCTGTCTGCCACACTCTCCTCCTCCCTGTCACTCATGTCTTCTTGGTCAGAGGAGCATTCATCAGCAGATTCCACTGGGGGCATAACAGGCCTGCAGATGTGGATGTCTCCCCCACATCCACAGTCCTTGGGGCAGGAGCTGGGCCAGAGCTAACCACAACACCGGGGAAGGGGGTATTACAGTGATTTGGTTGGGGGTTTCTGATATCACAAACCAGATATGTGAGCCTTGCCAACAAAGTCATTGTTCGTAATTTTATTGGTTTATATGTACGGTCATGGACCAAAAATGGAATTAAAACACATGTTAATGTATGCTGGCTGAGGAATTCTGGAAGTTGAAGTCAACAACTTCAACAACTTCTTAAAGTCACCAAAGTTGAGAAATCCTGATATAGACACTCAATAAAAATTTGACTTTATTAATTAAATCTATATCCTGTTGCAAGATTCTCAGTGACTCACAATAAATGAAGAAAGCATGATAATAGTACAATAACTTTTTAAAAACATATTATAAAGGCATTAAATTTCCCTAAACAAACAGGATGTCAATTCCCAAAACCCTCCAGAAAAATTCTGTGTTTAATTTCTTTAATTTCATTTGACAATGTTGGAAGCGAGCAGATGTTTTAATGCTGGCCATTTGGGTGGCCTGGTCATTCTGCCATGGGCTCAGTCAAAATGGATATATGTCTACAGTATTGGACAGCCACTTACTGTGCTAACGGGACGGTCCTTGGTGATCGGCGTGGGTGCTCCCGACATGGGTGTGCGTGCATCCCATCTGAAATTTGGCTTCTGCGCATGCGCAGAAATCCAAATCTCATGAGATTTGGGCTATTTCGCCATTATTTTTGCTTCTGTGCATGCTCAGAAGCAAAAAAACTGTCAATTTTCACCGGGAATCTGTTCATTGTGCCGTTCTCGGGCTGAAATCTATTGTGCTGTTCCTGGGCCATTTCCACTGGCTGGACGGCTTCCCCTCACATGGGGGGGGCGGGGGGGCGGAGCACATTACTTTATGTCTAAAGACGGTCTCTGTGTCTCTCTTAGTTTTGTGATGATTTAGAGTTATCAGTTTCATTAAAAAAAAACAATAGTGAAAAGAAAGCATGTGGGAAGTACAGACGAAATAAACCAGCACAGCAGTTAACCAACACAATAACAATCGATATGAAATGGGAGCTCAACAGAGCCAGGCAGAACAAAATATAAGGGAGGTTGGCTTGCAACCATCAAACACTGTCATCATGGGGACTGGTGTATTAGCAGCTTTCTGCAAAAGAAGAACCGAAGCTACTTTCCAGCTAGTAAAAAATCCATACCTGCCTCTCCTCTGTAATGGTATCCAATTCGGTTGAAATTAGAAAGAAAAACATTGAAAAATATATGGGTTTATTATTTCCTTCCGCATCTTGCATTATTTATTTCCAGGTTACCATCCACAGTGAAATGATCAACAATTCCGCGTTAAGCTGCAGCTCGGTTATTAATTTAACTTATACGGCACTCTGAATTTATTTGGCTCTATTCAAATTATTTGTTCTACCACCACATTTTTCTTTTGTTTTCTTCTGTTTTGATTAATGTACGTCATGTAATGTAGGTCACGAATGCTGAAAAGCAATTTTACAATTAATGATACGTCAGGCCGGAAGTATAACTACAGGGAACTTTTCCAAATAGGTGAAATACCGTATTGAGTTTCCCAAGAATGAAGACGGTGGGGGGGAAAAAGAAAGAAAATCGATTACTAACAGATTAACTGGAGTTTTCTGATGGCTCAACTTTGCCTGAGCAGAACCTCTTTTTGGAATGTTGTAGGTTTTGGAGAAATGATAAAGTCTGAAACTGATTTGTGGGAATTGATTGGACGATGGGACAAGGTAAGAGGATATATGGTCAGTAGAATTTGAGATAAAGCTACAAGGAATAAATTGGAATCACTTTATAATATGTAAACAGATATACAGTGATCCCCCGATTATCGCGAGGGTTCCGTTCCAAGACCCCTCGCGATAATCGTAAACTCGCGATGTAGCGGCACGGAAGTAAAAACACCATCTGCGCATGCGCGTCCTGTTTTCCATGGCCGCACATGCGCAGATGGTGGAGTTTGCGTGTGGGCGGTGGGGAAGACCCCTTCGGCCGCCCAACAGCTGATCTGCTCCACAGCGCGACAGCAGCAAGGAGCCGAAGATGGGGTTTCCCCGTTGCCCAGGCAACGGGGAAACCCCAAGATCGCTTGCCGCTTGCCCGTTCGCCCCGCCTGGCTCCTCGCTGCTGCGGCGCTGCAAGCGAGCAGCCGAAGATGGGGTTTCCCCATCGCTGGAGAGCAAGAGGGGGAGAGATAGAGAAAGAAGGAAAGAAAGAGATGAAAGAGGGAGGAAGAGAGTGTGAGAGAGGAAGAAGCAAGATAGAGAAAGAGAGAGAAAGAAAGATGAGAAAGGAAGGGAGTGACGTCATCGGGTGGAAAAATCGCGATATAGCGATTCGCAATGATCGGGATCGCGAAACTCGGGGGATCACTGTATTGCTCTTGAGTTAAAATGGTATATAGAAAATATGCCCCCATTCTGGTGGAGGGGTGCGAATGCTGTCTGGTGGTGGGCACTATTCACTGAGCACTTGTTGTATGTTGTGTGTGTGTTTTATATTTTCAAATCAATAAAAAAATTTAAAAAAGAAAAAGAGAAATGATAAAGTCTCTCCTTGTCTCTCATAAAATTATGAAATTGCATCTCATTCACTTTGGGTGCCACACAGTGGAATTCACGGGGAAAAGTACCGTAATTATATTTGGAAGAGTTAGTGGTAAAAGGAAAGAAGGACATCAAAAAAACATGGCGAATACATAGAATACATAGACTGATCGTGTACTCGCCTATATTTTATTATGTGTTTTTGATGTATTGTGTTTTGTATTGTTTTATTTTGTTTCCCTTCTCTTTCTGTATTATAATTGTAAATAAAACTTTTTCAAAAAAAAAATCAGAAAAGGGATCTGGCCCATAGAATCGCCAAGAGTCGGACCCAACTGAATGAATATCATCATCATCATCATCTCCCATGTGAGATCAGGCTTAGCTTCTACTGAATTGTCTCTGTTGCTGAGACTAATACACCGAGTAGAATCAATAAATTATGCTGTGATTCTCGACATCAAACAAAAGGAACTGACCCAAATGCAACAGGATAGTCCTCATCAGTCAACTGAGCAACATGGAACCAATGATAGCACAGAGACAACAACTAATGTGGAGTAGAATGCACAAGGGGCAGAGTAGATAGCAGAGGGATTATGGTAGTCATCTCTTTATGCCCTCCTTTTTTGTGTTAGATAAGCCTTTTAGAAAAGGGGGATGTGGTGCCTCAGACTAAGACGGCAGTTCGAATCCCTATCCCTGTGTAGCGGAGCGAGCACCTGTTACTTGCCCCAGCTTCTGCCAACCTAGCAGTTCGAAAGCATGTAAAAATGCAAGTAGAAAAATTAGGGACCATCTTGGTGGGCAGGTAACAGCTCCCTTGGTGTTTAGTCATGCCAGCCATATGACTACAGAATCGTCATCAGACAGTGCTGGCTCTTCGGCTTAGAAACTGAGATGAGCACTGCCCCCTAGAGTCCGGAATGACTAGCACGTATCATATATCACAATGTACTCCCTGTTAGCAACTACTTCACCTTTAACAACAACAACAACACAATGGCATGCAACAGATACAAACTAAATGTAAATCGCTCCAAACTAGACTGTAGAAAATACGATTTCAGCAATAGAGTGGTCAATGCCTGGAATTCACTACCGAACTCTGTTGTTTCTTCCCCAAATCCCAAAATCTTCAACCTTACATTATATACAATAGACCTCTCCCCTTTTCTAAGAGGTCTGTAAGGGGCGTGCATAAGTGCACCTTTATGCCTACCATTCCTGTCCTAATATCTTCTTATCTTTTCTATCTCTACTTTATGCTTATATTATGTTAAACATACTACAAGGTATGGAAATGTTCAGGAGGGAAGTGTTTTTAATAGGAAAGTGAACACAAGAACAAGGGGACACAATCTGAAGTTAGTTGGGGGAAAGATCAAAAGCAACATGAGAAAATATTATTTTACTGAAAGAGTAGTAGATCCTTGGAACAAACTTCCAGCAGACGTGGTTGGTAAATCCACAGTAACTGAATTTAAACATGCCTGGTATAAACATATATCCATCCTAAGATAAAATACAGAAAATAGTATAAGGGCAGACTAGATGGACCATGAGGTCTTTTTCTGCCGTCAGTCTTCTATGTTTCTATGTTTCTACAATACAATACTATATTTGTATGACAAATAAATAAATAAATAAAATAGAATAAAAATATGTGCAAGGGGAGCCTTTATCTTTTACCTTTACTTCTTTTAGAAGGCTTTTAAGTGACTTCAGTTGTTTGCTGGAGTTGGCTTGCCCCCGCTTGTAAGAGCCAATTGTTAGATTTTGGGGGATTTTTGCAAGCCAGTTGACAGCAGAGATGATCCTTGATGTCTAGCACACCAATCAGCTGTTGTACAACGAGTGACATGATAGTTGCAATGGAGTTGGCTGTGCCTATTCTTAAACATTTAAGCAGCACAGCACAGAGAGATTTCCCTTGATACTCATTGCTGTATAGCAGAGATATTTCCCAGAGGAGACTTGGAGGCACTTGAGAAGACACGAGAGATCCCACAAAGCTTTAGAAGATGACAAAGGACGTATAATGGCTCTGTATCTGTAAGATGTATGCCACCAATTTAGGAGGGACTGGGAAGTGTTTTTAAGAGATATATCTTTCGACAGTGAAAAAGCAAAGACTATGGCCATTCAAGAAAGGAAATTTGCGTCCTGGTGCTGCCATTCACAGGATGGGGTCTCACAGTATCAGAGAATGACAACCTGATAACCATCTTTCAAACAATCCTGGGCATAGAAAGTTTAGAACTAAGACACCTTAAACAAGATCTAAGTATTGCCCACAAGATCATATCCTGCAACCTCCTGCCTGTCGGCGACTACTTCAGCTTCAACCACAACAACACAAGAGCACACAACAGATTTAAATTTAATATTAACCGCTCCAAACTTGACTGTAAAAACTATGACTTCAGTAACCGAGTTGTCGAAGCGTGTAACTCATTACCGGACTCCATAGTGTCATCCCCAAACCCTCAACACTTTACCCTTGGATTATCTACGGTTGACCTCTCCAGATTCCTAAGAGGTCAGTAAGGGGCGAGTACAAGTGCACTAGAGTGCCTTCCGTCCCTTGTCCTATTGCTCTGCTATATCTCCTATACCTTTCTTCTATTGCTATATCTCTTCTTCTATTCTTTCATTGATATGTTCTATTACTATACCTTCTTTTCTATTATTTCTTAGATATATTTTACTATGCGTGTCTCCTCTATAATCTTCATCATGTATTTTACTATGTGTATATAGATATATACCCACTAAAACCCACATTGTGTATTGGACTAACTAACTAACTAACTAACTAACTAACTAACTAACTAACTAACTAACTAACTAACTCAAATAAATAAAATAAAATAAAATAAATAAATAAATAAACAAGGGCCAGATGGGAGCAGGACCTCCCTCACTGCAGAAGTGGAGGCCAAGTGGTTGGCCAAAAAGGGGGGGGGGAGAGAAAGTAAATAGCTTAGCAACATAGGTTTGTACTTGAAACACTCTGACTGTTTGAATTCTTCCATTATGGCTTTATGACTTTTCTACAATATAAACGACTTAGCAGGAGTTCTTGAGTTCTCATGTGTCGGATCTCAATGCAGTTGTGTTTTGCCAGCCAAAATCTGTCAGAATGATGCCATGATTTTCCTAGAGGGCAGGAGTCCTGCCAGGAATTGGGTAAATCCTAAAGAATTTCGAATTGCCACTCAATTCTCCTTTCTTCGAAACCCAGTTAAAGTGCAGTGCCCAGTTTCAGACACAACAGTTTAAGAAAGACAGTTTAAGAAAGAAACAAGAGAGATGGGAACAAACTCAGGGAAAGTCAATGAAGACGATCAGGGAATTGAAAAAATAATGCTCGTAAAAGAGGAACTGAGAGGGGAGAGCTCCCAGAAGAGAAAATTGGGGGAGGGTACATGCCCACGGCTTCAAATATCTGAAATTATGTTCCTTTTGGAAGTGGAATTGTTGTGGTTAGCTCTGGCCCAGCTCCTGCCCCACGGACTGTGGATGTGGGGGAGACATCCACATGCTGCAGGCCTGTTTTGCCCCCGGTGGAATCTGATGATGAAGGCTCCTCTGACCAAGAAGACATGAGTGACAGGGAGGAGGAAAGTGTGGCAGACAGCTCAGAAGGAGGTCAATTATCTAGCTCCTCCTTGGATTCAGAACAAGAGTTAATGATACAGCCACGCATGCGGAGAGCGATGCATAGGCAGCAACAACTGAGAGATTATTATCAAAGAAAATGAGGCCACCTGTGGTTGGGTGGGGCTGTGGTAATTAGTGAGGCTGCTATAAATAGCAGCCTGTGGGTTTGGCCATTGTGGAGGATTATCTGATCGTTGTGTTTCGTGACTGCTTTGCTGACTTTGACTTTTTGTGTGCTGATTTTCCCCCGCTTTGAAACTAAACCAGAGCAAAGTGTGCTTCACTTTGTGAAAGAAGAAGGACTGTGAATTGCCTCACATCTGCAAGCTCAGTATCACAGAACTGATAAGGGACTTGTACAAATTACCAGTTTGTTTGGAGACCAGTGTTCTTTGCTATACCAAAAGAGGGCGTAGGTTAAGTGACTTTTCATTATAAAGAACATTGTTTTGAATTTTCAAACGTGTGTGTGTCTGAAATTTGTACCTGTGAGTTTTTGGGAGAAGTTTACCAGAGAGCCCGACAGAACAGGAATAAATTAACAATCATTCTGGTCTTTTCCAGAGGTGGGTTCCTCCCGGTCCGGACTGATTCGCCCAAACTGGTAGAAGCTACTGGTGACATCACGATGATGTCACAGAGCCAGTTCTGTAGATGCTGGTCTGTGGATGCCCGCCATCTTTTTTTGAGAATTTTTCCTTTTTTTTTTCTTCTGCGCATGCTCAGAAGCAGAGTTTCTGGCACTGTGCGTGCACCGCCATTATGCTTTAGGCATTTGTGTGTGTGTGTGTGGGGGGGGTTTGTAAGACTTTTTGTGCATGCATGCAAAGCCAATGCCAACGACTCATGGCCCTGCGTGGAGGAGAAAGCGACGTAAGTTAGAACCCACCCCTGGTCTCTTCTTTACGAGATGTGCTCAAACAAAAGTTAGACAGTCATCTGTCCAGGATGCTTAAGTTTAGATTCTTGATCTGACCGCAGAGTTGAAGGCGATGGGCCCAAAAACCCCTCTAACTTTTTTTTTGTGATTAGGGTCTGTGAGGGTGTATAATCCAAACGAGAGAGAGAGAGAGAGAGAGAGAGGGAGAGAGAGAGGGAGAGAGAGAGAGAGAGAGAGAGAGAGAGAGAGAGAGAGAGAGAGAAATTTGAGAGCAGCATGAAGGCCCGGCCAGTTTCCTGACATTCCCTCTGGGTTTCTCTCTCTGGCGCAGTGTATGGGAGGCAGCCTTGTGCCTGGTGTATGGGAGGTGCGTGCTCCTCCTCGCCACCTCAGAGTCCCTTTTTTTATTTAAGCCTTACAGTTTTGGATTTTTTTAAAATTCCACTCACCTCTTCTTCTTCTTTTGGCAGCGACTGTCCTCCTCCTCTTCTTCCTCCTCCTCCCACCCAAATTCCAAGCTTTTATTTCTTTCCTAATAGGTTTGCACACATTACCTGCCTTTATATTGATTGCTATGGGAAAAATTGCTTCTACTTACACACTTTTCTACTTAAGAACCTGGTCACGGAATGAATTAAGTTCTTAAGTAGAGGTACCACTGTATTTGCCAAAGTTTATTTTGCATAATGAGATAATTTTTTTAAAATCATATCTGGTCTAGATTTAATTGAGGCAGAAAAAAATTATCTTTTTAATTTGCAGGTGAGAATGTTCTACAAACTCATCCTCTGCATATAAAGACTCAGGTGAAGGATTCTGCCCAAGCCAAAAAAAAGAAGGTGACAATATATATTTTTTAATTTGTTCAATTTCTGATGGGGTAGGAGTACTCATGCCAATGAATCAACACGCCAAGGAATATTATGCTTTTAGTGTACACAGAAAGTCTACCATATTTCTTTTTAAGGACTTGGAATCTGACAGTTCATTAATTGCAAAATGTGCATCACTGCAGGAAGCACGGCGAGGTGAAATATTTGTGTCCATATGTGCAATACATAAGGATCGTTATAATGTACGGTGCTAATCAAGAGATACTTTTTCGAGCTTGGTTTCCATTTCCAAACTTGAGTTTTGTTCCATGTTGCTCAACTCAAGGTCAAATGAAATAAGAATTTACACAAAAATAATGTTAAGGAAGGTCTCTTCTTTTTTTTCCTTTTTTAAAAATTATCTGTGCCAGAGAAGGGAAGCAACAGGGGTGAGATCATCCGTAGGCACGGGGTAAGTTACCACCAGTACACTGATAGAAATATAGAAACATAGAAGTCTGACGGCAGAAAAAGACCTCATGGTCCATCTAGTCTGCCCTTATACTATTTCCTGTATTTTATCTTTCAATGGATATACAGTATGTTTATCCCAGGCATGTTTAAATTCAGTTACACCACGTCTGCTGGAAGTTTGCTCCAAGCATCTACTACCCTTTCAGTAAAATAATATTTTCTCACGTTGCTTCTGATCTTTCCCCCAACTAACCTCAGATTGTGTCCCCTTGTTCTTGGGTTCACTTTCCTATTAAAAACACTTCCCTCCTGAACCTTATTTAACCCTTTAACATATTTAAATGTTTCGATCATGTCCCCCCCTTTCCTTCTGTCCTCCAGACTATACAGATTGAGTTCATTAAGTCTTTTCTGATACGTTTTATGCTTAAGACCTTCCACCATTCTTGTAGCCCGTCTTTGGACCCGTTCAATTTTGTCAATATCTTTTTGTAGGTGAGGTCTCCAGAACTGAACACAGTGTTCCAAATGTGGTCTCACCAGCGCTCTATATAAGGGGATCAAAATCTCCCTCTTCCTGCTTGTTATACCTCTAGCTATGCAGCCAAGCATCCTACTTGCTTTTCCTACTGCCCGACCACACTGCTCACCCATTTTGAGACTGTCAGAAATCACTACCCCTAAATCCTTCTCTTGCTAACACAGAACTGCCAATGCAATACTCAGATTGAGGATTCCTTTTCCCCAAGTGCATTATTTTACATTTGGAAACATTAAACTGCAGTTTCCAGAAGGGAAGCAACAACATCTCACGGGTGAGATCATCGGTGGGCACGGGGTGAGTTACCACCAGTACGCTGATGATACTCAACTGTACATTTCCACCCAGTGTCCACTCTGTGAAGCAGTGAAAGTGATGTGCCGGTGTCTAGAGGCTGTCAGGATCTGAATGGGTGCCAACAGGCTCAAGCTCAATCCAGACAAGACGGAGTGGCTGTGGGTACTGCCTCCCAAGGACACATCCATCTCTTCGTCCATCACCCGGGGGGGACGAATTGTTGACCCCCTCAGAGCGGGTCCAACTTGGGCGTCCTCCTCGATCCACAGCTAACTTTAGAACACCATCTTTCTGCTGTGGCAAGTGGGGCATTTGCCCAGGTTCGTCTGGTGTACCAGTTGCAGCCCTATTTGGACAGGGAGTCTTTGCTCACAGTCACTCATGCCCATATCACCTCGAGGTTTGACTACTGCAATGCTCTCTACATGGGGCTACCTTTGAAAAGTGTTCGGAAACTACAAATTGTGCAAAATGTAGCCGCGCGAGCTGTTATGGGCCTACCCACATATGCCCATGTTTCTCCAGCACTCCGTGGAATGCATTGGTTGCCAATTGGTTTCCAGACCCAATTCAAAGTGTTGGTTATGACCTATAAAGCCCTACATGGCATAGGGGGACCGCCTTCTGCCGCACGAATCCCAGCACCCAGTCAGGTCCCACAGAGTCGGCCTTCTCCAGGTCCTGTCAACTAAACAATGTCGTTTGGTGGGTTCTAGGGGAAGAGCCTTCTCTGTGGGGGGCCCGGCCCCTGGAATCAACTCCCCCCAGAGATTTGCACTGCCCCCACCCTCCTTGCCTTTCATAAGAACTTGAAAACGCACTTATGTCGGCAGGCTTGGGGTCACTAGACCCCAGCCTCTGCCCAATAAACGTATTGGATGTGACAGTATGTATGTGATTGTTTGTTTTTAAATGAGTAGTTTTAAGACAATTTTTAAAGTAATTATTCTATTAATTGGCTTAGAAATGTTTTATATTGCATCTTTTTAATCGAAAATATTGTGAGTTTTATTTATTTATTTATTACATTTGTATGCCGCCCCTCTCCGTAGACTCGGGGCGCCTTACAGCAATAGTAAAAACAATGTAAAATACAAATCTAATATTTAAAAAACTAAAAACCCATAATTTAAAAAACATACACACAACATACCATACATAAACTATACAGTATAGGCCTGGGGAAGATATCTCAGTTCCCCCATGCCTGACGGCAGAGGTGGGTCTTAAGAAGTTTACGAAAGGCAAGGAAGGTGGGGGCAATATCCAGGGGGAGCTGGTTCCAGAGGGTCAGGGTCGCCACAGAGAAGGCTCTTCCCCTGACGACATTGTTTAGTCGACGGGACACGGAGAAGGCCAACTCTGTGGAACCTAACTGGTCACTGGCATTCATGCGGCAGAAGGTGGTCCTGGAGATATTTTACTCTCAATATCAGTGATGAAATTTTTTTTTTGCCTGTTCACCCCCCTGCAATGGTTGAGGATAATTTAGAAGGCAAATTGAAGGCCTTGGAGGTAGGGGGCTGAAATGATTCCAGTTGGCTAATGCTTGTCGGTTGTAGGAAAGCCGTCGCGAAGGGAACATGAGGCTCCGCCCACCTGTCTAAACACCACCATTGTATGCACAGAGGGTAAAAGAACCCTAGTGGTGGCATCCGGGTAGTGGGTTGCACCTGGCACAGACCACACTATAGTGTGGTAGCGGAAATGGAGGTGGGCACACATCTCCGTGTCCCCAATGCGTGCACATGCACGAGATTCAGTTTTTGTGCATGCGCCGGAAGCGAAATCTTACGGGAGGATGTTCATGTGCACGAGATTTTGCCAATTTTCAGCATTTTATTTTTTGCTTCCGTGCATGCTTCCAACTCTGTTATTCTATGTACAGTATAATGACTCTCTATACTTTTCCTCCCAAGAAAGTCAAGTTGCCTTTGGAAAAGCACCTTTGGGACAACCATGGCCTGGATGATTGAGAATCTCCATAAACATTCGGCCATGTCCAATATTTCAAACACTCCCGTCTCTGAGTGGGCAGCTATTGGCATCCTGGCCAGCATGCGATCTGGCAAAAGTATTAGCTGAGCAGACTTTTCTTTTTAATGACAAGCAAAACCTATAAAGGCCTTTTGTACCACCGGGAACGTCTGTAAATTTAAATGACTTTTACAGGAAGTCAATTCCCAAAGCTTTTCAGGTGAGGATTTTCAATTAGCTCTACATCCTCCATAAACTTTCATACAGACTATCTCACCCATCTATCCGGGATCCATTCAGTGTGCTTGTTCTGCACACAAAAAAAGCAGGATAAGAACATTTCTTGCTGATCTAATCAGGATGCTCCAAATTCACACATAACATTTATCTTCCTGTGAAATCTGATGTCGATTCTATTACATTCCTTATTATTAATGGCATTTATATCCTGCTCTGTTTCATTATAGGAGAGAACGTATTGCATGCTAAATTCAGATTTGCATTTAGCGCAGGAGATTTGAGCCGAGAAGAACGAAGCTCAGCTTCCGGTCTCACAACTTTTTGCTCCCGCTCGCAGCCGACTGCCCTGCTACCGCCCCGCGGCTTCTGCCCGATGCCGCTGTTGCCAGTGTGGTGTACGAGAAAGAGAGAGAGCAAGAGAGAGAGAGCAAGAGAGAGAGAGCAAGAGCAAGACAGAGAGAGAGAGAGCAAGAGAGAGAGAGAAAGAGAGGGGGAGAGAGAAAGAGAGTGAGTGAGTGTGAGAGAGAAAGTAAGAGAGAGAGAAAAGGAGAGGTTGGTTGGTGGTGTGCCCCAAGATTTTGGTGGTGCGCCCCAGGATTTTGTAAATGTAAAAAATGTGCCGCAGCTCAAAAAAGGTTGAAAATCACTGTTCTATAGTATCTGCAAAACATCCCCCAAAATTCAGTTGTGTCTATAAGTCCCAAAACAGTTGGGACTCACGCCTGTTATCTATCTATCTATCTATCTATCTATCTATCTATCTATCTATCTATCTATCTATCTATCTATCTATCTATCTATCATCTATCTATCTATCTATCTATCTATCTATCTATCTATCTATCTAACTGTAACTTGTTGCTTATATCCTAAGATTTTTATTAATATTGCTTCTTCATTGCTTATTTGACCCCTATGACAATCATTAAGTGTTGTACCACATGATTCTTGACAAATGTATATTTTATTTTATGTACGCTGAGAGCCTATGCACCAAGACAAATTCCTTGTGTGTCCAATCACACTTGGCCAATAAAATTCTATTCTATGTTTTCACATGGGTTTTGGAAGCTATTAAAAATGGAATGCAGGTCTCTTGTAGAATGGAGATTGCTAGGAAAAGGGAAGTGTGGAAGGCCACAAATGTCCCCAAATATGAACATCCCTGAGTTAGAAGGACAGGTGATCAGACGTGACATAACCAGAGGTAGGATTCAGCCAGCTTTGACCGGTTTGAATGAACTGGTAATAAGCGATCTGCAGATGGGCCCGCCCACTTGCTTAGATGCGATCCCATCCTACATCACTGTGGTTTTGAGGCTGCACACACGTGTGGATGGCAAGCAAAAGAGAATTGCCGTGTTTTGTGATATCGCATGCATGTGTGGACGGCACTTATTTCCAGTGCTGGGCAAACCGGTTGTTATTTGAAGCCCGCCTCTGGACATAACCCAGCTTCCTATCATGTCCGAGAAATATTTTGCATTCAACTGCAATCCCCTCAGAGTTCTCTTATTTCTGGAAAGTTCTCTCTGCTTTTTGACATATTTCCATGCAGGGGAAAAGCATTTTGAAATTCCCTGATATTTCCCTGACATTTCCCTGTAACTTGAGATCTAGTTAAGGCGCGGTCGTAGATGATGTCATACCAAATGGCTAAGCCATGGAGAAATATCAGTAGCTGAGGAAGCAAGTTAGGATCATTTTTACTTGACTCCGCTAGGCAGCACGATCCGGGTTTTTTACATTATTTTTCCCTGACTTTTAAACCTTTTAATACAGTTTGGTTTCCCCCCCTAATTTATTCTGTTTTTTTCCACGAATTCCCTGATGATGATAATGATAATAATAATAATAATAATAATAATAATAATAATAATAATAATAAGTAATAATTTATTGGATTTGTATGCCGCCCCTCTCCGCAGACTCGGGGCGGCTAACAACAATAATAAACACAACATGTACAATCCAATAATAAAAACAACTAAAAAACCCCTATTATAAAATAATTCCCTGATATTTCCCAAACTGCCGATTTCCCTGATAATTCTGTGATTTCCCTGTTTTCCAGGTTTTCTGGACACCATGATTCCTATAACCACGGTAGTTCTGGCAAGCTTTATTTCACATATCGATATGAGGGAGACATTCCTCTCTAACTCGGACTGACTCTACTTTGGTGGATAATAGTTGTTCAAAAACCTCTTGTCTGCTCACTTCAGGGGATAAAGTATCTCCCATTCTCACTCCTCTTAAGAGTCCCCGAGCCTGCTGAGAGAAAAGCTCTGGCTACAAAGCTCATCACATTACCATCTTTTCACAGGCCCCGTCCACCATTTATTTTCTATTCACGCAACTCGCTGGATTCCAATCTCCCCAGCCAGCGGGAACTAAACACCTTTCCTTCAACGTTTCCTTGAAATTGCGATGATTGCTAGAGAATTCTAATTGTCTCTTTTGTAAGCTGCCGGGGTGACACCTAGAGAAGCGGAGGGGGGACCTTTTTCCAGCTGGTCTTGCATGAGGAAAGACAGTTACTCGTTCACAGATTTTTTTTTGAAAAAAACCCCAACAAACCACAGATTTTTTAAATCTTCCTTTCTATTTCTGCCTATTTGTTAAAAGCGTGTTATGATGCAAGCTGGCAAACGTTTAACCAAATGTCCAAGGATTTGAGAACCAGTCATTGTGAGAATTTAAGGGCATTTTTTCAATTTGATAGATAAAAAAAAAAAGTTATTTTATAATTCAAGTTCACATAAAAAGCTGTTGAGCGAAACTATAGTACAAATTAAAATATTCTATACAGTCAGGATGCTCCAAATTCATCTAAATGCTT
Source organism: Erythrolamprus reginae (assembly GCF_031021105.1). NCBI lineage: Eukaryota > Metazoa > Chordata > Lepidosauria > Squamata > Dipsadidae > Erythrolamprus > Erythrolamprus reginae. Next base: position 11,372,903 of record NC_091953.1, on the reverse strand, counting down.
GTTTTTGTAAGAAATCAGCTGTCAATTGTATTACATTCCTGATTATTTATGGCATTTATATTATGCTTTGTTCCATTACAGGACATGTAGGCAGTTCTCGACCACAAGTTAAGTGAGACATTTTTAAAGTGAGTTCTGCCCCATTTTACGAACTTTCTTGTCATAATTGTTAAGTGATTTACTGCTGTAGTCAAGTTAGCAACAAGGTCGTTAAGTTATTGACTTTACTTGTCAGAAAAATGCAAAAGACGCCAGAATGCTGCAACCATGACCCATATGAGTCAGTTGCCAAGCTTTTCAATTTTGATCATGTGACCTTGGGGATGCTGTAAGTTGTAACAATTGTTAAGTCTGAAAAGCAGTCACAGTTTCCTTTTTTTCAATTATCACTTTTTTCAATGCCATTGAAACAATCATTAAACAAACTGTCGAAAACTGAGGACGATTGGAACAGCAAACTCATTATTTCCAACGTTTGTCTAATAGTAACTACTGTAATGCTCTCTACATGGGGCTACCTTTGAAGAGTGTTCGGAAATTTCTCCAGGTATGCCCATGTTACACCAACACTCCGCAGTCTGCATTGGTTGCCGATCAGTTTCCGGTCACAATTCAAAGTGTTGGTTATGACCTATAAAGCCCTTCATGGCATCGGACCAGAATATCTCCAGGACCGCCTTCTGCCGCACGAATCCCAGCGACTGGTTAGGTCCCACAGAGTTGGCCTTCTCCGGGTCCTGTCAACTAAACAATGTCATCTGGTGGGACCCAGATAAAGAGCCTTCTCTGTGGCGGCCCCGACCCTCTGGAACCAGAGATTAGGATTGCCCCCACCCTCCTTGCCTTTTGTAAACTTCTTAAAACTTCCAGCAGACGTGGTTGGTAAATCCACAGTAACTGAATTTAAACCTGCCTGGGATAAACATATATCCATTGTAAGATAAAATACAGGAGATAGTATAAGGGCAGACTAGATGGACCATAAGGTCTTTTTCTGCCGTCAGTCTTCTATGTTTCTATGTTTCTAACTGGATCCTTAAGCCACAACTTTTCTAAAAGTTGTCGAATTCAGTGGGAGCTGCTTTTTGGTCTTTAGCATTTGTATTTTATTTTTTTGTATTTCTCTCTTCCTTTCAATGTGGTGAAAGACTGATATATAGAAAAATAATGATGGGTATCATATAAGAAAGGGCAGACAGGTTAGCAATAATGAGATCTGAAATGTCACTGACTCCAAAAAAACGTTATGTGCTCCGGTGAACCTTTCTATCTTGTTAGAATAAACTCCCCGCCCCGGTGTTCAAAAAGAGAGATTTGTAATATAATTGCAGCTAAAGAGGAATGTGTTTATTTGGTTATACCGATTGTGAAATATAATCGCTAGCGCATAGAAAAAAATGGAAACATACGAGTTAGAGAAATAATGGCGCTATAACACACAGGTGAGATAAGCAAAACCAAACAAAGTACCCCTTGAAAATGAATAGAGGAATGATCAAGGCTAAACAACAGCTCTACCTCCAGGCTGGGAACAAAGCTAGGTTTTACACGAAGAACTGGAGAATGGGAGACAGGTGAATCCCTGGAGGATTTTTTCGGAGGAATATGTAGATTGGAGCTGAATCCATTCATTCTAAAACTCACCATCTCCTGGTAACTGGCCCAAAATCATTCAAGTGGTGTTCTTGTCTAAGACAGGACTAGAATTCATAGTCTCCTGGTCATTGACCCAAAGACACCCAGTTGGCTTTTGTGCTTAAGATCGGACAAGAACACGCCATGTAAATACTCAAATACAGTGGTACAACGTCTTACGAACCTAATTCGTTCCGTGACCAGGTTTGAAGTAGAAAGGTTTGTAAGATGAAACAATGTTTCCCATAGGAAAAAAAATCTCACACACACGCGCGCCCTCATGACATTTTGCTTTCTGCACATGTGCAGAAGGAAAAAAAATGCTGGGACGCGCATGTAAGAGACTCAAAGCTGCATGCACACTACACCGGTAGCGGCGGTAATGGGAATCCACCCCTGGTCGTGTCTGAACCATTGTGACCCCATGGACAATGTTCCTCCAGGCCTTTCAATCCTCTACCATCCCATTTAATCTCACTTAAACCTCATTCACTCCCAGCATTGGGCTCTTCTCTACTGAGCCCTTCCTTCTCGTTATAAGACGTAGCTTCCTGCTATGTTCTGTGCCCGAACTCTCTTCAATATGCCCCTTGCCTGCTGCTACGTTCTGTGCCTGAACTCTCTTCAAGAGATTTTGGCTATTTTTGCCGGGAATCTGTCCGTCATGCTGTTCCCGAGCTGAAATTTATTAGTTGTGCGGTTCCCAGGCCATTTCCACTGGCCAGAGGGCGTCCCCCCCCATATGGGGGGAGGAGCCCATGACTGGTAGAGCACCATGTTTCCCCTGATACTGAAAGTTTTCTATTCCAGTTGCAAAATTAGCATTCTCCAAGTCTTTCCTTCCTAATTCAAAAACAGGTCCGATCTTAAAAGAGGGTGAGGATTTAAAGATACCGATGAGAACCTGAAACCTGACCATCTTACAAATGTCCCGGCGTTATTATTCTCCCGAGTTATTCAGAAGGAAGAGATTAATTCAACGGTGACATTTTGATTCTTGATATCTTCATCATGGATTTCCTACAGGGATATTCAGCTTAAGCACATTTCTCAAACAAGAGAAGCACCGATGGGAGTAGAAGCGACCGCACTACCTTACAAATTATCTCTCTAATGTGACATGTTAGAAAATGATATTATAGTTTGTACTATCTCTCCATTTCTTGGTATCGAAAATTCCTCAGGCTACCAAGAAGAAATTGCTTTTGGAGGGCAGAACGTGACACTTTGGAAATTTAGGCATCCTTTCTTCCTAGAAAAAGATGTCCCGATTAATACATGCAGTGTTGGGTCTACAATAATAAATTAAATTCTAATTCACAATGCCAGCTGACTGAAGCCAGGACTTAAAATACAAAGATGTTGCAGGCTGCCAAATACAGTAATCCCTCGCTACTTTGCGGTTCATCTTTCACACATTCGCAACTTCACGGGTTTTCAAAGGGGGCTTAAATCTATTAAAAATTTTAAATCCATTAAAAATTCTTAAAATTCTTCTACAGTACTACTGTATTAAAGAAACTGGTAGGATATCACATGTAGTTCCAGCTGAGAAACATTATAGAATGGCTGTTTAATGCAAAGGGAGGGTTTTAAAAGTCCAAATACTCGCTAAATACATTAAAAAAAAAATCTTTCCTCTACTTCATGGAAATTCATTTTTCACGGTTGGTCCTGGAACGCATCGCCCGCAAAAAATGAGACCATTGAGCCATCGCTGTCCTAGGATATTTCTGTGGACATGTGGCCAGGATGACATTACGGAGCACTGCTACCTTCCCACTAAAGTGGTACCTATTTATCTACTTGCATTTGCTGGACTTGTCGGCTGGAAAGCCGGAAGCCCCAGTTCGAGACCCAAGAGCCACATGATGGGATGAGCTCACATTCTCACCTTAGTACCTGCTGATAGTGACGTGAAAGTTTAATTGTGTTAATGAACCTTTAACGGAGCTATTTCTCCAAATAAGAATGGAGATGAGGTTGAAAGATAGATCATAATATCTATATCTAAATATCACCTCTGGAAGTTGTTGTGGTTGGCTCTGGCCCAGCTCCTGCCCCAGGGAATCGGGAGGTGGATGCAGGGGAAAATTCAACATGTCACAGGCCTGTGTTATTGCTGACAGAATCAGTTCAGAGTTTAGTTTCCTCGGACGAAGGAGAAGGTGGGAGTGACTCGGCAGAGGAGGGCTTGGCACACAGCCCAGGCAGTCAATCTCCCTTATCTTCCGTTGATTCAGATGATGACGTTTTGGACCCACGCAAGCGCAGAATTATGCGTAGAAGAGACCACGTAAGGACATATTACAGGAAATAAGGGAGGCCACCTATGTTTGGGTGGGGCTCCAGTAAGTAGGGCTGCTGCTATAAATAGCAGCATGTGGGTTTGGCCCTTGTGGAAGAATATGTGATCGGAGTTCGTCAGGAATCTTGTGTTGCTGGACTTTGTTGCTTTTTCATGCCTTTGAAACCAAAGCAGAGCAACGTGTGTGTGTGTCTCACTTCGTTGGAAGAAGAAGGGGTGTGAAGTTTCTTCACAGCTGCTAACTAAGTACTTAATGACTGCTTAAGGGAAATCGTACACACTACCGGGTTGTTTTGGGACGAGTGCTCTTTGCAATACAAAAAGAGTGCTTTGTTTATTTTGAATTTTGTGATAAAGAACATTGTTTTGAATTTTCAAACGAGTATGTGTGTCTGAAATTTGTACCCTTGAATTTTCGGGAGGCTCCTATCAAAGAGCCCAGCAGAACAGAAGTGGAAGAAAGGCTCATGAGAGCAAAGTGGTTCTTACCACACAATTCCTCCCTTAGAAAGCTGCCAATATTTATGTGCCTTCAACAAAAACTGAAACAATACAGTAAGACTAAGATAGACGCCTTGGCAATGCTCACAGGCTTTAAATGTCATTAACAAAATAAGGCAACGTTCATGATACATTTCAAATAAAATGAAAAGCTTGCAATGGAAACTGTGAAGGCACCCTACAGCTCAGGAATCTTTTGGAAACAGCAATGTTTAAGGGAGGAGGTTAGGAAGACCACAAGCTAAGTGTGAATTGTCCTTCTGGATTTTGTTGGCAAATTCATTTTTGGGGGAGGGGGTTGGGCTCAATGAGTGGGCATCAAGTTGGAGATTAAGAAATATTGAGCATAGAAACATAGAACTCTGACGGCAGAAAAAGACCTCATGGTCCATCTAGGCATGTTTAAATTCAGTCACTGTGGATTTATCTACCACGTCTGCTGGAAGTTTGTTCCAAGGATCTACTACTCTTTCAGTAAAATAATATTTTCTCATGTTGCTTTTGATCTTTCCCCCAACTAACTTCAGGTTGTGTCCCCATGGACTATCTAGGGCAGTGATGGCGAACCTCTGGCACGGGTGTCACAGGTGGCACGTGGAGCCATATCTGCTGGCATGCAAGCAATTGTCCTAGCTCAGCTCCAACGTGCATGTGTTATTGATTGATTGATTGATTTTGTCCAATACACAATGAGAGTTTAGTGGGTATAGTAAAATACATGAAGAAGGTTACAGAGGAGATACTCATAGTAAAATATACCTAAGAAAGAATAGAAAAGAAGGTATAGTAATAGAACATATCAATGAAAGAATAGAAGAAGAGATATAGGAATAGAAGAAAGGTATAGGAGATATAGGAGAGCAATAGGACAGGGGACGGAAGGCACTCTAGTGCACCTGTGCTCGCCCCTTACTGACCTCTTAGGAATCTGGATAGGTCAACTGTGGATAATCTAAGGGTAAAGTGTTGGGGGTTTGGGGATGACACTATGGAGTCCGGTAATGAGTTCCACGCTTCGACAACTCGGTTACTGAAGTCATATTTTTTACAGTCAAGTTTGGAGCGGTTAATATTAAGTTTAAATCTGTTGTGTGCTCTTGTGTTGTTGTAGTTGAAGCTGAAGTAGTCACCAACAGGCAGGACGTTGCAGCATATGATCTTAGGGGCAATACTTAGATGTTGTTTAAGGCGTCTTAGTTCTAGACTTTCTAGGCCTAGGATTGACAGTCTAGTCTCGTAGGGTATTCTATTTCGAGTGGAGGAGTGAAGGGCTCTTCTGGTGAAGTATCTTTGGACATTTTCAAGGGTGTTAATGTCTGAGATGCGATATGGGTTCCAAACGGATGAGCTGTATTCGAGGAGGGGTCTGGCGAAACTTTTGTAAGCTCTGGTAAGTAGTGTGAGATTGCCAGAGCATAAGCTATATAGGATTAGGTTTACAACTCTTGAAGCCTTCTTGGCTATGCTGTTGCAGGGGGCTTTGACATTTAAATCTTTTGTTATTAGTATACTGAGGTCTTTAACCGAGTGGGGGGTTATCTGTGATAATTTGATGATTCAGTTCGTATTTGGAGTTCAGATTCTTTTTCCCAATGTGTAGGACAGAGCATTTGCTAGTTGAGTTGCCATGTTTTAGACCACTCAGAAACAGAGTTCAGGTCAGCTGATATTTGGCTCACACAGAGGCTCTGGGAGGGCATTTCTGGCTTCCAGAGAGCCTTTGGAGTTTGGAGGGAAGGCATTTTTAGCCTCCCCCAGCTCCAAAGAAGCCTTTGGAGCCTGAGGAGGATGCAACATGAACCTACTGGGCCCACCAGAAGTTGGGAAATAGGTCATTTCTGGCCTCCAGAGGGCCTCCGGTGTGTTTGTGTGTGTGAGGGAAGCTGTTTGTGCCCCAGGCATTGAATTATGGGTGTGGGCACCCGCGCATGCACGATAGCAAACAAACATGCTATTTTGGTACCCAAGGGGAAAAAGGTTAGCCATCAATGGATATATGTTTATCTTACAATGGATATATGTTTATCCCAGGCATGTTTAAATTCAGTTACTGTGGTTGGTAAATGCACAGTCACTGAATTTAAACATGCCTGGGATAAACATACGGTATATCCATTGTAAGATAAAATACAGGAAATAATATAAGGGCAGACTAGATAGACCATGAGGTCTTTTTCTGCCGTCAGTCTTCTATGTTTCTATCACTGGTCTAGGGGAATGAAATCAACATCATCAAAACTCGTAACACAAGGGGGGGAAAGTATGGGAAAAAAGATTTTTAAAAATCCAAGTATTTTTGTGCTTTTTCCACTGAAAAGATATAGATTTGTTGAAAGGATTATAAAAAAAACCACCCTTTCCATATGTGTGCCAAAGGATTGTTTGAATCCGTTTCATCTTCCATGAGCTGTTGTTCTTTGAATAAATCCAATCCTCTTAACATCATAAGAGCTGCAATAATCAGTTTTTCAGAGTTTTCCATGGCGATGCCCAATTGTCTAATCAATGATCGTTTAAAGAAAAACCTATATGGTTTGCAGTGGCCACCTTTTAATTAGCTTTGCACAGTGAAAAGAGTTTTATTTGGACACCACTATTGTTATTATTATTATCTCTCTCTCTCTCTTCCTTTCTAATCCTTCATCGGCTTACCAAGCTTGAACACAAGTGAATAGAAGTCATGGGAGGGAAATATACAGACTATATATGTACTGTATATATCCCAGGAACAAAGTACTATATCTATATGCAATCCAAAAATGTTCCATGTTTAAATCCAGAAAAAGATTTATTTAAGCCAGCTTTGATTTTAGTAGGAGACAAACAACTTAAGGCTGCTATGTGTAGGAATTTATTTATTTTATTTAATTTTATTTATTTATTGTTAGAGTTGAAAGGGACCATGCAGGTCATCAAGTCCAACCCCCTGCCTGAGCAGGAATCCTAAAGCACCCCAGTGGCAGTCCAATCTCCTCTTGAAAGTGTCCAGAGTTGGGGAGTTCACAACCTCCGCAGGCAGGTTGTTCCACTGGTTGATCGCTCTGACCGTCAGGAAGTTCTTCCTTACTTCTAGGTTGAATCTCTCCTTGGTCAGCTTCCAGCTGTTGTTCCTTGTCCGACCCTCTGGTGCTCTGGAGAATAGTGTGACCCCCGGAGTTGGTTCCAGAGGGCCGGGGCCACCACAGAGAAGGCTCTTCCCCTGGGGCCCACCAAACGACATTGTTTAGTCGACGGGACCCGGAGAAGGCCAACTCTGTGGGACCTTATGCCGCTGCTAGTTTCTCTGCTGCTTTCTGAGGAGGAGGATGACAAGGGGGGGGGGATTTAAAAATATCGGAAAGCCAAGTTACAAGGTTATTGTTGCCGCATGATGCCTTTTCATCTCAGCTGTTAGCAGAGAGAGGGCTTCGCGAGGGGAAAACGACTGCAACTCAGACTGCTTTGGCATGACTCGACTTGGCTTAGCTCTCCTTTTTCCCCCTGCTGTTGCTGCTGCGCGCTCCTTGCTTTTTTCCTCTTTCCTCCTTCCTGGCCTTGGGAGGTGGCCGCATGAGGCTGGAGGGGAGCTGGGCAGGAGAGAGGGAATCTTGTCCGAGCCCAGGAAGGATGAAAGAGGAAAAAAGCAAGGAGCGCAGACACACCAGCAAGGGGGGGGGGAAAGAGAGCTGAGCTGAGACCGGTAATCCAGGAAGTGACTGCCGCTGGTTAGCTGGAGCTGGGCACACAGCTTCATTTCTGCCGGTGGAACTGCGTTCCACCCCGTCCTGCCTGCTGTCCACCTCTGAGTGCCGGAGCATACCATGAGCGGAACTGCACAGGATCTTAGCTAGAGGTTGTCCCAAACCCCTGTGAACCCCCAGCAGCCCACCCCTGGAGGAAATCTCCCTGCAGCAAAAGAATAGAAACATAGAAACATAGAAGACTGACGGCAGAAAAAGACCTCATGGTCCATCTAGTCTGCCCTTATACTATTTCCTGTATTTTATCTTACAATGGATATATGTTTATCCCAGGCATGTTTAAATTCAGTTACTGTGGATTTACCAACCACGTCTGCTGGAAGTTTGTTCCAAGAAGAATGGCCTTTAAATTAATGAATTAATTGATTAAGCTTCAAGGTTTCCAAAAGTACCCTTGAAGTCACTTTTCACTGAGCTCCTTTTTCTGAAAAATGGATTTTCAGAATTCAAGACGAAGTTGGCGCAAGACTGAAATAGGCCGAATTTTACACCGGTTCTAAAACATCCTTCAACATATCTCAATATCTGATACTGAAAGGAGTCATACATTCTATTAACACTTCTAATTCATTCATGAAATATAAAAGAGAGAAGATAATTATTAAAAGGTGTTTGATGTGTTCCCTGTCTATTTTTAAAAGGGAAACAGATAAAGAGCTGGTCATTTGTTTCTTTCTAGTTTTAATAAGTTTAGGAAACGGCGGTCTAAGAGCACTCCAGCGCAGTGCTATTAAATATTTGAAAGATTTCATTGTAGAGACTACATGCAAAGGAAGCTACTGGGCCTGAAAATTGAAACACAGCTTACGCAGCAATGTAACTGGCAATTTTTAAAATTTCTTTTGATCCTTTCAATTAGAACAAAAGATACCTGTGTCAGCAGGTAGTGTTTTTTCTCTCTGCAGGGCAAAATGCTTTCTGTTGCTTGGAGTGCAGAGACAGAAGTACAATGAAACAAGTCAGAAAGCGTATTCTAGTTTTAAGTCAGGTGCATAGAGTTCAAAAGCACACGTTTATTTCATGCTACCCACATACAAGAATGTGAACTACTAATGGTGAAGGCCAGAGGTGGTATTCTGCCAGTTCAGACCGATTCAAATGAACCGATAGTGGCGACTGCGGGTGGGCCTGTCCACCCATCTAGCCAGAGAGATGGAGGCCTGACTATTTGACTGGGTACAGAGCGTCTGAATTCTGTTGCTTGTTTCTCTCACGGCCGCCTTGGATCGTTTTGGCTGGTTGGAGCCAGTTGAATGTGAGGGAGACTGGTATCTTTGGGATGGGAGTGTATCGATTTTTTCCTGACTGTTGGCTTGGGCCTTATGGCTGGAGTTTGAGGCCTGCCTGTCTGCCATCATTTTATTATTTTATTTTATTTTATTCATTTCATTTTTTTAAATTATTTTATTTTATTATTTTATTTTATTATTTTATTTTATTATTTTATTTTATTATTTTATTTTATTTATTTATTTTCTAATTTTATTTTATTTTATTTTATTTTATTATTATTTTATTTTATTATTATTTTATTTTTTTTATTTTTTTTATTTTATTTTATTTTTTATATTATTTTATATTATTTTATATTATTTTATTTATTTATTTATTTAGTCCAATACAAATTGAAAGTTAAATAGAATAAAAAGTAGTAAATAGTAGTAAATATCAGGGAAGGGATAGAAGAAGAGATATGAGAATAGAATAGAATCTTGTGATTGCCTCTCCTGGCAGCTGAGTGATAAAATGGCTGCCTGAGTTGTGAGAGGCTTGGTGGGCTGGCAGGAAACAATAGTTGGTGACGACCTAGGGCAAGCCATTCAGTGGTCAAGACACAAAGCAGCTAAAATGGAGAAAAATCTTTTTGGGCACTGCCTCGTTCAACTCTGGCCATGGCAAAGACTGTTTTAAAAAGCCCAACGCTAAATTGGGCTTGCCGCAGTGGCTCTTGAAACCGCCCAGAGTCCTTCAGGAGTTGGGCAGTATAACCCCCCCCCAATAAATAAATAAATAAATAAATAAAACTCCCTTGCAGCTTAAAAGGTGAAGCTATCTGTTGTGGTTGGCTTTGGACGTTGGTTTAGGCGAATCCTCAGGGTCACAGAGACTTGTATTATTGCCAGCAGCTTCTGATAGTGAAGATTCATTGCCAAGATCAGACGGTGGGGAAGCAGAATCAGACGGAGAGATGGGTGCAGCCAGCCCATTAGTTAATGATCCCATTAGTGAGATGTCAGACTCGGAGGAGGATCGATGGATAGACGCCGTATGCGCAGGCTCATGGCTAGAAGGGACCAACTGCATAGGTATCATCAGAGATAAGGGAGAACATCTGTTGCTGAGGCAATTAGGCTCATGGGGTTGATGATAAATTACGGGCGTTGGGGAGTGCGCATGTGGGCGTTTATTCGTTCGGAGAAGGTTTGGACTATTCCAGGACTTCTGTTGACTATTTGGACAATTCACAGTTAACTCTTGTGGACTTAAAGAAGGGGGAGCTGTGGGGAATCACAGCTGCCTTAATTGCTCTCTTTTGTTCCTGCTTTGGACCGCATTCCAGGACTGTTATCTGGGTGAGATAAATTTGACTCTACTTAAACATGTGTGCTTTTAACACTGTTTCAGATAAACTCCTTTTATTTCTTCTGTGCTGGCGTGTGTGTGTTTGACTTTGCATTCCTCTCTCACTGGGGGCTATTAACAAGAAGCCCGGCATAACACTATCCATTCAGCACGGGTGAAAAAAGGCCACTTCTGTCCTCTCTGAGGACTGAGTCAAAACTGGGTAAAATGGCAGGCGGAGCTTCCAAAAAGACGATTGACAGACTCATCCTCACCCTGATTGGACGAGGATAACCCATTCTCAATGCTAGCTCCATCCACCATGGAGAAGTTGAACATTGTTCTGTCGGGCTCTCTGGTAGACTCCTCCCAAAAATTCACAGGTACAAATTTCAGACACACACACACACGTTTGAAAATTCAAAACAATGTTCTTTATAATGAAAATTCACTTAAACTAAGCCCTCTTTTGCTATAGCAAAGAGCACTCGTCTCCAACCAAACTGCTAATCTGTACATGTCCCTTATCAGTTCTGTGATACTTAGCTTGCAGCTGTGAGGCAATTCACAGTCCTTCTTCTTTCACAAAGTGAAACACACTTTGCTCTGGTTTAGTTTCAAAGCGGGGAAGGACCGTTGTACCTACCTGAACGGTCTTCTCGCTGCACTGGAAGGAGAGTCCAACATGGGTAGTTAACCAATCTTATTGGTAGAGACTGAGTTAATTATTTACATATTAATTAGGTACCGCCCCCTTGTATCCCCCATGAGCTCAGTTTTAAAAACGAAGACAATGTAAGAGGATAACCAATTTTTATTGTCAACAGTCCAACAAACCAAGTCCTCCCAACACCGGCGTCCCTGAACTTCAACAGTGCCGGGTGGGTTTGGACTCTCCTTCCAGTGCAGCGAGAAGACCGTTCAGGTAGGTACAACGGTCCTTCTCCACTGCAGCTGGAAGGAGAGTCCAACATGGGATATGCCAAAGATTAAGGCCCATGGGAGGGAGAAGGTCTTGTCAGGGACATCGTGGAGGCACAAACTCGTTGCAAAACACGCCTTCCAAACGCTGCGTCCGCTGAAGCAAACGAATCCAACTTATAATGTTTAACAAAGGTGGTAGGGGCCGCCCATGTTGCGGCCTTGCAGATATCTTCTATGGATGCCTGCGTGGCCCAGGCAGCAGACGTGGCCGCACTACGTGTTGAATGACCCGTCAGTCCCAATGGCGGGGTCTGGTTTCTAGCCTTGTAAGCCTCCGTGATACACTCCTTAAGCCATCTACTAATAGATTTGGAGGATAGTCCAAGTCCCATCTTATGAGGCGAGAATGATATGAACAATTGTTCAGATTTTCTGAACGTCTCCGTACGCCTGATGTAGATTTTCAGGGCTCGCCTGACGTCTATTTTGTGCCATCGCAACTCCGATGGGTGGTTCCCATGAGTACAGAAATCAGGCAGTATCAACTCTTGCTTCCTATGAAAAGTAGAGTTTACCTTTGGTATAAAGGTGGGATCCAGTCTTAGTACAACCCTATCGGGGTAAAAGATACAGAGGTCCTGTCTGACTGATAAGGCCGCTATCTCTGACACTCTGCGTGCGGAGGTAATTGCGACCAGGAAAGCTGTCTTAATGGATAACAGACGGAGAGAAATGGACCTCAACGGCTCAAAGGGTGGCTTTGTCAATGCTTTGAGTGCTAACGAAAGGTCCCATGACGGGAACCTCCGGACTGGTGGACTATGTTTATTTGTAGCTCCTCGTAGAAAGTCTCTTACCCACGGGTGAAAAGCCAAGGAGCGTGCCTCTGGAACTTGTATCATAGTGGCAAGGGCTGCCACCTGTCTTTTTAAGGTGTTAGGGGCTAGCCCCCGGTCTATTCCTTGTTGTAGGAACTCCAACACCGTAATAACCGATGTCTCCTTCGGATTCAGATGGTGTTGTTCACAGAACCTACAGAACGCCTGCCAAGTTGCTTGGTATATTCTTGACGTCGAAGGGCGACGTGCTGCCTGTATTGTATCAATGACCTTCTCTGGTAGCTTTTGTAGCCTCAGCCTGCTCCTCTCAAGTGCCACACGGTTAGATGTAGCCACTGGGGATCCGGGTGTTGTAGGTTCCCCTGGCTGAGGGCGATGATCCGATCCGGAATCCTCCACGGTGTTGACACCGATAGTGCCACGAGGTCGGAGAACCAAGGGCGTCGAGGCCAGTGCGGTGCCACCAATAGCACCTCCGCTCTCTCCTCTAATATCTTCTCCACCACCCTGGGAAGGAGACTGGTGGGAGGAAAAGCATAAAGTAGACCCGGTGGCCAAGGGGAAAGAAGGGCATTGGTCCCTTCCGCCTCTGGATCCGGAAAGCGTGTGTAGAACCTGGGAAGTTGGGTATTCCGCTGGGTTGCAAACAAATCCACTGATGGCATGCCGAATCTGTGTGTCAGCTGCTGGAAGATGTCGGGATCCAATCTCCACTCTGATGGATCTAGAATGGTCCTGCTCAGCCAGTCCGCCTGCGTGTTGCTGATGCCGGCAATATGTTCGGCCGACAATGATGCCAAGTTGGTCTCGGCCCAATTGAAGAGACGGCTGGCTTCTGCCATGAGGCGTTGTGACTTCGTGCCCCCCTGATGATTCAGGTGGGCCCTGGTCGCAACATTGTCTGTCAGGACCCGCACGTGTCTGTCCCGCACTAGTGGGGTGAACGCTTGAAGGGCCAAAAACACTGCTTTCAATTCGAGGAAATTGATGTTGACCGGCTCCAAGTCCCTGCCTGACCAGAGGCCTTGGGCCATGTGGTGTCCAATGTGTGCGCCCCACCCAAAAAGGCTGGCGTCTGTCGTAAGGGTTACTGGACTTTGGAGTCGGAAGGGGGAACCCTTGCTTAAGGCTGGTGATGTCCACCATCTCAAGGACTCTCTGATTGTCCTTGGAACCCGGACCTTCCTGTTGCAGTGGCTCCTCCTGGCTCTCTGTGCTGGGAGCAAGAACCACTGTAGATCCCGGATGTGGTGTCTTGCCCAGGGAACGATGCCTATGGCTGACACCAAGGTCCCCAGGATTTTGGATAGCAACGCCAGGGAGACTCTCCTGTCGTGTCGGATGCTGGAGATCAGTTGTCGTATTGTGCGTTGTCTCTCCGGGGAAAGAGATACCGTGGATGATAGGGTATCTATGACTGCTCCGAGATGAAGTAATCTGGTGGAGGGAGACAGGTGACTTTTCTCCATATTGATTGTGAAACCGTGAGATTCCAGTGATTGCACTGTCCTGTCTAAGTCTTTCCTGGCTCCCGATGGGGACCTGGACAACACGATTATGTCGTCCAGGTAGGCCATCAGCCGGACCGATTTTTGGCGTAGGTCTGCCGTCAAAATGTCCAACAGTTTTGTGAAGGTTCGTGGGGCCGAGGAGAGGCCGAATGGCATGGCCCTGTACTGAAAATGCTCCCCCTCGGCGCAGAAGCGGAGGAACCGTCGATGACCTGGATGTATGGGTACATGGAGGTACGCTTCCTTGAGGTCTATTGATGTTAAGAGATCGTGGGAGCGTATGGAAGCTATAATTGTCTGTAAGGAGTGCATTCGAAACCTCCTGTACTTTATGAAAACGTTCAGTTGCTTCAAGTTTAGTATGAGCCGGCAGCCTCCTGAGGCCTTGGGTACTATAAAGATCACTGAGTAGAACCCCTTGCCCTCTTCCTGTCGGGGCACCGGCTCTATAGCGTGAATGTCCAATAAATGCTTTATCTCCTCTCGGAGTTGTAGTCTCTTTTGTGAGTCCCGTATTACGGGGCAATGAAGGAATCGTGATGGTGGAGGCTGGACAAATTCCAGCCGAAGTCCCTGCGAAACGGTGGCTAAGGCCCATTTGTCGGATGACGTGTGATGCCAGGAGAGACTGTAATGTTGAAGTTTCCCCCCTATTGGCATCCCGGCTGAGTCACTTGGAGCGACGAAAACCTCTCTGGTTACCTCCTCGAAATGGCCGTCTCGATTGCTGGTAACCTCGGGTTCTGTCCTGGAAAGATCCCCGATCGGACCGAAAGGATGGTTGATTGTATTGGCTGTATTGACCCTGACCAAAGGATCTTTGGGCCTGTCCCACACCTGTGTTGGCTTCCCAGCGAGGGTTCTGTCGCCTCGTGTATGGTGTAGACCTGCGGTCTTGTCTCCTATTAGCCCTGGGGAGCACTTTCTTCTTGTCTCTGTCCTCAATGAGGACATTCTCCAAACTCTCCCCGAAAAGCATGGATCCCTGGAAGGGGCTTGAGGCCAGCCTCCACTTTGATTTCAAGTCTGCTGGCCAATTTCTCAGCCAAAGGAGTCGTCGTGACGACATAGTGGTTGCCATGCTTCTAGCCGAAAACTTCGCTGCATGAAGGGTGGCGTCTGCTGAGAACTCCGCTGCCGCACGCAGCTTGCTCAGGTCCTGCCGGAGTCTTCCGTCCTCAGGTCCGAGCCTGGCCTGCATTTCCTGCAACCACATGATGGATGCTCTGTTGATGAATGAAGCTGCGGCCGCCACTCTGAACCCCCAGCCCGACACCTGATGCGCCTTTCTCAGCAATATCTCCGCCTTTCTGTCCTCTGGCCTCAGGCTGTCGCCAGTTTCCGAGGGCACCAGCGCACTAGAAACCAGAGTCACTACTGGCTGGTCAATTGGCGGGAATTCCAAGAGTTTTTCGACCTCTTCGTCGAAGGTGTAAAACTTCCGCTCAATGTTTGAAGGCCCTTGCGCAGCCGCTGGGTGCTGCCAAGGTCGCTTAACTCCCTCCACAAATATGTGAGAGGCTGGGAAGTGTTCAGTCTCGGGCTGGGCTTCCTTGAGGAGAGCCTCTGAAGTCTTTGTCGTGTCAGTAGGGTCAGTTGCCTTAGGCACGGCTGCAAGGTTCATTACTTGCTTGGCCTTACAAAGCAAGGTCCTGAATAATGCCGGTTTGAATAGTCCCACCGTTGGTGGTGGTTCTGGCACTGTCTCATCCTCTGACCAATCATATTCCCTGTCACTCTCCTCAAATTGTGGTTCCTCCATCATTGACCCTACGCCAGAAGGGGGCGGTACTGCCCAAGGATTTCTTTCTGGAGCCTGTTGGGGGGGCCTAGCGCTTTGTTGCGCCCCCGTAGCAATGCCCTGTGAGTACACGTTGGCGATGATTTCCTGAAGGTCAGGGGTCATCTGTTGCCATGGGCCTGATGGACCTCTTAAGCCTGCTGCTGTGGGAGTAAACGTAGCTGAAGGCCCTTGTAGGCTTCTGACCGATTGACTTGCAGACCCCGGTCTGTGCCAAGAAGTGCCAGGGGATGGCATGGCCTGAGGTATAGGTATAAAATGTCTATCAGGTGACCAGTCCCCTGTTGGCATGATTCCAGTGGTCCCCAAGGGAGATTGGGTGGTCAACTGTTCAGGGGTCATCTGCTGCCGCTGTGTAAGGGGCAATCCAGAGGGAGAGGGCTGCAGGGCCGCTTCCAATTTCTTTTCCAGGGCCTTAATGCGTTTTTCCGCTTCCTTTAATGAGGAGCTGGAAGATTGGGAGGCCTTAGTCTTATCCTTTGCCTTCCCTTTGCCCTTCTCCTTGGCAGCGGGGGAGCTGCTTTTGTCAGTCCCGGCTTGCTCTGCCATTTTACTCACAGTTAATTGAAGAACAAGAAAGTTTTTGGCTCCACGCCCTTGCCGCTCGCAAAAAAATGGCGCCTCGGCTATTTCGCCACTCGCGCATGCGCACTGGGGCCACCTAGCCCACTCTTGCGCTTTGCCGCCAAGATTGTCGCCTTTCGCGCCGAGAAGGCTAAGATGGCGGCGCCCGTGACCTCCGCGGTCTTTTCGGGGCTCCCGCTCTGCGCCCCTGCCACCAATGGCGGTCCCCGCCAGGGTGGTAGCCCTGGCTCTCGCCTCTACTCTCCGCGCAGCCTGGTGGTCTCAGCGGTCGCGCTGTTTGCAGCGGCAGCGACGGCGGCGTTATCGGCGGCTCGCTCTCCCCGGCGGCGGCGGCTTCGGCGGCTTCGGCGGCGGCTTTTCCCAGCCGCCGAACAGCTGATCGCTCTGTCGGCTCGCCTCGCCGGCTTCGGGGAGCGATTTCAAGCCTCCCAGTGGGGGGGGCGGACCCCCCCACCTTCGGCCTGCAGCCTTAGTGTGGCCTCGGAGGCCAGGGACCCCAGGCTGGATGCTCCTCTGCGGGGTGTTCCCTCGGGGGGAATACAAAACCCCTGAGGAGTATCGTTGGGGGTGCTGCCTGCGGAGGGCAGGGACCCCTTGCTGTTCCTTTGCTGTTATCTGCACCTGAAAGACAAAGCAGAAACATTAAACAGGTTACAACAATTTTTAACATTTATTAAACATTTTTAAACAATTTATTAGTTTTAATTAGCTTAAGCTCAAACTCAGTAAGTCTCTACTCTTAGACTGAGTTTTTAAAACTGAGCTCATGGGGGATACAAGGGGGCGGTACCTAATTAATATGTAAATAATTAACAGTCTCTACCAATAAGATTGGTTAACTACCCATGTTGGACTCTCCTTCCAGCTGCAGTGGAGAAACATCAGCACACAAAAAGTCAAAGTCAGTAAAGCAGGCACTAAACACAAGGATCAGATAATCCTCCACAATGGCCAAACCCACAGGCTGCTATTTATAGCAGCCTCACTAATTACCACAGCCCCACCCAACCACAGGTGGCCTCATTTTCTTTGATAATAATCTCTCAGTTGTTGTTGCCTATGCATCGCTCTCCGCATGCGTGGTTATATCATTAACTCTTGTTCTGAATCCAAGGAGGAGCTAGATAATTGATCTCCTTCTGAGCTGTCTGCCACACTCTCCTCCTCCCTGTCACTCATGTCTTCTTGGTCAGAGGAGCCTTCATCAGCAGCTTCCACCGGGGGCAAAACAGGCCTGCAGCATGTGGATGTCTCCCCCACATCCACAGTCCTTGGGGCAGGAGCTGGGCCAGAGCTAACCACAACAAATATTGTTCTTGTGAAGAGCTTTTGAAGACAAAAGGGGGTTTTTTTTAAAGGAAAAAAAAATAGTCGTAAACTCAGTGGGCCAAAAACAGAAAAAGAAAAAAGAGTTCATTTTAGCACTGCCCGCTTGTCTATGAAGATATGAATGGCTCCACATTTGCTTGACCTCATTCCAAAATTGCTCAATACTGGAACTGAAAATAACAGTTTGGATCTATTTTCTTTCTTTTTTTCTTTTTTAAGCATCAGTGTGCAAGTCAATGAGCTGTAACTGGATTAAACATTTCATTTCCATCAAACGGCACGTGCAGCCTGGCATACTAGAACAAGCTATAATTTATATTTTCTCAAGCTGAGAGTAAGCGGATGGGGAGGAGAAAGAAGAAGAAGAAGAAAGAACCTGGTAATATACCTATCTGGGGATATTCCAGTGCGCCTATCAGGCAGCTGTCATAGAAACATAGAAGACTGACGGCAGAAAAAGACCTCATGGTCCATCTAGTCTGCCCTTATACTATTTTCTGCATTTTATCTTAGGATGGATCTATGTTTATCCCAGGCATGTTTAAATTCAGTTACTGTGGATTTACCAACCACGTCTGCTGGAAGTTTGTTCCAAGGATCTACCACTCTTTCAGTGAAATAATATTTTCTCACGTTGCTTTTGATCTTCCCCCCAACTAACTTCAGATTGTGTCCCCTTGTTCTTGTGTTCACTTTCCTATTAAAAACACTTCCCTCCTGGACCTTATTTAACCCTTTAACATATTTAAATGTTTCGATCATGTCCCCCCTTTTCCTTCTGTCCTCCAGACTATACAGATTGAGTTCATTAAGTCTTTCCTGATACGTTTTATGCTTAAGACCTTCCACCATTCATGTAGCCCGTCTTTGGACCCGTTCAGTTTTGTCAATATCTTTTTGTAGGTCTCCAGAACTGAACACAGGATTCCAAATGTGGTCCAATTTCTTTTGCTATCTGAATGAAAGCAGACAACTGATTGTCTAACCCATGGTGAGCAGGAAAACTTCTTCAGTAAAATTACTCTATAACATGCTTACAATGATATTGTTACGGTGGTCTATTCTAAGGCATATCTCAACCCTGCAGAATAAGGTAGGGTTGCCGCTGGAAAAAAAGCTTAGAAATAATCTCTAACAAAAGGTGGAAAACAAAATCTGTCATGGACTTTTAAGGCTGAGCATTGTTAGAGCTACCAAAATGGGTCCAACTATGGAACCAAGAACACGGAATGAATAGAGTCATATAATATCTGCATGGAGCCATATAATGGCTGCATAGCTAGTGGTATAACAAGCAGGAAGAGGGAGATAGTGATCCTGCTGTATAGAGCGCTGGTGAGACCACATTTGGAATACAGTGATCCCTCGATTTTCGCGGGTTCAAACTTCGTGAAACGCTATACCACGGTTTTTCAAAAAATATTAATTAAAAAATACTCCGCTGTTTTTTTTCTATACCACGGTTTTTCCCACCCGATGACGTCATACGTCATCACCAAGAGTCACTTCTCTCTCTCTTTCTCTTTCTTTCCTGTCATTCTCTGCTTCAATCATTTTCTCATTCCTCTTTTTTCTCCCTTTTTCTATCATTTTTTTCTCTCTCTCTACCTTCCACTCTCCCCCCTCTTGCTCTCTCTCTCTTTCTCCCTCTCCCTCTCTGTGAGAACGCCTGGCCCCACCTCTCCTGCAGCCCCCTCGCTGATAGCTGGGACGAAAGTGCTCTCAGCTAAGGGACTGTGAGAGGGGCGAGGCAGGCATTCTCAAAGCGCTCAGAGCGGCTACCGGCCGAATGAGGAGGATGAGAAGCCGTAGCCGCCAGCGCTGCTGCAGGAGGACCCGTGTCCGAAGAAAGCCGGTGGGAGGGGTGGATCGGGCGGGCGGTAGCGGCGAGGGGGCCGGAGGCGCTGGGGGGGCGGGGGCAGCCGACATTCAAAGCACTTTCGTCGCTCCCTGCCCTAATTTCAAGCCCGGCTCCTTGCGCTGCCTTGAAAAAGGGTGCGTGGGGGTAGTTTTTGGCTGTCCATAGCCAAAAATTGTGTTTTTACTTCCGCACCGCTACTTTGCGGAAAATCGACTTTCGCGGGAGGTCTTGGAACGTAACCCCTGCGAAAATCGAGGGAACACTGTACTGTGTTCAGTTCTGGAGACCTCATCTACAAAAGGATATTTATAAAATTGAATGGGCTACAAAAATGGTGGAAGGTCTTAAGCATAAGGTTAAGGTTCTTTCATTGTTTCTCTCTGCAAAGAACGTTTTCCAAACCCTAAGTCTTTCCAGGGTATTTTCCATTGCTCTACTTGCTCCAAATGTTTCTTTCCAGGTGCTAATAATATTCCCAGCTCTTACTGAACTCAATCTGTATAGTCTGGGGGTCAGAAGGGAAAGAGGGGACATGATCGAAACATTTAAATATGTTAAAGGGTTAAATAAGTTTCAGGAGGGAAGTGTTTTTAATAGGAAAGTGAACACAAGAACAAGGGGACACAATCTGAAGTTAGTTGGGGGAAAGATCAAAAGTAAGGTGAGAAAATATTATTTTACTGAAAGAGTAGTAGATGCTTGGAACAAACTTCCAGCAGAGGTGGTTGGTAAATCCACAGTAACTGAATTTAAACATGTCTGAGATAAACATATATCCATCCCTAAGATAAAATACAGGAAATAGTATAAGGGCAGACTAGATGGACCATGAGGTCTTTTTCTGCCATCAATCTTCCATGTTTCTATCCCTCGTACATACATGGTAGCTGTTCCCAACTCTAGGGGGCGTTGCTCATCATCTAGACTAGAGCCTTGGTGATGCAGTGGTTAGGGTGCAGTATTGCAAGCTGCTACTGCTGCCTGCAGTTCACCAGTTCAAATCTCACCAGGCTCAAGGTTGACTCAGCCTTCCATCCTTCCAAGGTACCCAGATTGTTGGGGCCAATATGCTGACTCTGTAAACCACTTAGAGAGGGCTGCAAAGCACCATGAAGCAGTAGATAAGTCTAAGTAAGTGCTATTGCTATTGTTATTGCTATCTCTGTTTCTAAGCTGAAGAGTCAGCACTGTCTGATGACAATTCCCTGGTCAGGCGGTTGGCATGACTAAATGCCAAAGGTGCGTGGAACACCGTTACCTTCATACCAGAAGAGCCCTTCACTCCTCCACTCGAAACAGAATATCCTACGAAAATAGACTAACAATCCTGGGCCTAGAAAGCCTAGAACTACGGTGCCTAAAACACGATTTGAGTATTGCCCACAAGATCATATGCTGCAACGTCCTACCGGTCAATGACTACTTCAGCTTCAACCGCAACAACACAAGAGCACGCAACAGATTCAAACTTAATACGAACCGCTCCAAACTTGACTGTAAAAAATATGATTTCAACAATTGAGTTATCGAAGCATGGAACTCATTAACGGACTCAATTGTGTCAACCCCTAACCCCCAATATTTCTCCCTTAGACTCTCCACGATTGACCTCTCCAGGTTCCTAAGAGGCCAGTAAGGGGCGTACATAAGTGCACTGGTGTGCCTTTCGTCCCTTGTCCAATTGTCTTTCCTTTCTCTCACTTATCATATATATTTTCTTTCTTTCATATATCCTCTCCTCTAAGTTCACTTTACCCTTATATATATTACTACATGTCTGTTTTTCTTCCTATGTATTTGTGTATTGGACAAATGAATAAATAAATAAATAAATGCCAAGGTGGTCCCTATTTTTCTACTTGCATTTTTACATGCTTTCAAACTGCTAGTTGGCAGAAGCTGGGGCAAGTAACAGGAGCTCATTCCATTACACAGCGCTAGGGATTCGAATCCTGAACTGACGACCTTTCTGATCGACAAGCTCAGCTTCTTAGGCACTGAGCCATCGTGTCCCCTTAATAACTCCTTGAGTAAAGTCAAACAATATCTACTAAATTATTTATTTATTTATTTGTTTATTTGTTTGTTTATTTATTTAGTCCAATACACAATACATATTGAAGAGAATAGACATGAAGTATTATATATAAAGAAAAGATGTAAAAATAGAGGAGAAGATATATGAAAAGACGAAAAGATATATGATATACGAGATAAGGAGAGACAATTGGACAGGGGACGAAAGGCAGGCTAGTGCACTTATGTACGCCCCTTACTGACCTCTTAGGAACCTGGAGAGGTCAATCGTGGATAGTCTAAGGGAGAAATGTTGGGGGTTAGGGGTTGACACTACTGAGTCCGGTAATGAATTCCACGCTTCGATAACTCAATTGTTGAAATCATATTTTTTACAGTCAAGTTTGGAGCGGTTCGTATTAAGTTTGAATTTGTTGCGTGCTCTTGTATTGTTCTGTGCTTGGTGAGAAATGGGGAAAAATAATTAAAATAATTAATTATCATATATTTATTTATTTAATATAAATTAAAATTTCCATCACCACAATGAACAGCAAAACCAAAAACACAAATCTCACCAAGTGAATATGTTTATTCTTTTTACAGATCCCAGAATTTTGCTTTCAGTTCTTTCCATTTATTTCAGCTTTGGGCAAAATTTTATGAAAAGACATTTATTTCGTCAGTGTCAAAATTCAGAATAATTCGAAACAATGTAAGTTTCTGCCCACATTGAGGTCCATCAACACCCATACTTTCTCACACCGTGTGAACGGAGAAGGGAAGCTTTTAAGTCCACCCGCAATTAAACATCTTTTCAAAAGGAGCCAATTTCCTTTCAATGCCAATCAGGGAGGAAGAATATGAAAGAAAGAAAAAATCCGGAAAGATTTAACGGTAAAACAGGGAGACATTGGTAATACTGACAATTAAAGTCTCCCCCAGGAGGTTAATTAAACATGGTAAGAGCCAAACATTTCTGAAACTACTTTGCAAATGTCATAAAAGAAAACCCAGTCCTTCAGGCAATTTAGGGCAAAACTGTTCACAGTTTTGTTGTTTGGGGGAAAGGTGTTAAATGTTTTAAGCGGGTCTGCCTGGGCAGGGGGAAGAGATTAAATTAATCCGGGCCTCCATATTTGTATCTGTGCATTTGTCCAGTGAAGGACGGCCGTCAACAGTTCCTATTGGTACGCCTCCTTGGTTCTTCCCAGGGTCGGCATGGTGCGTGCCCCCTGCCGTGAGATTTTGCCTCCGCGCATGTGCCCAAAACGAAACCTCATGCGATTTTGGCAATTTTCGGCAATATTTTTGCTTCCGCGCCTGCGTAAAAGCAAAAAGTTGGTGAAAATCACCAACATCTTGCTCACGCTTGTGAGATTTTAGTAGCTTTTCCCCCGATATATTTGCTTCTGTGCATGAGTAGAAGCAAAATCTCATGCGTGCACACGTGTGAACATGTCGGGGGTGTGAAGATGCGCATGCATCTCCATTTTTTAAACGGATTGCTGATCCCGCCCGTACCAAGTGGGGCCCATCACTGCATATGTCCATCTTTTGACTTCTAATCTCAAAAGACCAGAAGCAATAGCAGGAAAGGGAAGACAGGTTGGGTTGTAGAGCTGGGCGGATATGCCATTTTGAAAACCTTCAGCAAATTTGTGGAACAAAGAAATGAGATAAACGGTGCCATTAATTTCATGTAGCAAAGTTATAATTCTTCCAAAATTGTTGAAGGACACCCTATTGAAAAAGCTCAATGAGATCTATTCCGCCCTTGAAAGTTTAGCCCTAAATCGTCTGGCTTTCTTTACGACATTTGCAAAGTTGTTGCAGAAATGTTTGGCTCTTCCCATGTTTAATTAACCTCCTGGGGGAGACTTTTAATAGTCAGTATTACCAATGTTTTACCATTAAATCTTTCCGGATTTCCCCTCTCCCCCGCATATTCTTCTTCCCTGACTGGCATTGAAGGAAAGAAAAAATTGGCTCCCTTGGAAAAGATATCCAATTGAATGAATAGGCGTAGCAACTGAGACATCTGAGTCTGTGCAGAGAATCGAAACTGAAGTTAGAAAGCTGGTAGTGGCTCAGCCCGCTCTCTACTCTCCGTTCACTCTGAACTCTACTGAAATGAAATTAACTGTTCTCTCCTGCCTGTGTGTTTGCCTGTAACTGCTGCTATGTTAAAGAAGAACTCTGCTACTGGTATTCCACCATTCACTCATCTGTTATTCTTAAATATAAAGAAGTTTCTCATTTAAACCAATCCTGCTGCATCAGTCTGACTGTGTGTGCTTTCTGGATTTAATTTTCTGCAACAAACTCCCATAAATTATGCTTAGGGAACTGAAGAAGGATAGTGAACTAAAGAAAGAAAAGGCAACTGGATTTTTGTTTTTCCTTGAAGATGTTTCGCATCTCATCCAAGAAGCTTCTCCAGTTCTGACTGAATGGTAGAGGATGGAAGGATTTATATTTCTTGAGGTCATCTGGTCATTGGACACAGGAATACAGATCCTTCCATTCTCCACCATTCACTCAGAACTGAAGAAGCTTCTTGGATGAGAAGCGAAACGTCTTCAAAGAAAAAACAGGAAGTCCAGTTGTCTCTTGAAAAAGCACCTTTGGGACAACTGTTAGTATGTCCCGGTGCAGCTAGGCTGCGAGACCTTCGACATACACAGAGCAGAGTTTTAGGTAAGAGTGTGGATGTGTGATACAGCCAGTAACGACACAGACTTAGTATGCTAAACAAGTATTATTTACATATACAGTGATACCTCGTCTTACAAATGCCTCATCATACAAACTTTTCGAGATACAAACCCGGGGTTTAAGATTTTTTTGCCTCTTCTTACAAACTATTTTCACCTTACAAACCCACCGCCGCCGCTGGGATGCCCCACCTCCGGGCTTCCGTTGCCAGCGAAGCACCCGTTTTTGTGCTGCTGGGATTCCCCTGAGGCTCCCCTCCATGGGAAACCCCATCTCCAGACTTCCATGTTTTTGTGATGCTACAGAGGAATCCCAGCAGGGGAATCCCAGCAGCGCAAAAACGGGCGCTTCACTAGCAATGGAAGTCCGGAGGTGGGGTTTCCCAGCGAGGGGAGCCTCAGTGAAATTGCAGCATCACAAAAACACAGAGGTTTGGAGGTGGGGTTTCAAGGACTTCAGTGTTTTTGTGATGCTTCACTGAAGCTCCTTCGCTGGGAAACCCACCTCCAGACTTCTATTGCCAGCGAAGCGCTCATTTTTGCGATGCTGGGATTCCCCTGCTGGGATGCCCCTACAGCATTGCAAAAACACACAAGTCTGGAGGTGGGGTTTCCCATGGATGGGAGCCTCATGGGAATCCCAGCAGCGCAAAAATGGGCGCTTCAGCTGGCAAAAGGGGTGAATTTTGGGCTTGCATGCATTAATCACTTTTCCATTGATTCCTATGGGAAACATTGTTTCGTCTTACAAACTTTTCACCTTAAGAACCTCGTCCCGGAACCAATTAAGTTTGTAAGACAAGGGATCACTGTATACATATTTACAAGCACAAAGCAGAAATAAACAACAAACCACACATAGCAGCACAAAGCAGAATATACTACCCACTCAAGGTAAAGGCAAAGAATGAATGAGTTATGCAGCATCATCATCGGGAGAGAGTGCTGGCGCCCTCTTATGGCGAACCAGCCAAAGTCTTTAAAGGTATATTGCATCTATAAAGGTACAAACTACAATTGGTAGTTTACATACATGGCAACCCCAAATACTGGTGAGTACCATGTACTAACAACAAGCATGACCAGGATGACTGAGAATCTCCATGGATGAACCACTCATTTGTGCAAAATCTATCAGCAAGATTGTCTCTTCACCATCTAAATCTTACCTCAAGAAAATGTTCTGCCTGCTGTTCACGATCTAGCTTTCTTGAAGTTGTGGTTATGAGCCCTGTAAGGAAAAAAAACAACAACACAGAAATATTTTCAGTAAACGTGAGGCCTTGCATACAGCATATCTAGCTCAAACAGCAAATGTTTCTGCTTCGTCTGACTTTCATTATTGTCAAAGGTTGGGCTGTGCACTAACTGGAACGGTGATAAAAAGCATATGATAGACTAAATTTGTTTATCAATCATTTATTTATCTAACTGATTTCAATATTGCCCATCTCAGTGTGACTCTGGGAGACTTATTATAAAAACATAGCTTAACTTTATAAGCAGGAATAAAGTCAAAAACAGAATGAAAAGATAGGGATATAAGCTTTAAAATGTAAAAAGTTAAAAAGAACTCAATCTGTATAGTCTGGAGCAGAGGTCCCCAACCTTTTTTGCACCAGGGACCGGCTTTAAGCTAGACCAGTTTTCCATGGCCCGGTGAGGGGGGGGGGGAAGCTAGCTGTCAGCGGCGCCGTAAAAGGGGCGATCAAGAGAGGAATGGGTGAATGAATGGACGGAGGGTGGGAAGGAAGGAAGGAAAGAGGGAAGGGACAGGAACAAAAGAAGGGTGCAAAGGAAGCAAGGAAAGGTGTGAAAGGGGAGAGTAAGAGAGGAAGGAGTGAAAGAAGGGAATGAGGGAGGAAGGAAGGGAGGAAGGAAAAGGAAAGCAAGAAATGGAGGGAGGAAAGGAAGGAAAGAAAGAAAGAAAGAAAGAAAGAAAGAAAGAAAGGGGGAAGGGACAGGAACAGAGGAAGGAAGCAAGGAAACTTATGAAAGGGGAGAGTAAGGGAAGAAGGTAGGAAGGAGAAAGAAAAGAAGAAATAGAGGAAGGGAAGGTAAAAGAGAGAAAGAAAAAGAGCAAGAAAGAAAGCAAGAAAGAGAAAGAAAGAAAGGCAACTTCAAAGAAAGGCTCACTGAGCATCTCTCACTCTCTCTCTCTTTCTATCCCTCTTTCTTTCTTTCTCTTCCTTTCTCTCTCTCCTCTTCCTTTATCTCCTCTCTCTCTCCCTCTCTCTTTCTCTCCCCCTCTCTCCCCCTTTCCCTCTCTCCCTCTCTTGCTATCTCTCCCCCCTCTCCCTCTCTCTTTCTCCCTCTCCCTCTCTTTCTCTCTCTCCCCCCTCTCTCTTTCTCTCTCTCTCCCCCTCTTTCTCTCTCTTCTTCTCACTTTCTCTCTCTTGTTTTCTTTCTGTCTCTTTTGCTTTCTCTCTCTCTCACTCTTTCTTGTTTTCTTTCTCACGCTCTTTCTCTCTCTTGTTCTCTCTCTTGCTATCTCTTTCTCTCCCCCCCCTTTCTCACTCTCTCTTTCTCACTTTCTCTCTATCTTGCTGTCTGTTGCTCTCACTCACTCTCGTTCTATCTCCATTCTTCTCAGCGATGACGCGCGCACGCCCTGCCCGCCTCACCTTTGCGAGAGCACTTTCGCCCCGGGCTCTCAGCAAGGGGGTTTGGAGGAGAGGCGGGGCCGGCGAAGGTGATATTGAATGTCGGGGGAGAACGGGCGGCTGCAAGCGCTCCCTATCCCCCTGCTAGCCCACTCGGAATATTCAAAATAAGAAAAGCCTTCGCCGGCAAAGGTTTTTCTTATTTTGAATATTCCGAGTGGGCTAGCAGGGAGATAGGGAGCGCGTGCAAATACCCGTTCTCCCCCGACATTCAATATCACCTTCGCCGGCCTCCGCTGAGGAAAGCCTTTGCCGGCATTTCCTCTCGTTGTCAAGGAGGCGCAGCGGCGGGCGGAGAGAGGGAAGGAGGGGGGGGGCAGCGGCGTCCCTCCTGGCCTTGGCGGGCCGCCCAACCCTCCCCACCTCCTGCAAACGCGGCGGGCGGCGGGGGGAGAGCGAGGAGCCGGTTCCGGCGGGCGCGGGGCTTGGCTGGCTGGCGGGGGGAGCGCCGCTGGTGATGCGGAAAGGCCGAGGGGGCCCTGGCGCCGCGGACCGGCTGAAAAGCTCCAACGGCCCGGTCCCGGTCCGCGGACCGGCGGTTGGGGACCTCTGGTCTGGAGGACGGAAGGGAAAGGGGGGACATGATCGAAACATAAGGTTCAGGAGAGAAGTGTTTTTAATAGGAAAGTGAACATAAGAGCAAGGGGGCACAATCTGAGGTTAGTTGGGGAAAAGATTAGAAGTAACGTGAGAAAATATTATTTTACTAAAAGAGTGGCTGATACTTGGAACAAGCTTCCAGCAGACGTGGTTGGTAAATCCACAGTAACTGAATTTAAACATATATCCATCCTAAGATAAAATACAGGAGATAGTGTAAGGGCAGACTAGATGTACCATGAGCGCTAGGGATTCAAACTGCTGAACTGCCAACCTTTTGATCGACAACCTTTTGATCAGAGTTTTAGCCACTGAGCCACCATGTCCCCTTATCATTTGTATTGCCCCTTAATTTATAAAACACCAGTCATCTTCCTTAGTATAACTAGCAAAGAATCTTTATCTGGGTAACTCTCTTGGCCTACCCTGCAACTTCCAATTTAAATGTCTTCTCTGTCTTGTAATCCACACTTATTTTAATCCAGTATTTTTGATTTTGCTATTTGTGCACCAAGCAAAATCGGTTTCACAAAGCCCGCACAAGGGTAGCGGCTGCAGAGATCTTGCTGTCAACCATGTAGCTAATCTCTGAGAAATAGAGCATGAATTGGTGATCCAAAGCCTTGGATGAAATTCTATGCACAGTTAAATTGGAATAAGCTCCATTGATCAGAATTACTTATGAAAGGGCAGGCGTACAATTGCACCGGCCTGTAATAAATCTCTACAAAAGCAATTTGTTGCCTAAATAGTCGGTAGCATCTCCAGAACTGTTTGATGAAGAATGACTGGGCTTCAACAATACAGCAGAACGGAAGAGTGTGCATTTGTAATAACCCAGAGGGGTACACACACCACTGACTTGAACCAGAAGCCAATTTCTCCTGCCCACAACCTCCAGAAGCTGTAGTTTTGAAAGAAGGAAACACTTGAAAATGAAATAAAGAAATTTGGGGTACGAGATGCAACTCCCAGGATATTTAGGAAGACGCCATGTGAATTATAGTGATATAAACCTTATAAAAACTCAAAACACAGAGAGGGCTGTTTTCCATACGTCGCAAACTGTCGTGGTTAGGAGTGTGGCTGAGCGTTCACTTGTCTGTCCTGATTTGGATGTGGTCTACTCCTGTTGACATTTTAAGCACCTCTCGAGAGTTGAAAACAGCATAAATTATCTTATTTACAAATTTCGCTATGCACAACCGCCAACAACTGAACTGCCAGCGAAGGCTAAAGATATATTTTGTTCTTCCCCAAAGAATAGTAAAAATGAAACAACACCAGCTCTTTATTTTTCTAATGCAGCCAAGTGCCTTGTGTTGAATACATTACGATAGGCTATAAATCAAACATCACTATGTAATTGCCTATCCCAGATGCACCATATGCAGCAGAAAAAGCTTAGTTATGTCAGAGTTATAATGAGCCGGAGATGTAACGGTGGCTAACCATAAATGAAAAAAGCAATTCTATCTCGGATTACGGTGGATAATACAAGACCAATGGAGAATGAAGGGTTAGGGGGTAAGGAACTGAGCTATACAGGTGCTCAATCATAGGCGACATCTGGATATATGGGGAGTGGTGAATTTGGGCTTCCTTACTACGGCATTTCTTCATTAGAGATGACCGTTTGTACAGCTCGGCTTACAATCGTCCTTGTAGTCACGACTATAATTGAGATCACAATTTCCATCACTAAGCAAGGGGTTGATAAGTTGATAGGTGGCATCTGCCACCGAGTAGAATAGCAAAAATGTTCCCTAATATGTCCCCATTATGTTGCAAATGTAAGAAAGAAATAGGTTCATATTATCATCAATGGTGGACTTGTAGTAAAGTTAAATTCTATTGGGAAATGATAGAAAGAATAATAAAAAAGAAATAGTAATGCAGGAGGTAGAAAACCCCCTGGAATTTTATTTACTGGGTATAACTAATCCGAAATATAAGAAAGAAATTTTACATTTAGTTATTCATATTTTGACAGCGGCCAGGATGGTATATGCGCAAAATTGGAAAGGGGAAAATATTCCCAAAGAGGAAGAGGTTATTAAGAAAATATTAGATTGCGCTGAAATGGATATGATGACAAGACGTTTAAAAGACCAAGAGGAATCAGAGATTTGGAATAAAGTGTATATATGGATAAATAAGAAGAAGCAAAAGTAAAAATACTGTGAGAATTGTAGAAGTATGGATATGATTTAAATTTTGTGTTTGGTTTAGTTTATATATGAAAGTTTATTATATAAGGTTACACAAGTTTCTTCTTTTCATTTAAAGTAATAAGTTGATTTAAAGTATTAATAATATATTCTTTTTTTGACTTCTAGAATAAGTAGGGAAGTTGCAACTCCAATTTTGTGTTAAATGTATGTTTGTCAGTTTTGTCCTTTTTATGAAAAATCAATAAAATTTATTTTTTAAAAAAGGATAAGTGAATTGTGCCCGATTTTACAACTTTTAGTTACAGTTGTAGTTACAGTCAATTATGAGCCCTGGTGGTGCAATGGTTAGAATGCAGTACTTCAGGTTACCTCTGCTGACTGCCAGCTGTTAGGAATAACTTTGCATTTCCTGTCACTAGGGGAAGAGGAGGAGCCTTTTCTGTGATGCAAGAGTTCGGAGGGCATCCAAGAGACAGGAATGTTTGACTAAGAGAAGAGTCACTCATGAGTAGCATTGCTGGCTAATGGGTCATGCCCTCAGGGTATTTAAGAGTGAGCAGAGCTCCGCCTAATTGCAGAGAAGAACGTGTCGAGCAGCTGGTTTGTATTATTTCAGCTTGGGTTCTTAGCTTTTTGAAGATCTCCAGAATTCAAGTTCGCTGTCTTGGATGTCAACAAAAGGGTAAGGGTCAACATAATTCACACGGGCCGGGGGGCGTAGGGGTGGGACAGTCATTCCAAACTAATAGCATGCTTAACCCCACCCTTAGGTTCAGCCTACAAGTGCCCAGTAAGCTGAGGACCTATTGATTAAGGTGATATTCACAATACAGTAATACCTCATGATACGAACTTAATTGGTGCAAGGAGGAGGTTCGTAAGACGAAAGGTTCGTAAGACGAAACATTGTTTCCCATAGGAAACAATGTAAAGTCAATTAATCCGTGCAACCAAAAAACCCCCGCAAAAAAACGGCTTTCGGCAACTGCTGGGAAGCCGCGCGGCTGTTTTAAAAGGTGACAGCCGGCCTGGGGGGCTTCCCAGCACCCCCCGAACCCCGAACCCGGGTTCGGGGGGGGGTGCTGGGAAGCTCCCCAGGCTGGCTGCGACCTTTTAAAACAGCCGCGCGGCTTCCCAGCTGTCTCCCGAAGCCGAACGCCAAAGCCGAACTTCCGCGTTCGGCTTCAGGAGACAGCTGGGAAGCCACGCGGCTGTTTTAAAAGGTCGCAGCCGGGCTGGGGGGCTTCCCAGCAACCTCCCGAACCGAACCCGGGGTTCAGAAAAATTTTGCCTCTTCT
Source organism: Erythrolamprus reginae (assembly GCF_031021105.1). Lineage (NCBI taxonomy): Eukaryota > Metazoa > Chordata > Lepidosauria > Squamata > Dipsadidae > Erythrolamprus > Erythrolamprus reginae. The sequence continues at coordinate 11,341,839 of NC_091953.1, read as the reverse complement.
TACGAACTTTGTTCGAGTTACGAACCGGCGTTTGGGAGGCTTCTGCGAAGCCCCACCGCCTGGCTGTCACCTTTTAAAACAGCCGCGCGGCTTCCCCGCAGTCTCCGAACGCCGGTTCATAACTCGAAAAAAGTTCGTAAGAAGAGGCAAAATTTTTCTGAACCCCGGGTTCGTATCACGAGTTGTTCGTAAGACGAGGGGTTTGTATCTTGAGGTACCACTGTAATCCTTAAATACCAAAACTGGATGAAATTTGAGAGTAGGGAAATCAAATGAAAATGTCCCAGTCTCCCTTCCCCCCCCCAATCCAATTGTACAATTTCTCCCACACTCTGTAGTAGTCCTTATTTTGTTGATTTTGTATTTCATATGTTAATTTACTTAATTTGGCGCAGTCTAAGATTTTTTTAATCACCATCTCTTCATTTGGAGTCTTTTCTTGCTTCCATACTTGTGCGAATGCCAATCTTGCTGATGTAAGTATATGGTTTATTAAATAATAGTTTTCTTTACTGTGTTGGCCTCTAATTATTCCTAATAAATACATTTCTGGTTTCGTCTCTAATTTGTAATCCAATATTTCTTCCAGCCAGGTCTGAATTTGGGTCCAAAATTTTCTTGCTTCCGTACATAGCCACCAAATATGATATGTTCCTACGTCTTTTTTGCACTTCCAGCATTTGTTACTTACATTCCCATTTATTTTAGCTAAACGTGCTGGAGCGTAGTGCCATCGGAAAAACATTTTATATAGATTTTCTTTGTAGGGTATTGATAGTGTCATCTTATAATTTACTTTCCATAGTTTTTCCCAGTCTTCCAATTGGATCGCATAGCCAAAAATTAGTCATCCACGCTATCATATTGTGTTTGACTATTTCTTCAATATTTTCAGTAAAGGAATATAATGTATAGTAAATAGAATTGTAAAAGATTAATTTTCATGCATATAGGGAATGGTAAATGTTTAAAGTTGTTTGTATGTTGTTTGTATGTTGGTATGTCAAATAAACTTTATAAAAATAAAAAAAAATAAAAAAAGAAAATGTCCCAGTCACTCAGCCATTAATGTATAATCTCATCAGCACACCAATACATGTAATATTGATGTTGCAGACGGAGCTCCAAATTCACAGAAAATGACACATCAAAGGATTTTAATCATAATTTCCTGCATCCTAGCTCAGTATTGTTGCCACTAGAATATAGTATAAATAGTCTTCGGAGAGGGGCGGCATACAAATCTAATAAATTATTATTATTATTATTATTATTATTATTATTATTATTATTATTATTATTATTAAATATGATCCAGCCAACTTTAATTTAACAGACTTTGCAGACAACATGCAAAAAAATTCATTTGGATTTTAACTTATTTAATGGACTGGTGTCACTGTGGAAAGATTTCCCCATTAAATCAATTAATTGTCCTTTAAAAGGAATTTCCTGCAAACGATGCTGCTTATCTCGATTATATAATTATGCAATGACAAAAATGAATGTAAATCAAATGAATATGGATTTAACAGTCACTTGGAAGTAACAGACATCATTTCCACTGAAAGTCCAGTGGACTTAAATCCAGGTTTATACAAATTCTCATGATGTATTACTACTGTAGTTTTTTTGTGAACTGTTGTCAAACAACTCTCCTAAAGATTTATCAAGACAAAATTTAAAGCAGACATGACACAACTTCTTGTTTTCCAGTCTTCTAAAACAGACCGTTGAGGTTTTATGTTATTCTGAGAATTAGTTACATGCTAACACCCCTAGCAACTTCTGCATTGAATATTCATAGTACATTTTTACCGACAAAGAAAAGGCTGTTCAGAAAAGCAGGGTGGGAATTATTTGTGAATATATTTACGCTGAAGGTTATTTTGTGCTTCATTTGGGGACAAATTTCAAATCTGTTGAGAATAACACCAATGTCGCTCCGCCAATTTAATGTTGGTGCATCCACTGGGAACGGCTGGGAATGGATTTTCTCAAATCCTCTCATGTGCCAAAAACCTGTGATCTGAAAAGGTCAAAATTCTTGGAAAAATCTAGGAGGGGTAGTAAGGCTGTTGGCAGTGAAGCACCTCCACCCACCTCAAATTTGCACCATATTAAATAAAAGAGAATAACATTAAGAAGAAGAAGAGGAAAACTACATGCCTTTTGTTGATTTGAAGGGCAAGTTTTCACTGGTTACCAAAATAATACAAATACTGTATTTAGAAACATAGAAACATAGAAGACTGACGGCAGAAAAAGACCTCATGGTCCATCTAGTCTGCCCTTATACTATTTTCTGTATTTTATCTTAGGATGGATATATGTTTATCCCAGGCATGTTTAAATTCAGTTACTGTGGATTTATCTACCACGTCTGCTGGAAGTTTGTTCCAAGGATCTACTACTCTTTCAGTAAAATAATATTTTCTCAAGTTACTTTTGATCTTTCCCCCAACTAACTTCAGATTGTGCCCCCTTGTTCTAGTGTTCACTTTCCTATTAAAAACACTTACCTCCTGGACCTTATTTAAACCTTTAACATATTTAAATGTTTCGATCATGTCCCCCCTTTCCCTTCTGTCCTCCAGACTATACAGATTGAGTTCATTAAGTCTTTCCTGATAAGTTTTATGCTTAAGACCTTCCACCATTCTTGTAGCCCGTCTTTGGACCCGTTCAATTTTGTCAATATCTTTTTGTAGGTGAGGTCTCCAGAACTGAACAGAGTATTCCAAATGTGGTCTCACCAGCGCTCTATATAGCGGGATCATAATCTCTCTCTTCCTGCTTGTTATACCTCTATCTATGCAGCCAAGCATCCTACTTCCTTTCCCTACCCCCTGACTGCACTGTTCACCCATTTTGAGACTGTCAGAAATCACTACCTCTAAATCCTTTTCTTTTGAAGTTTTTGCTAACACAGAACTGCCAATACAATACTCAAGTTTCAAGTTTCAAGTTTATTGGATTTATATGCCGCCCCTCTCCGAAAACTCGGATTGAGGATGTTTGTTTGTTTGTTTTATTTATATGCCACTCAATCCAAAGTGGACTCAGAGAGGCTAACAAGTGAGATAAATACAATAGCATTAAAATACAATCAAAATTGCATAATAAAATCAGTAATATAACAACAATAAAATAATATCTTTAAAAGAACCATACACTCACAACAGTCAATCTAATTCCAAGCCACCCAGAAAACCAGGTCTTAACGGCTTTCTGGAAGACCGGTAGGGAGGACCAGCATTGCTTGGCAGACGGGACCTGGAGAAGACCGACTCTGTGGGCCCTTACTGGCTGCAATGTGGTATGAGGTCAGAGGCGGTCTCGTAAATAGTCTGGCCTTGAGCCATTTAGGGCTTTAAAGGTGATAACCAACACCTTGAATTGGGTTCGGAGACCGACTGGCAACCAATGCAGCTTGTGTAAAAATGGAGTAACACGGGCATACCTAGGTATACCCGTTATTGCACGCGCCAATGCATTGAATGTCTCCGAACACTCTTCAAAGGTAGCCCCATGTAGAGTGCATTGCAATTATTATTAATTATTTATTATTTATTATTATTATTATTATTATTATTATTATTATTAATTAGATTTGTATGCCGCCCCTTTCCGTAGACTCGGGGCGGCTCACAACACAATAAAACAGTTCATGACAAATCTAATAATTTACAATTTAAAATATTAAAAAAAGCCCATTATTAAGCAGACATACACACAAGCATACCATACATACGGTAAATTGAATAGGCCCGGGGGAGATATCTCAGTTCCCCCATGCCTGACGACAAAGGTGGGTTTTAAGGAGTTTACGAAAGGCAAGGAGGGTAGGAGCAGTTGTAATCTCTGGGGGGAGCTGGTTCTAGAGAGTCAGGGCCGCCACAGAGAAGGCTCTTCCCCTGGGGCCCGCCAAACGACATTGTTTAGTCGACGGGACCCGGAGAAGGCCCACTCTGCAATAGTCAAGACAACTCAAAACAACTCAAAGGCAACTCTAAAAAACTGAAATAAAATTTTCCAGGGAGAGAAATCCATTTCAGAAATCTTTAGCAGCTGAAGCAATGTTTAACAAATTGAGGTTTGGGGCAAACACGACAATAAGCCAAAATGGAATTAATATAAATTACTAAAAATTGTAGAATCCCACAATAACAAATTTGGAAGGTCCCAACTCCTGTTTGCACAGGAGGACAATTTAAAGCACCCCTGACAGATGGTCACCAGGCATCTGTTTGAACACATCCAGAACACAGGAGCTTACTATTCTTCTTACTAATTGGTAATCTTTCTGGTAAGCTTGAGATACAGCAGATGTTTACAATTAAGGCACTGCGGAATTCCCAAATGGTGAGCTGTGGATAATAACACAGAGCAAAAACGGGCAAGCTTTGTGGTAGCTAGCCTACTATTCTGGGGTTTGCTTCGTCTTCCATCCACAAAGACATCCCAATCAGTCCAAAGACAAGTCCCACTTGTAAAAGCAACTAAGAATGAAAAGGTAACCTTAGTGAAATCTTAAATCTTGTAGTAACAACAACAACAACAGAGTTGAAAGGGACCTTGGAGGTCTTCCAGTCCAACAACCTCAGGGACCACCTTCTGCTGCACGAATCCCAGCGACCAGTTAGGTCCCACAGAGTGGGTCTTCTCCGGGTCCCGTCAACCAAACAATGTCGCTTGGCGGGACCCAGAGGAAGAGCCTTCTCTGTGGCGGCCCCGACCCTCTGGAACCAACTCCCCCCAGAGATTAGAATTGCCCCCACCCTCCTTGCCTTTCGTAAGCTGCTTAAAACCCATCTCTGTCGCCAGGCATGGGGGAACTAAGATACACTTTCCCCCTAGGCCTTTACAATTTTATATATGGTATGTTTGTATGTATGGCTGGTTTTTTATATAATGGGTTTTTAACTGTTGTTTAGTATTGGATTTTGTTATATACTGTTTTACTGCTGTTGTTAGCCGCCCCGAGTCTGCGGAGAGGGGTGGCATACAAATCCAATAAATAATAATAATAATAATAATAATAATAATAATAATAATAATAATAACAACAACAACCTCCTGCCTAGGCAGGAAACCCTACATTATTTCAGACAAATGGTTATCCAACATCTTCTTAAAATCTTCTAGTGTTGGAGTATTCACACCTTCTGGAGGCAAGCTGTCCGACTGATTAATTGTTCTAACTGTCAGGAACTTTTCCCTTAGTTCTAAGTTACTTCTCTCCTTATTTAGTTTCCACCCATTGCTTCTTGTTCTACCCTCAAGTGCTTTGGAGAATAGCCTGACTACCTCTTCTTTGTGGCGACCCCTGATATATTGCAATACTGCTGTCATGTCTTCCCTGGTCCTTCCTTTCATTAAATTAGACATACCCAGTTCCTGCAACTGTTCTTCATGTTTTAACCTCCAGTTCCCTAATCATCTTTGTTGCTCTTCTCTGCACTTTTTCTAGAGACTCAACACCCTTTTTGCATCGTGGTGACCAAAACTGAATGCAATATTCCAAGTGTGGCCTTACCAAGGCCTTATGAAGTGGTATTAACACTTCACGTGATCTTGATTCTATCCCTCTGTTAATGCAGCTGAATCTTAGAATCTTAGGCCAGCCCAGCCTCGGTACCTTTCAATGGTTTCCAAGTTGATTTAAAGAAATAAAAATAAAATATGTCATACAGTGGAACCCCGACATAAGAGCTGCTCTACTTAAGAGCAACTCGAGATAAGAGCTGGGAGGGGAGAGATATTTTTGTTCTACTTACAAGCCCAAATTCGAGATACAAGCGCCAAGGAACTGTCTCCTGAAGCCAAACGCTAACTTCCGCGTTCGGCTTCAGGAGACAGCTGCGAAGCGGCACGCGTGTTTTAAAAGGTTGCAGCCGGCCTGGAGGACTCGGGGGGGTGCTTGCAGCTTTCTTTCTTGCTCTTTTTCTTTCTCTCTTTTACCTTCCCTTCCTCTATTTCTTCTTTTCTTTCTCCTTCCCACCTTCTTCCCTCCCTCCCTCCCTTCACTCATTCCTCTCTTACTCTCCCCTTTCATAAGTTTCCTTGCTTCCTTCCTCTGTTCCTGTCCCTTCCCCCTTTCTTTCTTTCTTTCTTTCTTTCTTTCTTTCTTTCTTTCTTGCTCTTTTTCTTTCTCTCTTTTACCTTCCCTTCCTCTATTTCTTCTTTTCTTTCTCCTTCCCACCTTCTTCCCTCCCTCCCTCCCTTCACTCATTCCTCTCTTACTCTCCCCTTTCATAAGTTTCCTTGCTTCCTTCCTCTGTTCCTGTCCCTTCCCTCTTTCCTTCCTTCCTTCCCACCCTCCGTCCATTCATTCACCCATTCCTCTCTTGATCGCTTAAAGCCGGTCCCTGGTGTAAAAAGGGTTGGGGACCTCTCTCCTACAGGATTGGGTGGCAGAGAAGTTGAACATATGTAAATTTAAAAGTTTAAGAAAGTTTACAAGTTAAGTGAAAGAAACTTCATTATTCATTTATATGTACATGTACATTTCTTCATTAAAAACATGTCTTTCTGCATAATTTAGAGTAACTTTGTGAGTTTTTTGAGGGCTGGAACCAATTAAAATTATTTACATTAATTCCTATGGGGAAAAGTCGTTCGAGATAAGAGCTGCTCGACTTAAGAGCCCAGGTCCGGAACGAATTAAACTCGTATCTCGAGGTACCACTGTATATTGTGACTTACATGCAGTGGTAGGATTCAGCAGGTTCAGGCTGGTTTGGGAGAACTGGTAGTTAAATTGCTGGTTGGCTCCGCCCCTCCCCTTCCAGGAGTCCCCATGCGCCCCATTTTGGCTCTCAGATAAGTGCAGGGAGGCCTCCTAAGCCCAAAAGAGGGCACAGGGTGGGGGTGCCCTCCTGCGGCCTGTTTTCACTCACAGAAGGCTGCAGAGAGGCCTCCTTGGGCATAAAACAGGCATTGAGGGGGTGCAGAGTGGTCGTCCCCCAGCACATTTTCGCTCCCAGGAGGTTGCAGGGAAGCCTACTATCTATCTATCTATCTATCCATCCATCCATCCATCCATCCACCCACCCACCTATCCCTCTCTTTCTCTCTCTCTCTCTCTCTATCTATCATCTATCTGTCTATTTATCTACCTACCTACCTACCTACCTACCTACCTACCTCTCTTTTACTCTATCTCTCTATCTACCTACCTATCCCTCTCTTTCTCTATCTATCTATCTATCTATCTATCTATCTATCTATCTATCTATCTATCTATCTCTATCTATCTATCTATCTATCTATCTATCTATACCTATCTATCTACCTACCTACCTTTCTCTATCTCTACCTACCTACCTATCTTTCTATCTTTCTATCTATCTATCTATCTATCTATCTATCTATCTATCTATCTATCTATCTATCTATCTATCTATCTATCTATCTTTTTCTATCTCTACCTATCTACCTACCTACCTATCTATCTATCTACCTACCTCTCTTTCTCTATCTCTACCTACCTACCTACCTACCTACCCCTCTCTTTCTGTCTGGACTTATATGCCGCCCTACTCCCAAAGGACTACTAGGCGCAAAATGGGGCATGGGGGGGAGGCAGCACATCCCCCCATGGCCTATGGGGGAGATTTGGGTGGTGCAGGAGGCCGAGTGTTGCCTGTCACACCGCTGGCCAAACCATCATGGTCATGTCCACCCAGCTGGTCATTTGGGCAGAGAACCAGTTGTCGCCTTGAGAAGGGCGGCATAGAAATTCTAATTAATAAATAAAATAATAAATAAATTATTTGAACCCCACCAATTGCTTACATGCAATTTTGAAAGGATACTTAGATCAAGCTTTCCTTTCCTTCCCATTTTTTCTACCCTTGTTTTGCCTTTTTAAAGCTCTTTCCTCCAAAACCTCCTGTCTTTCCTCTAACAGGAACTGTCGCACGGGCTTTGAGTTTCACGACTGACAAAATTTGCTGAGAGCTTCAAGTTGCGTGGGAACTCCCTGAATATTTCCAAACCCACAATGTAAGTAGTTCTCCACGTCTCTAATTTGTATTTTGAAGCATTCTGGCCCGAGGAGAAACTCTTAAGAACGGCTTTGAATATCTCCTTGAGCGGAATGTCTTAATAGCATCACTTGTGTGTTGTGAAGCGTGGGCAGAGAGTACTTTTGTATTAAGCTCATATTAAGAAGATAACGTATTGCTGCACGACAGAGGATGAATGAACCTGGGGTCTGAAGACTTCCTTCCGCGGGTCTGACTTATCCTAAAATAGAAAGCATGTAAGAAATCTGCATTATCTCTTTTCAGTTTTCCTTTCTAGGGAATGCTGGAATTGAGAAGAGATATACAACTGGAGGCAAAGGAATATGCTTCTCTCCTTAGCAACCTGCCTGTATTCGTGACGTCAAAGCTCCGCCCCTGGAATCTCTTGGTGGGATTCCCCGTTTGGGTTTGGGTTCGGTTTGGCCGAATTTTGCCTAAAGTTCGTCCGAACTTGCCGAACCCAAACACCGTTGGGTTCGCCCATCACTACTGATTGACCATCAATTTCACATGCTGTTGTGCACATTCAACTTTGTACAGAATAAAGTACAGCGGTACCTCTACTTATGAACTTGATTCGTTCCATGACCAGGTTCTTAAGTAGAAAAGTTTGTAAGAAGAAGCCATTTTTCCCATAGGAATCCATGTAAAAGCAAATAATGGCTTCGATTGGGGAAACCACAGAGAGGGTGGAAGCCCTGAATTTGATTTATACATCTCTGCAAACTTCTTCCAGGCTCTCCTAAATAACTATACAATGGTACCTCTACCTAAGAACGCCTCTACTTATGAACTTTTCTAGATAAGAACTGGGTGTTCAAGATATTTTTGCCTCAGAGAGGAGTGGGCCACTCTATTCTCCAGAGCACCGGAGGGCCGGACAAGGAACAACGGCTGGAAGCTGAGCAAGGAGAGATTCAGCCTAGAAGTAAGGAAGAACTTCCTGACGGTCAGAGCGATCAACCATTGGAACAACCTGCCTGCGGAGGTTGTGAACTCCCCAACTCTGGACACTTTCAAGAGGAGATTGGACTGCCACTTGGCTGGGGTGCTTTAGGATTCCTGCTCAGGCAGGGGGTTGGACTTGATGACCTGCATGGTCCCTTTCAACTCTAACAATAAGTAAGTAAGTAAGTAAGTAAGTAAGTAAGTAAGTAAGTAAGTAAGTAGTAAGTAAGTAAGTAAGTAAGTAAAAAAGTAAAAAAGTAAGTAAGTAAGTAAGTAAATAAGTAAGTAAATAAGTAAATAAATAAATAAGTAAATAAATAAACAAATAAACAAATAAACAAATAAATAAATAAACGAATGAATGAATGAATAAATAAATAAATAAATAAATAATAATCTTGCCTAAGCAAGTTTGGATCAGGTTAATACTGACAGAAGACCATAATGGAATAGCATAGACTGGGAAGTCAACCCAACATCCTGAAGGATAATATCAAACCACACCAGTGTGGCTATCATAATGAAGAGATTATGTCAATTGTATGAGAAAAAAAACCCTCCCTCAACACAATGAAAACTCTATTTGAAGTCATCATCACGATCATGATATCATCACCGCCATATTAATATTGGGAGATTTATATTGTGCCTCAGGGTGCTTTAAACTATATTATTAATACACACGGGGAATGGAGAAAATTCATTTGGTTTGCATTTTAATGCAAATGTAGCTAATTTCACACATTTCAAGCCAATTAATGAACTGAAACTCGGTTATATTTCAAATGTTGTCACTTCTCTGAATTTTGCAGATTAATTCATTAAGTCCAAAAAAACAGTACAGATGTTAGGGAGAAAATAAGACACAAATCGTATTGAGAAAAATCGCCTGCAAAAGTATAGTCCTTTGGTAAAGTTCAGAATAAAGATATGAATTCAAACTACAATACAAAATTTATTTACTTATTTATTTATATATTTGTCAAACAATTATAGAATGGTAATTTGTATAAATAAAACATTAGAAAAGAAAGCTCTTCATGGCATCAGGCCAGAATATCTCCGAGACCGCCTCTGGACGCATGAATCCCAGCGACCGGTTAGATCCCACAGAGTTGGCCTTCTCCGGGTCCCGTCGACTAAACAATGTTGTCTGGCGGGACCCAGGGGAAGAGCCTTCTCTGTGGCGGCCCTGAACCTCTGGAACCAGCTCCCCCCGGAGATTAGAATTACCCCCACCATCCTTGTCTTTCGTAAACTCCTTAAAACCCACCTCTGTTGCCAGGCATGGGGGAATTGAGACATCTCCCCCTGGCCTATACAGTTTATGCATGGTATGTTTGTATGTATGTTTTGCTTTTTAATAAGGGGTTTTTAGTGACTTTTATTTATTAGATTTGTTATACAATGTTTTTATTATTGCTGTGAGCCGCCCTGAGTCTGCGGAGAGGGGCGGCATACAAATCTAATAATAATAATAATAATAAAATGAGAAAAAGTAATGATAGAAGACAATAAAACAGTAGGGCAAGGACGGTAGGCACAATAATTTCAGAAGATCTGGTATATAAGAGAATTGTGATACCAAGTTTCAGTCTAGAATAGAATTGGGATAGAATACTTTATTGGTTAAGTATGATTGGATGCACAAGAAATTGTGGTCCAGTGCATGAAGTGCACATACAAATTGCAATAAGATATAATCATAATATTCCAGTGTTTGGAAACTTCAGATCGTGCAGAATGCAGCTGCGAGAGCAATCATGGGCTTCCCAAGGTATGCCCATGTTACACCAACACTCCGCAGTCTGCACTGGTTGCCAATCAATTTCCGGTCACAATTCAAAGTGTTGGTTATGACCTATAAAGCCCTTCATGGCATTGGACCAGAATACCCACAGAGTTGACTTTCTCCGGGTCCCGTCGACTAAACAATGTCGTTTGGCGGGACCCAGGAGAAGAGCCTTCTCTGTGGCGGCCCCGACCTTCTGGAACCAGCTCCCCCAGGAGATTAGAACTGCCCCCACCCTCCTTGCCTTTTGTAAAGTTCTTAAGACCCATCTCTGCCGTCAGGCATGGGGGAACTGAGACATCTCCCCCGGGCCTATACAGTTTATACATGGTATGTTTGTGTGTATGTTTGCTTTTAATAATGGGTTTTTTTAGTGTTTTTTAAATTATTAGATTTGTTCTTACATTGTCTTTATTATTGTTGTGAGCCGCCCCGAGTCTACGGAGAGGGGCGGCATACAAATCTAATTAATAATAATAATAATAATAATAATACAGTAATAATAATATGAGAAAAAGTAATGATGGAAGATAATAAAACAGTAGGGCAAGTACGGTAGGCACAATAATTTCAGAAGATCTGGTATATAAGAGAATTGTGATACCAAGTTTCAGTCTAGAATAGAATTTGGATAGAATAGTTTACTGGTTAAGTATGATTGGATGCACAAGAAATTGTGGTCCAGTGCATAAAGTGCACATACAAATTGCAATAAGTAATATAATCATAATGATGCCAGTAAGAAAGAGTAATAATAGTAATAATAATAGTAATAATAGTAGTAGTAGTAATAATAATAATAATAATAATAATAAACATTGGAATTGACAAAATCTCCAATATGTCAATTGCAAAAGGCCGCTTTACTGGGATTGGCAAACATAATTCGTCGCTACATCACGCAGTCCTAGGTGCTTGGGAAGCGCCCGACTGGTGATGAAATACGAAATCCAGCATAGTGATCTCGTTTGCTGTGTTGTACTGACATAATAATAATAATGATAATGATAATAATAATAATAATAATATTGCAACTGCTTATATTATTATTGCTCCCCTCTCCGAAGACTCAGGGCGGCATACAAATCTAATAAATTATTATTATTAATAATAATTAAGGAAGGGAAGGATAAGTGAACAATACAAAAATAAATTTAGTCTGTAACTGTAATGTATGGGACCACTAGTATGAATGATTAGGACTTCTGAATAACAGGTTGCTCCCCTTTTCTAATGAAATCAAAAAGGTTTTGTAAAAAAACAAAAAACAAAAAACCCTACACATTGGAAAATAAATGAAACCCAGATGGATATACAACAAAATTTGGGTCCTTTTTTGTCTGCCTCTTCAGAGAAAATTTGGTGTCTCCTAAACAGCTAATTGTTAATATGGAGCCTCCTTACAGTTTTAAACAACTGTGTCACTCTCTCATTTTCCACGAAAATTATGGCCATTTTAGTCTGCTTGCAATTAGCATATAATTAGTACTTCCAGCAATTGCTATAAATACCTATCTAACTACTGGCTAGCTTTGGTATCCAGCACGCACAATCATGATATAATTTCCGTCACTTTTTTTTTTTTTTTACTCAATGCTTTAGTAGTACCAGGGAAAATTGAGTAAAGCTTGGGAAACTGATCAAAGTAATTTATGCCAATTGGTTTGGGCTTTAGCAGAAATCAAACAGCTATATGATGTCTACAAAGCGGGTTTGGCACTCGGGATGTGACAAATTTTCATCACGGCGAAGGACTGAATGCTTCAATTTTATCCCCAAACCATTAAGATTTGTAAGAATCAAACCTAGAACTAAGGAGAAATTTTCTGACCGTGAGAACAATCAGTGGAACGACTTGACTCCAGAAATTGTAGGTGCTTCATCACTGGAGGCTTTTAAGAGGAGATTGGACAACTATTGGACTTTGTCTCAGACTGGTCTACCACCTGGCAACTTCAAATATCAACCAACAAATGCTCTACCCTCCACATCGACAAAAAAAATCCAAACCGCACATACGAACTGAATAAACAATCTCTCACTGCTAACCTACACTCAGTAAAAGACCTTAGAATACTAATATCGAATGACCTAAGTGCTAAAGCCCACTGCAACAATATCGCCAAAAAGGCTTCTAGAGTTGTTAACCTGATCCTACGTAGCTTCTGCTCCGGCAATCTCACACTACTCACAAGAGCCTACAAAACTTTTGCCAGAGCCATCCTAGAATACAGCTCATCTGTCTGGAACCCATACCACATCTCGGACATCAACACCCTTGAAAATGTCCAAAAATATTTCACCAGAAGAGCTCTTCACTCCTCCACTCGAAACAGAATACCCTAACAATCCTGGGTCTAGAAAGCTTAGAACTACGGCGCCTAAAACACAATTTAAGTATTGCCCACAAGATCATATGCTGCAACGTCCTACCTGTCAATGACTACTTCAGCTTCAACCGCAACAACACAAGAGCACGCAAGATTCAAACTTAATATTAACCACTACAAACTTGACTGTAAAAAATATGACTTTAACAACCGAGTTGTCGAAGCATGGAACACATTACCAGACTCAATAGTGTCAACCCCTAACCCCCAACATTTCTCCCTTAGACTATCCACGATTGACCTCTCCAGGTTCCTAAGAGGCCAGTAAGGGGCAAACATAAGTGCACTGGTGTGCCTTTCGTCCCCTGACCAATTGTCTTTCCTTTCTCTCACTTATCATATATATTTTCTTTCGTTCATATATCCTCTCCTCTAAGTTCACTTTTACCCTTATATATATTACCAAATGTCTATTTTTCTTCCTATGTATTTGTATATTGGACAAATGAATAAATAAATAAAAAGAAATAATTGAAATGGTATAGGGTCGTGATGGAGAACCTATGGCACGCGTGCCAAAGGTGGCACATGGAGCTATATCGGAGGGCACAGGAGACGTTGCCCTATGACAGCTTCAGCCTGCATGCGTGTGCTGGCCAGCTGATTTTCACCTTGGGGAAGGCCAGTTCGTAAACTCCTTAAAACCTACCTCTGTTGTCAGGCGTGGGGGAACTGAAACATCTCCCCCTGCCTATGTAGTTTTTTGTGTATGATATGATTGTATGTATGCTTTCATAGATTGTGGTTTCTTGTTTTTTTTTAGAATTTTTAAATGTATTATTGTTATTTTAGATTCTAACTACTGTATTAGATTTGTCATTATATATTGTTTTTATCATTGCTGTAAGCCGCCCCGAGTCTACGGAGAGGGGCGGCATACAAATCTAATAAATAATAATAATAATAATAATAATAATAATAATAATGATAATAATAATAATAATAATAATTATTATTATTTTTTCACCCTCTGGACATTTCAAGGAAGCTTCCTGAAGCCCCGGAGTGCAAAAAAATTCCAATGGGAAAATCAGAAGTTCGTTAAACGGACTTACGGTTTGCCCGTTGTGCTGTTTTTTTGCACTCTGGAGGGAAATAGCGTATACAGTGGTGCCTCTAGTTACGAACTTAATTCATTCTGTGACCGGGTTCATAAAAAAGAAAAATTCGTAAGAAGAAGCAATTTTTCCCATAGGAATCAATGTAAAAGCAAATAATGCGTGTTCCATGGAGGCTACACCTCGCCTTTCCCGGTCCTGTTTTCTCCCTGAGAGAGAGGGGAGGCGAGACGCTCTGGCCCCTCCTTCCTTTTCTCCTCCAGGAGGGAAACCACAGGGAGGGTGGAAGAATGACAGGATATTCCTAGAGAGGCCCCACGGAAGCTTCTCCCCGCCTTTTCCGGCCCTGTTTCCTTCCTGAGAGAGAGAGAGGGGTGTGTGAGACACTGTGGCCCCTCCTTTTTCTCCTTCAGGAGGGAAACCACAGGGAGGGTGGAAGAATGACAGGATATTCCTAGAGAGGCCCCACGGAGGCTTCTCCCCGCCTTTTCCGGCCCTGTTTCCTTCCTGAGAGAGAGGGGGGAGGTGAGACACTGTGGCCCCTCCTTCTTTTTCTCCTTCAGGAGGGAAACGACAGGGAGGGTGGAAGAATGACAGGATATTCCTAGAGAGGCCCCACGGAGACTTCTCTCCGCCTTTTCCGGTCCTGTTTCCTTCCTGAGAGAGAGAGAGGTGTGTGTGAGACACTGTGGCCCCTCTTTCTTTTTCTCCTCCAGGAGGGAAACCACAGGGAGGGTGGAAGAATGACAGGATATTCCTATAGAGGCCCCATGGAGGCTTCTCCACGCCTTTTCCGGCCCTATTTCCTTCCTGAGAGGGGGGGTGAGACACTGTGGCCCCTCCTTCTTTTTCTCCTTCAGGGACGGTTACAGTTTTGGAGCTGTGAGAGACTCACTGACTCTGAGAATCTCTGAAAGGTTCGTAAGTGGAAAATGGTTCGCGAGAAGAGGCAAAAAAAATCTTGAACACCCGGTTCGTATCTATAAAAGTTCGTAAGTACAGTGTTCCCTCGATTTCCGCGGGGGATGCGTTCCGAGACTGCCCGCAAAAATCGAATTTCCGCGAAGTAGAGATGCGGAAGTAAATACACCATTTTTGGCTATGGACAGTATCACAAGCCTTCCTTTAACACTTTAAACCCCTAGATTACCATTTCCCATTCCCTTAACAACAATTTACTCACCATTATTATTGGTACTCACCATTGAAAAAGACACTTAGTGATCCTGATATTTATAAACATAGTTATTTATTAACAATAATTATTTTTTTTGTTATTTCTTTTCCAAAATTATTAGTTTGGCGATGATGTATGACATCATTGGGCGGGAAAAACCGTGGTATAGGAAAAAAACCCCGCAAAGTATTTTTTAATTAATATTTTTTGAAAAACTGTGGTATAGGCTATTCACGAAGTTTGAACCCGCGAAAATTGAGGGAACACTGTATAGGCGTTCGTAGGTAGAGGCACCACCGTATTCTTGTTCTTATATAGATGGAAAAATGATATACCATCCTGCAAAAAAATATATGAGCATAAAAACAACTTGGTTAATATCCGTTACATCAATCACTTCTACATTTTACAATTACGTGCAACAATTTTTGCAGCCATAGGCATCAAAATAAGCAATGTGATGTATCTCTAGAGAAAATAAAGGCATGGAAATATATACACACAAAATGTTTATGGACAGCTGATATCAAATCATTTTAGATTGTTGACAGTTGTATTTCAGTTTTTTGAACTGCTCCGGGGAACACACTTTTTCACACTAGATTTGTTGAAGGAGAGGTAAAATTCCCAGAAATAGACAATTCCAGTCATATTTAAGCCTGTTTAGGTTAACTATTAAATTAAATTTTTATTATTTAGAAAAAAGACTTAGTTAACTTCAACACTATCACACATCAGTCTAGTCAATGATATCACAGATGTGAATTACAGGGTATCTACGAGACCGTCTTCTGCCGCACAAATCCCAGCGACTGGTTAGGTCCCACAGAATTGGTCTCCTCCGGGTCCCGTCAACTAAACAATATCATTTGGCGGGACCCAGAGGAAGAGCCTTCTCTGTGGTGGCTCCGACCCTCTGGAATCAGGTCAGATTAGAACTGCCCCCACCCTTCTTGCCTTTCGTAAACTCCTTAAAACCCACCTCTGTCGTCAAGCGTGGGGGAACTGAAACATCTCCCCCTGCCTATGTAGTTTTCTGTGTATGATATGACTCTATGTATATTTTTTATATACTGTATTGGGGTTTCTTGTTTTTTAGACTTTTTAAATGTATTATTGTTATTTTAGATTTTAACTATTAGATTTGTCATTATATATTGTTTTTATCATTGCTGTAAGCCGCCCCGAGTCTACGGAGGGGGGCGGCATACAAATCTAATTAATAATAATAATAATAATAATAATAATAATAATAATAATAATAATAATAATAATAATAATACTGTATATTGACAGTCATATCTGAGATCCCTGGACTGTGGGATCTCTGATCTCTGTGATCTCCTACAGTAACTCCCACTGAGGTCCCCTGGTGGGATCTCCTAACTGTTGGAATCTCTGGACAATAGTAAGAAAAAGTGTTTCAATTCTTTTCAAGATCATATTGTTGAAATTTACAAAGAACCTAATTCGAAAACATTTTTTTTGCTTTTTTTTAAAAGGGGACATAATAGTAGATGTGTAATTCTTCAAACAGGTTTAATGGGCCGGATTTACTGATGGGCCTGATTTACTGAAAACAGTAATCCACATTCCTCTGCCCCAGTCACAAAACCTTCACCTAAGGCCACATTATAATTCACACTTGCCATCCATCACTTTCACTGGAATGAAAAACCACAATGCGTACCAAGTTTGCATATTTAGTGAACCATGTAGTAATCAGAAGAGGATTAAACCTCCTATTCCTGAAGAGGTCTGTCAGTTGAGCAATCTTGCAAACAAAGCCGCATCAGATTTTCAGTAAATGTCCTCTCTTATTATGTCCTTTTTATAACTTCCAGAGAATTCCTAAACTAAGCTGGGTTAGACACTATTCTCCATTCAGTCTCAAAATACGAATTGCTTCCATTAATATTTCATAATTCTTCTTGTTGGAGTATGGTATGATGCAGTGCAGTGTTCCCTCGATCTTCGCGGGTCCAAACTTTGCGAATAGCCTATACCACGGTTTTTCAAAAAATATTAATTAAAAAATACTTTGCGGGTTTTTTTCTATACCACAGTTTTTCCCGCCCGATGACGTCATACGTCATCGCCAAACTAAGAATTTTTGCAAATAAATAGCAATAACAAAAAATTGTTAATAAATAATTATGTTTATAAATATCAGGATCACTAAGTGTCTTATTCAATGGTGAGTACCAGGAATAATGGTGAGTAAATGGTTGTTAAGGGAATGGGAAATGGTAATTTAGGGGTTTAAAGTGTTAAGGATGGCTTGTGATACTGTTCATAGCCAAAAAATGGTGTACCTCTAGATACGAGCTGCTCCACATGCAAGTATTCCAAGTTACGAGCCGAGATGCGAACAAAATTTCTGTTTGACACCCGAGCTCAAATTCAGCATACGAGCCGAGCTTCCACTAGGTGGCGCAAGAATTCCTTGCTTCCAGTTATCTTGGCGCGTAAAACAAAGTCTAAAGGCATTCGTTCGAGTTGCGAGTTGATCGAGAAACGAGCTCGGGTCTGGAACGAATTAGACTCGTATGTCGAGGTACCACTGTATTTACTTCTGTATCTCTACTTCGTGGAAATTCAACTTTCGTGGGCGGTCTCGGAATGCATCCCCCGCGAAAATCGAGGGAACACTGTAGTACTTAGCTCAAGTGGGATTTTTTTTCTCATGAATTGCCTAACTAGATTTTGTTGGACTACAGTTGTGTAAAACTAAAAACACTTGTTAGTTCCATGCAAAGAAGTTTGGTAAGAAGTGTTAAATCTGAAGGTCTTTGAATCATTCTAAAAACAGAACAGGGCAAAAACTTTATTGGATTTAATTTGCTTTAGATATAAATAGCACTACAATTAAAGGTACTTACATCAGTGATGGGTTTTCCTTACCTTTGCTACCAGTTTGGGAATGGGCATGGGCACGCAGAACATCCATGATGATGTCCAGGTGGGTGGGCGGAGCTTCCCACTGCTGCTCTTATTGGTTCGCCCAAACCGAGGCGAACCGGTAGAAACCCACCACTGACTTACATGCAGAGTTAATGGGTTTATTTATCATGAATTAAAACACATTTCCCCCTTTTTATCAGAAGCAATTTTGGGATGACTTTATACAAAATTTTGCAACACTTTGTGATTTTTCCTAAGATCTCAGGCTGGGCAGCTACTTCGAGCCATCTTTTAGCGTATACTTTTGTGTATCTGGGTTTTTTTTAATGGGTTGTTAGGGTTTTGGGGATTTATTTATTATTGTAGTTCGACGTCTTTTTATTATTGTATTGTTTTTTATTGTTGTAAGCCGCCCTGAGTCCTACGGGATTGGGTGGCATAGAAGTTGAATAAATTAAATTAAATTAAATTATCCCTGGGTTTCCTTCTTGTTTGGATTAGCTTGCAAGGCTGACATCCATCTTGCAAGTCTCAAACTCTCTTCCAAAGTGAAAGATTCCCCTTCCAAATTTCAGTATGCTCTAGATCACAACCTGGTTATAGATGCCTTACAAAATTAACAATCAAAATTATTATTATTATTATTATTATTATTATTATTATTATTATTATTAATTAGATTTGGATGCCGCCCCTCTCCGAAGACTCGGAGCGGCTCACAACAACAAATTAATAATAACCAGTAGTTGTTGTTTTAGTGCTTTATTTAGAAGAGTGCATCCTTTCTATCCTTCCAATTCTAATAAAATATTATTATTTTATTTATTTATTTATTTATTCAATTTTTATGCCACCCTTCTCCTTAGACTCAGGGTGGCTTACAACATGTTAGCAATAGCACTTTTTAACAGGGCCAGCCTATTGCCCCCACAATCTGGGTCCTCATTTTACCCACCTTGGAAGGATGGAAGGCTGAGTCAACCTTGAGCCGGTGATGAGATTTGAACCGCTGACCTGCAGATCTACAGTCAGCTTCAATGGCCTGCAGTACAGCACTCTACCTGCTGCACCACCCCAGCTCATATTATTATTATTTATTATTATTTATTATATTTGTATGCTGCCCCTCTCCGAAGACTCGGATTAAAAACAAATTATAGAGGTCTACAGGACACCAATTTGTCTTGAGGTTTTCAGATATTCTTTTAAGGCAATTGGTTCATCTCAATAGCCATTATATGAAAAGAGCCCATAAGGTTCCTAAAAAATGCCCAAATGTGCTCACTGGACAACATGGATCTGATTTATTCGTCTATTTTCATTCATTTTCCTAATTGATTTTTAAGGTTAGCCACATATGAATCAATTTGAGCAGCTTACTGATGGCTTCCTAAAAGCCCCTTTCAAGCTACTGATAGCAGTTAATGCTAAAACCAGCGAAAATGAGATGGATTGAGCTCCAGAAAAGGGGTCAAACCACATTATGACTTTGAGCTCATTCATTAAAAGTAACTGCAGCCCTTTCGATTGGATTTTGACTTCCAGGAAGTAAGAAAAGGAGAACAGGGTGAAAAATCTTATTTCATCACAGACTTCAAACTTCTAATATTTTTGGCACAACTGATAACATTTTTTCTTAGAGGAAATTGCAATTTCAATTCTCCATAACACAGATTCTACTTGATCCCTTGAATAAGAAATCAGCAACTATTGTTATTAATAAAATAGATAACTTTGTCATTTTTTTAAACTGCAAGCACACTGGGCCACATTAAAAATGAAATCTGTTGCTTGCTCTCAAGAGAAAGTGTATATCTATCCAAACACATATACACATGCTACATACCTACATACTGTTAATCTCTCTCTCCCACTGCAATAAATATTTATATATCTTTATCATATTTCTCTCTCATCTATCTATCCATCCATCCATCTATCATCTATATATCTACATATCATTAATCAATCAATCAGTCAATCAATCAATCAACCATTCAACCAACCAAACAACCAATCAACCCACCTCTCCATCCATCCATCCATCCATCCATCTATCATCTATCTATCTACATATCATTAATCAATCAATCAATCAATCAATCAATCAATCAACCATTGTCTAGTTGACTGGACCTGGAGAAGGTCAACTCTGTGGGAGCTAATCGGTCACTGGGATTCATGTGGCAGGAGGGGTCCTACACTTCCACAATATTTAAATGTATATGTTTAGAACTCTAAACGGAATGGAACGGAACAGAATACAGTGGTACCTCAAGATACGAACCCCTCGTCTTACGAACAACTCGTGATACGAACCCGGGGTTCAGAAAAAATTTGCCTCTTCTTACGAACTTTTTTCGAGTTACGAACGCCAAACCCGAACTTCCGCGTTCGGCGTTCGGAGGCTGCTGGAAAGCCGCCCGGCTGTTTTAAAAGGTGACCGCCAGGCTGGGGGGCTTCCCAGCAGCTTCCCGAACCCCGAACTTTTGCTGAACTTCCGGGTTCGGGAGGCTGCTGGGAAGCCCCGCAGCCCGGCTGTCACCTTTTAAAACAGCCAGGGGGCTTCCCAGCAGCCTGGGAAGGCCGGCGGTCTCCATTGCAGACCCCAGCCATGTGGGCTCTGTTCCCCCTCTTACCAGCCCAGCAGGCAGCCGCCGCGGAGCCCTGTAGGCTCCGTTTCTTGGCCGGCGGTCTCTGTCGCGGAGCCCAGCCATATGGGCTCCACTCTCCTCCCCGCCGGGTCTCTGTTGCGGAGCCCAGCCACGTGGGCTTAACCCCGCCCCTCTGTCCCACCCATCGCCCGTATCCAGCAGAAGCTGCCACCCGAGCGCTCTTGCCCGGCGGGAGGTGAAGCATTGGGGTGGGGGGGCTGTCAGGACACTTTGCATCCCACTGGCTAAGAGCAATCGGGCAGCAGCTTCTGCCGGACACGGGCAATGAGTGGGACAGAGAAGCGGGGAGAATCAGCAGGCTCCTTTGGCGGCTGGGGGCTGCCTGGCTTTGTGTTTTTGGCTGGGGGGGAGGCAGGAGGGCCGGCCACCCCACCCCAGTGCTTCACCTTCCCCCCCCAGCCAAAAAACCCAAAGGTCCCCACCACAGCACCCACTGCAGCCAAAACGACAAAGCCGGGCAGTTCCCAAGCTGCCGAAGGAGACTTAACCCCGCCCCTCTGTCCCACCCATCGCCCGTATCCCCCCCCGCCGGGATAAGAGCTGGGGTGGCACAGCAGGTAGAGTGCTGTACTGCAGGCCACTGAAGCTGACTGTAGATCTATAGATCAGCGGTTCAAATCTCATCACCAGCTCAAGGTTGACTCAGCCTTCCATCCTTCCGAGGTGGGTGAAATGAGGACACGGTTTATGGGGGCAATAGGCTGGCTCTGTTAAAAAGTGCTATTGCTAACATGCTGTAAGCCGCCCTGAGTCTAAGGAGAAGGGAGGCATAAAAAAAAAATCAAATGAATGAATGAATGAATGAATGAATGAATGTGAAGAGTCTGCAGACAACTTCCCAGCCCTCCTTCTGTTGCCTGACGCTCGGCGACTTTGAGTGGTAAACACATTTTAAAACTCTTATTAATTCCGGTTAAACGTTTTCTTACCTAACTTTGGAGAGGAATTGTAAATGAGGCATTGCGATTCCTTATCACCTACCAAATTAAACATAATCATGATCATAACAACAGCTGTTCTTACCCACATGCAATGATTGATTGATTGAATGAAAGAAAGAAAAAACCCCCATGATAATAGAACAACCTTCCACCGAAAACTATTAAATAAATTCAGAAAGCATTTGTTACGACGCAGGAAAATAAAACGATAAAAGGAAAAATGATAATTGAAACAAAGTTCAATTTAAAATACATTCATTCCCAAAGGCGAGTCTCGTTCTGCGGTAGTTCTTATTCTGAAGCTTGTTGTCAGCAGGTGTTTAAAATGTAGAGACAAAAATATTCTTAGGAATGGAATGGAATAATAACTGCAGCAAGATTATGCTATACACAAAGATGGAAGATTTGGTTTTACACACAATGGAGAAATGACTGGGGAATAGGATAAGAACTTGTTAGGATGTCCAAACCAGAGGTAGGTTCCTACCGGTTCGGACAGGCTCTGAGAACTGATAGTAACATGGTGGCCTGGGTCACTAGAACCAGAAGTAACCCAGGCCTGCCATGCCCCCAAACTGGTTCTTTTGGTGGCGCTTTAGACAGTGAAGGGCTGGAATTTTTTTTACTACCACACTGTGGGCGTGGCTTATTTTATGGGTCTGGCTTGCCAGCCATGTGACCAGGTGGGAATGGCTTGATGATCATGTGACCGGGCGGTGGCCTGCTATACTACTGGCTGCGTGCGGCCCACCCTGCACCCCATTTTCGGCCTCAACGGCCGCCTGCAATACTCTGCTGCACGAATCCCAGCGACCGGTTAGGTCCCACAGAGTGGGCCTTCTCCGAATCTCGTCGACTAAACAATGTGGTCTGGCGGGACCCAGGGGAAGAGCCTTCTCTGTGGTGGCTCTGATCCTCTGGAACCAGCTCCCCGCTGAGATTAGAACTGCCCCCACCCTCCTTGCCTTTCGGAAACTCCTTAAAATCCACCTCTGCCATCAGGCATGGAGGAATTGAAACATCTCCCCCTTGCCCATGTAGTTTCTGTGTATGATTCGACTGTGTGCTTGTTTTTTAATATATTGGGGTTTCTTTTGGATTTTTTAACCTAAAACTGTAATTTAGATTGCTAAATATTAGATTTGCTATTATGTATTTTTTTTCCCATTGTTGTGAGCCGCCCCGAGTCTACGGAGAGGGGCGGCATATAAATCCAATAAATCTAATCTAATCTAATCTGCCAGCCAAAACTGGCACAGGGGTGTATGCGAGGTCCCCATGCCCTATTTTGGCCAGCAGGGTGCTGTAGGAGGCATCCGTCCCATCCTGTCTCTTTCTTTCCCCCCATCCCTGGCCGGTCCACGGAGGAGAATTACAATGCTGATCCAGCCCTCGAGAAAAAATCTAGTTTGACATCCCTGCTTTAGACCAATGTGTGCAGTTCCCCAAGCTCATTACATGTGCCATATTTCAATTAGCAGGCCATTTGCCCAGATCACCATTATGTAGCCACACTTCCACAAACATCTTTCCTTAAAGGAACACTTTGTGACTATTTTAAATTACTGGGGTTTTTTTTTAAACCAGAAAGAATGAGTGATTCTATTACAGTGCTCTCTCTCTTTCAAAAAAAAATCCATAATGCAACTTTAACTGCTCTTAACACGAGGGCAACAAACTTTGATGGTGGGACATTCACTCCTTCCGTTCACGCACTTTTTATTTTTATGTCCTCACCACTCAAAAGAGTTAGAAGTTACTTGCACCCACTTGTACGGAAACTGAAGATCCAACCCAAGAAAGAAACGGAGAAAAAGAAAGAAGGGGGGGTGGGCAGAAAGAAAGAAGAGAGGCAGGCGAAGCAAACTCGTAATTCAACAAATGATGTTTCCATGGAGAAAACGCTGAGGCAGCATAAAAGGCCCGGATAAAGCAGCTCTTAACCCAGTGGTCGCCTTATTGTTACATGAATTCGCAAACACTGACAGTCCAGAAATGCTAGCAGAGAAAAGGCTCTTGGCCATCTGTTGCTAGGAATGACATCACCTTTCCGTATCTTTAGCCTTTCTCTGTATGGCTGATTAACCAGAATTGCTGCTAGAACAGGACCATTCAGTTGCCTCCCTCAATGGCCAACAATTGAGAACCGGAGTTCAAATAAGAAAAGAATATTTATTTATTTTATTATCTATCTATCTATCTATCTATCTATCTATCTATCTATCTATCTATCTATCTATCTATCTATCTATCTATCTATCTATCTATCTATGAAATCTATCTATCTATCTATCTATCTATCTATCTATCTATCTATCTATCTATCTATCTATCTATCTATCTATCTATCTATCTATCTATCTATCTATCTATTCTTTTGCCCAATACACAATACATATGGAAGAGAAGAGACATGAAGTAATATATACAAAGATAATATGTAAAAATAGAGGAGAAGATATATGAAAGGAAGAAAATATATATGACATATGAGATAAATAAACTTTTATTTAAACTTTTTTAAATATTTAAATTTATTTGGATTTGTTACGATTTGTTTATGCCTTGTTGTGAGCCGCCCCGAGTCCGCGGAGAGGGGCGGCATACAAATCTAAATAATAAATAAATAAATAAATAAATAAATAAATGAAAGACAATTGGACAGGGGACGAAAGGCACACTAGTGCACTTATGTACGCCTCTTAGAAACCTGGAGAGGTCAATCGTGGATAGTCTAAGGGAGAAATGTTGGGGGTTAGGGGTTGACCCTATTGAGTCCGGTAATGAGTTCCATGCTTCGTCAACTCGATTGTTAAAGTCATATTTTTTACAGTCAAGTTTGGAGCGGTTAATATTAAGTTTGAATCTGTTGCGTGCTCCTGTGCTGTTGCAGTTGAAGCTGAAGTAGTCATTGACCGGTAGGACGTTGCAGCATATGATCTTGTGGGCATATTGTGGATATTGTTGCAGTGGGCTTTAGCACTTAAGTCATTTGATATTAGTATTCCAAGGTCTTTTACTGAGTGTGGGTTGGCTGTGAGAATTTGTTTATTCAGTTTATATATGAGGTTTGGATTCTTTTTCCCGATATGGAGGGTAGAGCATTTGTTGGTTGATATTTGAAGTTGCCAGGTGTTAGACCAATCTGAGACAAAGTCAAGGTCTTTTTGGAGAGTAAATGTGTTGGCACAATTGCTCTCTCTCTCTCTCTCCTCTCTCTCTCCCCTCCCTCTCTCTCATGATTTGGGCATGAATCACAGAGTTGGAAGGGACCTCCAGGGTCTTATGATTCATTTACTTTCTACTCCAGTTAAGGGGGGGGGAGGAGGAGGAGGAGAAGAAGGAGAAGAAAGAGAAGAAGAAGAAGAAGGAGAAGGAAAAGGAGAAGGAAGGCTGAGTCAACCTTGAGCCGGTGATGAGATTTGAACCGCTGACCTTGAGATCTACAAGTCAGCTTCAGTGGCCTGCAGTACAGCACTCTACCTGCTGCACCACCCCGGCTCATTTTTATTTGGCTGGACAGATTTTACGTGGTATTTCATGTAAAATCTGCCCAGAACACATCTAGGATGTGTTCTTTCAGTGTTGCCTTTATTTTTTTTGAGCAGTGTATTGTTTTCAACCCAGAAATAAGCACTTGGCCTTACTGTCATGCACTCAAAAAATTTATACATATATATAAAACAAAGAAACTGTTCTTCCTTTGCTTAAGAGACAGCGGCTGATGTATGGTTAAATGGGGCTTAAATGTGTGTTTTCCCAATCCTTTCTGCTTGTCTTATCTGCTATATCCACCAGTTTGGGATTAGTTATCCCGATTCGTAACACTGTGGGTTTTCATAGTGATTTTTTCAGCAGAGCGAATTAATCTATGCACACATATGTCCCTGTGTGAAAAAGCTCCATAAAACTGCTAGATTATGAGATCTATAAAACCAGCTTTACCTGAAAGGCCAAACAGAA
Organism: Erythrolamprus reginae; assembly: GCF_031021105.1. NCBI lineage: Eukaryota > Metazoa > Chordata > Lepidosauria > Squamata > Dipsadidae > Erythrolamprus > Erythrolamprus reginae. The sequence continues at coordinate 11,315,958 of NC_091953.1, read as the reverse complement.
ATCAGATGCTGTGCCAAGCAACAAATTCTGCGGGGAAATTGTATACATGGAGAATCTCAGAGAATGTGTAGTTTTCCCTTTCAAAATGCAAGAAAGTTAAGGCGTCTTTTACAATCCCCAGTATAATGCTGACCTTTATCTGCTAGCTGGGGAAAAAAAAAAACTTGCAGAGGCCATTTGGCATGATAAAAGCATTAAAAATTCAGACAGGTGAAATGAAACATGACAAATTTCTCAGCAAATCCAGAAACCTATACACACCAGAAACACACTGGGGGCTTATGATTCATTTACTCCAGTTAAGGGTGAGGAGGAGGAGGAGGAGAGGAGGAGGAGGAGGAGAAAAAGAAGAAGAAGAAGAAGAAGAAGAAGAAGAAGAAGAAGAAGAAGAAGAAGAAGAAGAAGATGATTTAGTCCATATGATTTTTAACCACGACTGGCATATTTATGAAAAGACAGACACACTAGTATTAATTAAGCTTGCAAGATACTTGCGGATCTAGAATGAACTTTTTTATCTATCTATCTATCTATCTATCTATCTATCTATCTATCTATCTATCTATCTATCTATCTTTTCCAATACATAATACACATTGAAGAGAATAGATATGTCATAATATAAATAAAGAAAAGAACAGAAGAAAAGATACAAAAGTATAGGTGAACATATTTGAAAGGAAGAAAAGATAAATGAGATAAGGAGAGACAATTGGACAGGGGACGGAAGGCACACTGGTGCACTTATGCACGCCCCTTACTGACCTCTAAGGAACCTGGAGAGGTCAATCGTGGATAGTCTAAGGGATGCGTTCCAACACCACTCGTGAAAAACTAATTTCCGTGAAGTAGAGGAAAGATATTTTTTTATGTATTTAAGGAGTATTTGGCATTTTAAAACCCACCCCTTGCATTAAACAGTCATTCTATAATGTTTCTCAGCTGGAACTACGTGTGATATCCCACCAGTTTCTTTAACAGAGTAGAAGAATTTTATGAATTTTTAATGGATTTAAATTTTTTAATGGATTTAAGCCCCCTTTGAAAACCCGTGAAATAGCGAATCCGCAAAACCATGAAGTAGCGAGGGATTATTGTAAAACCAAATCCCAACCTTAACTTCTATTTCCCAATAGTTTTGGGAAGTCCTGCAAGATATTGTCAGTCTTATGTCACTGAAAACAATGTTGTTGTTCAGTCGCTAAACAGTGTCTAACTCTTTGTGACTCCATGGACCATACGCAGAACCGGTAGAAAAATTTTGGTATGAATGAATGAATGAATGAATGAATGAATGAATGAATGAATGAGAGGTCCTTGTTGCTTTCTGAGCTGGGTTGTTTTCGTACAGATGTTTCATTACCCAAACTGAGAAAAATCAAACATAATTCACCGCTACATCACGCAGTCCTAGGTGCTTGGAAAGCGCCCGGCTGGTGATGAAATACGAAATCCAGCATAGTGATCTCGTTTGCTGTGTTGTATTGACATAATCATCATCATCATCATCCAGAGAAATTTGTAAAATACAAAGATTTGAAAATCGAGCTGCAACGACTCTGACATAAGCCAGTGAAAGTGGTCCCAGTGGTACTTGGCACGCTGGGCTCAGTGCCAAAGGATCTCAGCGGACATTTGAAAACCATCGGAATTGACAAAATCTCCATCTGTCAATTGCAAAAGGTCACTTTCCTGGGATCGGCAAACATAATTCGCCGCTACATCATGCAGTCCTAGGTGCTTGGGAAGCACCCAACTGGTGATGAAATCTAGCATGGTGATCTCTCTCTCTCTCTCTCTCCCTCCCCTCTCTCTCATGATTTGGACATAGAATCATAGAGTTGGAAGGGACCTCCAGGGTCATCGAGTCCAACCCCCTGCTCAATGCAGGATTCATCAAACCATCCCAGAAAGATGACTGTCCAGTCTCTGTTTGAAGACCTCCAGTGAAGGTGAGCTCACCACCTCCTGTGGCAAACTGTTCCACTGGTTTATCATCCTTATGGTTAGAAACTTTTTTCTGATATCTAATCTAAACCTACTCCCTTGCAGCTTCATTCCATTGTTTCTAGTCCTTCCATGTGCTAATGAAATATGAAATCTAGCATGGTGATCTCGTTTGCTGTGTTGTATTGAAATAATAATAATAATAATAATAATAATAATAATAATAATAATAATAATAATTTTAAAAAACTAACTACATTGGCTCTTGACACATAGTGAGGGAAATAAAAGGGCATATATATACATGTCTAAAAGTACCAAAGACCTCCCCACCTCATGACAGGGCAGGTTATTCCTTTACCCCCAAGTATTGGCGCATCAAATGTCAACATCAAAACAATATTGGGGAAAAAAAATAATTACAGTCAGTGTTAGTGTTGTAAGCTGATAAGAACCAGATGGTCTTTTGTATTTATAGTTTGCTTTGTGCATACAAATGTGTTGGGGATCTAATTAGCCTTCTCCAAAACTCAAACTGGGTAATTACTATCATTATCTCCTTTTCAAATAAATCTGAAGTCTAAACTGCAATTAAGTTTGAAAAAAAATATTTTATTTTACAATTTAACTATTCTTCACCAGAATCTTTTTTTCCAGGAAGGAAAAAAAAGACCATGGAAAGAGAAATTCAGCATCATTAAAAACAAAAATAAAAAAAGGTGGAGAAGATGATAGGGACAATAACTCAGCAAAAACGAAACAGCATGTCATGTTTTAAAATGAATTCCATGCAAGCGCTGAGCCCTTGCAAAACTAGCCCTTGTTTCTAAAATAATAATAATAATTATTATTTATTAGATTTGTATGCCGCTCCTCACTGAAGACTTGGGGCGGCTTACAACAGTAATAAAAACAATATAGTAGTGGAACAAATCTAATATTAAAAAACATATAAAACCCTATCATTATTTAAAAACCAAACAGCACATTCATACCAAACATAAAACAAAGTATAAAAAAGCCTGGGGGAAAGGTGTCTCAATTCCCTCATGCCTGGCGGTATAAGTGAGTTTTGAGTAGTTTACGAAAGACAAGGAGGGTGGGGGCAGTTCTAATCTCCGGGGGGAGTTGGTTCCCGAGGGCCGGGGCCGCCACAGAGAAGGCTCTTCCCCTGGGGCCCGCCCAACGACATTGTTTAGTCAACGGGACCCGGAGAAGGCCAACTCTGTGGGACCTTATCGGTCGCTGGGATTCGTGCGGTAGCAGGTGGTTCCGGAGGTACTCTGGTCCAGTGCCATGTATAATGAGTAAAACAGTGTCAAATTCCACTTTATAATTCCCAAACATAAGTCTGAGGAAAAGGGCGGCATAGAAATCGATCGATTGATCGATCAATCAATCAATCAATCAATCAATCAAATAAATAAATCAGATTTAAAAACAATACATATTAATGAAATGCTACCGGTTTGGCCCAGTTTGGATGTACCGGTAATGGCAGCCGCTAGTGGTTTGGAGAACTGGTAGTGGCGGCAGCATGAGGCTCCGCCCACCAGCCAGCATGTCACCATTTTCTTTTTTTTAACCCTCTGCACATGTGCAGAGTCTGAAAAAGCACATACTTCCAAACTGCAATGTAAGGTTAAGCAGACTTCACCGCTGATATTAATGGGAAACCATCAGATTACTTTCTGTGTGTTTGCTGGTAAGTCTGAAACAGTGTGGAAATAACTACAAGCAAAAACTAACACACAGCATTGCGTTTCTTCATTAAATGCTGTTCTCTGCAACTTTCTCAACCTGCTGCTGTTTTAGTTGTGCTGAGACTGCAGTTTACAGAATTTCCACCCAGAGGAATCTTTGCAAAATGCTTGCTAAAATTCTACCATGGTGTTAGAGACCAGTCATTGCAGGATGCTAATGTCTGCCTGCCTTCCGAGTATTTATTGCTTTTTATACAGTTTTCCAAGCAGCAAAAGGTAGAAAAGAACAACAGCATTTTCATTGGCAGCAGATTGTTTTCCCTATTTTCCTCCCAAAAAACTAAGATGCGTCTTATATGAATTCCATGCAATGTCGTTTGGCGGGTCCCAGGGGAAGAGCCTTCTCTGTGGTGGCCCCGACCCTCTGGAACCAGCTCCCCCCTGAGATTAGAACTGCCGCCACCCTCCTTGCCTTCCGCAAACTCCTTAAAACCCACCTCTGCCGTCAAGCATGGGGGAAATGAAATATCTTCCCCAGGCCTATAGTGTTTATGTATGGTATGTTGTGTGCATGTTTTTTAAATTATGGGTTTTTAGCTTTCTAATTATTGAGTTTGTATTATATATTGTTTTCTGTTGCTGTTGTGAGCCGCCCCGAGTCTGCGGAGAGGGGCGGCATACAAATTAAGTAAGTAAGTAAGTAAGTAAGTAAGTAAGTAAGTAAGTAAGTAAGTAAGTAAGTAAGTAAGTAAATATTCTGGTACGTCTTATACTCCGAAAAATACGATGGTTCAAAACGCTTCCATTTTGATTATTATACTGAACAGGGGGTTGAACTCAATACCCTTCAAGGTCCTTTCTGTCTCTATTATTGTATACTGTGATTATAGGAGCAGAAACCTAAATTTTTAAACAAATAATGAATCTCAGTATTGGCCTTGACTTCATTTAGACCTTTCTATCCCATAAATCTAAATATGGCACTGATGTCTCAGGATAGACTACCACATTACCAAAATTGACAAATTGTCACAGTATAAGTGACAATATAAGTATTGATAAATGTGATTTGGGAGACTTGGCCAAGTCTGTCAACAACTACTTCAGCTTCAACCGCAATAACACAAGAGCACGCAACAAGTTCAAACTTAATATCAACCGCTCCAAACTTGACTGTAAAAAATATGACTTTAGCAATCGGGTTGTTGAAGCGTGGAACTCATTACCAGACTCCGTGGTGTCAACCCCCAACCCCCAACATTTTTCCCTTAGACTATCCACGGTTGACTTCTCCAGATTCCTTAGAGGTCAGTAAGGGGCGAGCATAAGTGCACTAGTGTGCCTTCCGTCCCCTGTCCAATTGTCTCACCTATATTTTATATATCTATATATATATTTTAAATAAATAAGTAAGTAAGTAAGTAAGTAAGTAAGTCCTATTCTATTTTTAATAGAAAAGTGAACACAAGAACAAGGGGACACAATCTGAAATTAGTTGGGGGAAAGATCAAAAGCAACGTGAGGAAATATTATTTCACTGAAAGAGTAGTAGATCCTTGGAACAAACTTCCAGCAGACGTGGTTGGTAAATCCACAGTAACTGAATTTAAAAATGCCTGGGATAAACGTATATCCATCCTAAGATAAAATACAGGAAATAGTATAAGGGCAGACTAGATGGACCATGAGGTCTTCTTCTTCCGTCAGTCTTCCATGTTTCTATTCTATTCTATTCTATTCCATTCCATTCAACTCCATTCCATTCCATTCAGCACTCGCATAGATTTATCTGTTGTCATGGTACATCCTTAATTTTCTACGTCTAGTCAAAATTTGGGAAAACCAAAGACATGGAAACCTTTAGGGAAGGATGCTAGGTTATTTATCATCCAGTCCATCTGGATTTTAATTCACGAGGTACCAAGAGTTGTTTTCCTATCTAACTAAAAAATTGGCACGCTGCCCATAATGTAAATTATCCTTCAGTATGCTCAAAGTAGTAATTGCCTATGAGATAAGGAGCGGCTGGTAATTTCTTTTAATGAGATAAGAAACACACTCATTCTAATTAACTTTTAAATCCATCCCAAAAGGTAACATGTATCCCACAAAGGGGGTATAAATGTATAGACGGGTAAATAATTAAGCGAATCACATCAGTCCTCCTTGGTTTTAGGCCTTTAATGTGGAAGATCACGTGACCAAACTTGCCATATGAAAGCACCACACTGAACTCAATTAATGGGAAAAATTAATCAAAATCTGTCCAAAACCTAAATGGAGGTGATACAATTAGAACTTAATTTTTTGTTTTTGTAGGGGGGGGAGGAGGAAATGCATTTTAATTAACATAAATTTTGCTTTCAAAAACCGTGTTTTGTGTTTCCTTCAACACAAAAACATTAAAAAAAAAAAAAAGCCCAGTGTCTCAGTGGCACTCAAATTCTCTAAGATGACAGGTGTGGTGCAAGTAATTACAGCTCTGCCTCTTCTATACAGTATATGCATCGCAAAGATTTTGACCCACTCATACCTGGCAAAAACAATGCATTGTCTTGAATAGAAACATAGAAACATAGAAGACTGACGGCAGAAAAAGACCTCGTGGTCCATCTAGTCTGCCCTTTATACTATTTCCTGTATTTTATCTTACAATGGATATATGTTTATCCCAGGCATGTTTAAATTCATTTACTGTGGATTTACCAACCACGTCTGCTGGAAGTTTGTTCCAAGGATCTACTACTCTTTCAGTGAAATAATATTTTCTCACGTTGCTTTTGATCTTTCCCCCAACTAACTTCAGATTGTGTCCCCTTGTTCTTGTGTTCACTTTCCTATTAAAAACACTTCCCTTGTGAACCTTATTTAACTCTTTAAGATATTTAAATGTTTCCATCATGTCTCTCCTTTTCCTTCTGTCCTCCAGACTATACAGATTGAGTTCATTAAGTCTTTCCTGATACGTTTTATGCTTAAGACCTTCCACCATTCTTGTAGCCCGTCTTTGGACCCGTTCAATTTTGTCAATATCTTTTTGTAGGTGAGGTCTCCAGAACTGAACACAGTATTCCAAATGTGGTCTCACCAGCGCTCTATATAAGGGGATCACAATCTCCCTCTTCTTGCTTGTTATACCTCTAGCTATGCAGCCAAGCATCCTACTTGCTTTTCCTACTGCCCGACCACACTGCTCACCCATTTTGAGACTGTCAGAAATCACTACCCCTAAATCCTTCTCTTCTGAAGTTTTTGCTAACACAGAACTGCCAATGCAATACTCAGATTGAGGATTCCTTTTCCCCAAGTGCATTATTTTACATTTGGAAACATTAAACTGCAGTTTCCATTGCTTTGACCATTTATCTAGTAAAGCTAAATCATTTACCATATTACAGACCCCTCCAGGAATATCAACCCTATTGCACACTTTAGAGTCATCGGCAAATAGGCAAACCTTCCCTACCAAACCTTCCCCTATGTCACTCACAAACATATTAAAAAGAATAGGACCCAGAACAGACCCTTGTGGCACACCGCTTGTAACCTGTCTCTGCTCAGAATACTCGCCATTAACAATAACTCTCTGATGTCTACGCTCCAGCCAGTTCTGATGCACAGTCTGAATCAATCAGACTGTGCATCAGAACTATAATCTAATGGAACAGAGTAAGAGTTGGAAGTGACCTTGGAGCAGAGGTGAATTGCTACAGGTTCGACCTGGTTTGAGCGTACTGGCAGCAATAGGCGCCAGTGGTTCGGAGAATGGTTCTACAGAGGAATCATTGAGTCTGTCATCTGCACCTCTGTAACTGTCTGGTGTGGTGCTGCAACCCAACAGGACAGACACAGACTTCAGAGGAGAATCAGAACTGTAGAAAAAACAATATATTTATTTATTTATTTATTTATTTATTATTTAGATTTGTATGCCGCCCCTCTCCGAAGACTCCGAATTGCTGCCAACCTGCCTTCCATTGAGGACCTGTATACTGCACGTGTCAAAAAGAGGGCGGGGAAAATATTTACTGACCCCTCGCATCCTGGACACAAACTGTTTCAACTCCTACCCTCAAAACGTTGCTACAGAGCACTGCACAACCAGACAACTAGACACAAGAACAGTTTTTTCCCCGAACGCCACCATCTACTAAACAAATAATTCCCTCAACACTGCCAAGACTGTTTTACTAAATCTGCACTTCTATTACTACTAGTTTTTCTCATCATTTCTATCATCCTTTCCCCCCCTCTGAGGACAGAAGTAGACGGGTAGAAGAATGAGCAGTGTAAACACAAGTCGTCCCAATTTCTGGAAAACCAGCTCACAGTTCCAAAATAATTCTACTACTTTCTGCTTTCAAACCCACAAAATGACATACTTCCCTGGGAAACTGTAGTTTCAAAACTTTAAAAACAAAACATGCGAGTTAAATCTTGTGGAATGTTGCCTTTACAAATGTGTTTTGATCCAGAACGAACCCGGGAGAATTATAGCCTAAATCTCAGACTTGAGAATATGAAACCGGTTCCTACCGTTTGGCTCAGGCTACAGCCATGAAATAAACAACAGTAAGTTTCATTTCATTTCGACTTCCTTCCTATGCGCCATTCACTTCAACAAAGCCATGACCGAGAAGCCTAGCAAAATTACCCCCCTGCTCCAAAATACCTTCAAATTAAGCAAATCTGGAAACTTGGAATACTCCAAATTAAATAAAGGCACACTCCCACCTATTTTCTTCTTGAAAGCAATAGGTCCACCAGTCGTAAAAACCATATGGAGATAAATAATGTTGTCTTAGATGGTTTCCACGGAAGGAATAGAAGAACCCGGTGTGCTTTCCAGCTGGGTTGGATTTTAACGAGCAGAATTCCCACCTGTATCAGATAATATCCAATAAATCCAATAAATCTAATATACAGTGGTACCTCATCATATGAACTTAATTGGTTCCAGGAGGAGGTTCGTAAGGTGAAAAGTTTGTAAGACGAAACAATGTTTCCCATAGGAATCAATGTAAAAGCAAATAATGCGTGCAAATCCTTCAGGAAAATCCCAAACATTAGAAGGGAGGCGAACAGAGGGCAGGGAGGAGCAGCTAAAGGGGGCTAGTGGAAGAAGCAAGGCTAGGCTAAAGGGTGAGTGGGAAGGAAGAAAGGTAAGGGGGGCACCCCTCCCTTTTCTTTCTTCAAAAGACACCGTTTCAGTGCCTTTGCAAGCATGCAAAATCTTTACTCCTCCAAGCTGCCCCTCCCTTTTCTTTCTTCAAAAGACACCGTTTCAGTGCCTTTGCAAGCATGCAAAAATCTTTATTCTTCCAAGCTGCCCCTCCCTTTTTTTCTTCAAAAAAAGGGGGGGGAAAGAAACCCCTTCATTCCAGCAGCAGCTGCTTGGGTTTGTAAGGTGAAAATAGTTTGGAAGAAGAGGCAAAAATATCTTAAACACCGGGTTCGTATCTTGAAAAGTTTGTTAGAAGAGGCGTTCGTAAGATGAGGTACCACTGTATTAATGACATAAAAATTTTAAACGTTGGGGATCTTTGGTTGCTGTGTTGAAAAATCTGGTGTTCCTGACCTTCCTAAAAACATTGCGGCTTGCCAAATAAACCTCATCCAATGGCGCCCCTCCCTTCCTCACTCCAGGGAGATAAATACATGTTTGGTTTACATGTAGAGAGATTGTGTAGCAAATCCTCAATTAAGAAAACACAGCATGTCAAAATTCAGCGTCAATCCGCTCCTTGTTTAGCTACAAGAAGACGCTTTGTTTGGATTAAAAGCAGCAACAATGAATTTTCAATAGGGAGCAAGTGGCAGATTGAACAGACAAAAAAAAGGAGGGGAAAAAATGTGATTATTGGGATGACTATATGAGAAGCGCCTTTACTCTTTGTCTCATTTTTGGCAACCAGACCACGGAAGAGCGCTGCTCTCATTTCACAAGGACAAAGTCTATTCAACACGATATGACAGCAAGGCCAGATTTTGTGACAAGTGATTATTTGATAGGAAATTGCAAATCCTGGACCTTCAGTAATACGATATGGTAACACGGGCTTTTAAATGGCTTTGATTGTTCACTGGTACCAAAGCTCTTCCCTTCAACCCAAGCTGGCGTTCATACCCCACTGTGGCATTCGGTCTCTGTGTCGTGATCATACCTAGTGAGTAGAGGTGTACAAAATTTTCCAAAAGTGTTTTGATAGAAACATAGAAGACTGACGGCAGAAAAAGACCTCATGGTCCATCTAGTCTGCCGTTATACTATTTCCTATATTTTATCTTACAATGGATCTATGTTTATCCCAGGCATGTTTAAATTCAGTGACTGTGGATTTACCAACCACGTCTGCTGGAAGTTTGTTCCAAGGATTTACTACTCTTTCAGTGAAATAATATTTTCTCATGTTGCTTTTGATCTTTCCCCCAACTAACTTCAGATTGTGTCCCCTTGTTCTTGTGTTCACTTTCCTATTAAAAACACTTCCCTCCTGGACCATATTTAACCCTTTAACATATTTAAATGTTTCGATCATGTCCCCCCTTTTCCTTCTGTCCTCCAGACTAGACAGATTGAGTTCATGAAGTCTTTCCTGATACGTGTTATGCTTAAGACTTTCCACCGTTCTTGTACCCTGTCTTTGGACCCGTTCAATTTTGTCATTATCTTTTTGTAGGTGAGGTCTCCAGAACTGAACACAGTATTCCAAATGTGGTCTCACCAGCGCTCTATATAAGGGGATCACAATCTCCCTCTTCCTGCTTGTTATACCTCTAGCTTTGCAGCCAAGCATCCTACTTGCTTTCCCTACCGCCCGACCACACTGCTCACCCATTTTCTGTTGGATCAGAAAGAAAAATGGCTCACTGACTGTAAAACTGAAGCCAGGATGTGTGTTTAAAGGCTGGACCACTTCCAGTAACATCTGGATTGTCTGTTCTAGTGTTGAAAGGTTGGAATACAATGATTTTGGGGTTGGGACTTGTTAATATGGGGTTGACCTCCAAGGCTGTATAAAAATCACAACTGGTTTCAAGACAAGAGATAGGCTTGACAACACTCAGCAGCACCAAGTGATGGAGATGGGCCAGTCTTTCTTTCTTTCTTTCTTTCTTTCTTTCTTTCTTCCCTTGCTGTCTTCCTTCTTGTCTTCCTCAAAAATGTTTTTTACAAAAGAAAAAAAGAAAAGAATATATATTTATATGTGCCTTTTTTCTAAGTTATTATTTCCATGCATATTTCCTGGTATGCACAGTTCATGTATTTTTTCAATCATAAACTGCAGCTTCCATAATATATCAATATCTATCTATCTATCTATCTGTCTGTCTGTCTGTCTGTCTGTCTGTCTGTCTATTTGTCTGTCGATCTCTCTCTCTCTCTCTCTAGCTCTCTATCTTTCTTTCTCTCTCTCTCTCTCTCTAGCTCTCTATCTATCTTTCTCTATCTATCTATCTATCTATCTATCTATCTATCTATCTATCTATCTATCTATCTATCTATCTATCTATCTATCTATCTGCCGCACAAATCCCAGCGACCGATTAGGTCCCACAGAGTTGGCCTTCTCCGGGTCCCGTTGACTAAACAATGTCGTTTGGCGGGTCCCAGGGGAAGAGCCTTCTCTGTGGCGGTCCCGACCCTCTGGAACCAGCTCCCCCCTGAGATTAGAACTGCCCCCACCCTCCTTGCCTTTCGTAAACTCCTTAAAACCCACCTCTGCCGTCAGGCATGGGGAAACTGAAATAACTTCCCCAGACCTATACTGTTTATGTATGGTATGTTGTGTGCATGTTTTTTAAATTATGGGTTTTTAGTTTTAATTATTAGATTTGTATTATATATTGTTTTCTATTACTGTTGTGAGCCGCCCCGAATCTACGGAGAGGGGTGGCATACAAATTCAATAAATAAATAAATAAATAAACAAACAAATAAACAAACAAATAAATATCATTTTCTTGAATTATGATCCATGTCATCAGTCAAAACATGTGCATTTTGCTTTGTTTTCATAGATATTCAGAAGGTACACACATACATATGTATGCATATATATACACACACACATACATATGTACACACAACATACACACACAAAACACACTTTCTGCCAGTACTATCAGAACATATTTCCCGAGAACCTCTGAGCACAATTCAAAGTGTTTAAAATTTAGGTGGCTTTCGTAAGTATTTTCTGAACAGGATAACGGAACCACATTAGTTGTGTTTCATCCATCTTGTCTGGGACCATTGTTTTTTCACTCTATTTTTTTTAACCTTTTCTCAGAACAGAGCGTTTTATACAAAGTCCAAGTACATTTTTTCAGCTTCACCATCTGCAGGACTCAGCTCTAAACAGCCCCGGCCAAATTCTTCCACCGCCCTGCCCCTAAAGATCCTTAATTATGACATATAGTTCCTCTCCTTCATCAGATGCCCAACTCAAGCAGATGGTTTATAATGTGCCCAGATCAGTCTGTGTTTTGGAAATGGACTGTAGAGTAACTGTACTACTTAACTGTTTTAACATTTTCTAGCTTTGCACTTTCCACTGAGAGTCTGGATGGAAAACATATTAGTTGGAATACAGAGTACTGCCAATAACTATTTTTGCCTTGCATGTTACATTTAAAATAGTAGCCAAGCTCTATTTTGGAAGAAACATATCTGGCTGAAAAAGCAGAGGAAATGTGCATTCTTCTCAAACTGATATTGGGTGGTTTGATAATATCCCATTTTAAGTTTTAAGGCAAGAAGGAGGTCGGCAGGCAGGGCGGCTGTGTGGGTTCCTGTTGTTCTTGGTGGGCACAGCGCGAAATGCCTGTTCTGCTGGGGAAAACGTAGCACAATGGCCCATGCCAGTAGCTGTTGCAGTCAGGCGTGCACGCACCATGCACACGCAACCGGAGCAATTCTGGTAAAAAATTACCAGTTTTTTGCTTCTGCGCATGCCCAGAAGCAAAGAAACCGTCAATTTTTGTTGCCAGAAAGAGATTTTGGCTGCTGTACATGCGCAGCAGCTGAATCTCGCTGCTGGGCCTAGAACAGCAGCTGGAGCCAACAGCAAAAGTGGCCTGTCCCAGCTCTGGGCGTGTAGCCTGCTCTTTGATCTCCCAGGCTGCAGGAGAGATGCCTGCGGCACGGGAGAGCATAGAGCAGGCTGGGTCCCTGTTCCATGGCCCCTGCAGGAGGTGATCAGGTAAGCAGGGGCGAGGGGCGCGGCAGGGAAATGGCAGGGGGAGCAAGGGTGAGGGGCGTGGCGGGCTGCGCGGCAGGCAGCTCTCACCTCTTCTCTCCAATTTCCGGGTATTTTTGCTTCTGCGCATGTGCAGAAGCAAAAAACCCCTCGGAAATTGCACATGTGTGTCTTCACACAAGATTCAGCTTCTGCGCATGCTCCCAGCGCTCCTGGCGCATTCCGATAGGGATGAAATTGGTGGCCCGGCCCTGGCGCTGTGGTAGCTGTGAACGGCGTGGCGAACCTGCTCTTCGGGAGAAGGAGAAGCATCCTCTGCAGCTGGGCGTAAGCTTCAAACGGCACCCTAAAACCACCTTCCACACCATTCACCTCTGGAACCGCCTGCTACCACACGAATCCCAGCGACCGATAAGGTCCCACAGAGTTGGCCTTCTCCGGGTCCCGTTGACTAAACAATGTCGTTTGGCGGGCCCTAGGGGAAGAGCCTTCTCTGTGGTGGCCCCAGCCCTCTGGAATTAACTCCCCCCAGAGATTAGAACAGCCCCCACCCTCCTTGTCTTTCACAAATTACTCAAGACCCACCTATATCGCCAGGCATGGGGGAGCTGAGACACCTCCCCCAGGCTTTTATATTTTATGTTTGGTATGTATGTGTTGTATGGTTTTAATTGTTGGGGTCTTATATATCTTTTCTTTAATATTAGATTTGTTACCGTTATATTGTTTTTATTATTGTTGTGAGCCGCCCCGAGTCTTCGGAGAGGGGCGGCATACAAATCTAATAAATTGAATTGAATTGAGTGCCCAGCAGAGGTAGCGCTTATGGGTCATGTCTGAGACCCAAAACATCAGTTGACCTGGCCCTGGGTCAAAAGAGAGCCCTAACCACGGTAGCCTATGCCTGCCTAACCGAAAACAGGCTCCACTGAGTTCGGTGTGACTTACTCCCAGGTAAGTGGGGAGAGCAGCCTTCCCCAGTCAATAGTTTGTGTGCAGCTTATAACAAGTAAAATAATAAATATCAACATTAAAATTCCATTGGGGCCAGATCAGAGAGTTGTGGGGGCATGCACGATAAGATGGAGTGGCTGTGGGTTTTGCCTCCCAAGGACAATTCCATCTGTCCGTCCATCATCCTGGGGGGGGGAAATTATTGACCCCCTCGGAGAGGGTCCGCAACTTGGGCGTTCTCCTCGATCCACAGCTCACATTAGAGAAACATCTTTCAGCTGTGGCGAGGGGAGCGTTTGCCCTCACTCATGCCCTCATCACCTCGAGGCTCGACTACTGTAATGCTCTCTACATGGGGCTACCTTTGAAAAGTGTTCGGAAACTTCAGATTGTGTAGAATGCAGCTGCGAGAGCAATCATGGGCTTTCCCAAAAATGCCCATGTAACACCAACACTCCGCAGTCTGCATTGGTTGCCGATCAATTTCCGGTCACAATTCAAAGTGTTGGTCATCACCTATAAAGCCCTTCATGGCACCGGACGAGGGTATCTACGAGACCGCCTTCTGCTGCACGAATCCCAGCGACCGGTTAGGTCCCACAGAGTGGGCCTTCTCCGGGTCCCGTCAACAAAACAATGTCGTTTGGTGGGCCCCAGGGGAAGAGCCTTCTCTGTGGCGGCCCCGGCCCTCTGGAACCAACTCCCCCCGGAGATTAGAATTGCCCCCACCCTCCTCGCCTTTCGTAAGCTCCTTAAAATCTAACTCTGCCGTCAGGCATGGGGGAACTGAGATATTCTTTCCCCCTAGGCCTTTACAATTTATGCATGGTATGTTTGTTTATATGTATGTTTGGTTTTATAAATAAGGGTTTTTTAAAATTGTTTTAGTATTAGTTTTAGTATTGGATTTACATAATGTTTTGTACTATTGTTGTTAGCCGCCCCGAGTCTAGGGAGAGGGGCGGCATACAAATCCAATGAATGAATGAATGAATGAATAAATAAATAAATAAATATACTTCTTCCTACGGGTGGCGTAACAGAAAATAATTGAGAAGCATTGCATTAAAGTAAAGACGATGTTAGTACTGACCGTTTCCTGCCTAGACTACCTTACAGGGCTACACATGGGACTTCCTTTTTCCTGCCCCAACTCTAATTCTAAGTGATTTGCCATCTGAACATTCCCCATCTCCCCCCCAGCCCCCGCCCCCCCAGGAGGAACAAGGTGGCTTTCATTTAACACGCTCACGCTTTTACACAGTAATGATATACTGCTCTGGAACTTCATTTTCCAAATGGATAATGTGCTAAATATAATGAAATATTTAATGCTGCAGGTGATGTGCCGGCCACATTTTTCAAAGGAAAGCGACGCGTGGCGAGGAAAGGGAGTAAATCTTGGCGGTAGCAGCGAATAGCACACGCTAAGAAATTCTGCTGAGCGATTACATTTTTCTGGCATTTCCTCATTCTTTTTCACCTGTGGCACTATTGTCCCTTACAAACGTAAGAAAAAAAATTGATCATTGCTGCTTAGGGAGCCTTTCCCCCTTTTCTGTTTCCATATTCACCTATAGTTTTGAGAAAGCCCTTGGGAACTCTAATTTCATCCCAGCAGCAGCTCATTGTGATGTTAGGAGCGGTGGGTGCCGAGTTTCAATGTGGAGTTAACAATTAGATGGAAATACGTGAACTCAGCAGCAAAAATATAATTATTTTTTCACAGTTTGCCATGCTAAAGGGGTCTCTCATGTTTATTAATTTTATTTAGAGCCCGTTTGGTACACTGGTTAAATTGTTGGAAACCCAAAGACTATGAATTCTAGTCCTATCGCCCTTCTCCTCCCACTTATGACTGTATGACTGTAAATTGTTGCTTGTATCCTTACAATTTATATTAATATAAGCTTCTAGGGTTGTTAACCTGATCCTACGCAGCTTCTGCTTAGGCAATCTCACACTACTCACAAAAGCCTACAAAACTTTTGCCAGACCCATCCTTGAATACAGCTCATCTGTCTGGAATCCATACCGCATCTCAGACATCAACACCCTTGAAAATGTCCAAAGATATTTCACCAGAATAGGCGTTGATTGCTTACCTGAACGCCTCTTCTCGTACGGTGAGCGGGTACAGCAGTCACATGGGTTGCTCATGTCCAATCCGGTGGAACTGAGCCTAGTATTAAAAAAGCTTGCCGGATCCGCCCCTTCCCCAGAATTCGCGAATCCATAGACTAGGCTCAGTTGTGAAGCTCTGTAGTGTTCAACTCATATTGTTAGAGGAAAAAGGATTATAGAAAGGTGAAGAAGACACATACAAGGGCGGGAAGTGACTGCTGTACCCGCTCACCGTACGAGAAGAGGCGTTCAGGTAAGCAATCAACGCCTATTCTCCGTACTGAAGGAGCGGGTCCAGCAGTCACATGGGACATACCCAATAGATGGTCCCTAGGGTGGGATTAGATTGCTATCGTGTGAGATAACGGATTGGAGTACCCTTCTGCCGAAGGCAGCGTCCGCTGAAGCGTAAGAATCAATCTTGTAGTGCCTGATGAAGGAATTTGGCGAGGCCCAAGTGGCTGCTTTGCAGACCTCCTCCAACGGGGCTTGAGTCGCCCAAGCGGCCGAGGTGGCTGCGCTCCTGGTGGAATGCGCTGTGATGTTCCTTGGAACTGAGAGGGAGGCCGACTCATAGGCCTTAGATATAGTCCCTCTGATCCAACGGCCTATTACTGTTGAAGACACTTTGGCACCCATGACTCTGGGGTGATAGGCTATAAAAAGTGCTTCTGACCTCCGAAAGGGTCCTGTGCGTTGGATATAGATTCTCAGCGCTCTAATGAGATCCAGGGTGTGCCATCTAATTGCCAAGGGATGGTCTCGTTGGAGGCAGAAGGAAGGTAGGACAATATCCTGAGATCTGTGGAACATGGAACTGACCTTGGGTAAGAAGGTGGGGTCCAGTCGCAAGACTACCTTGTCCTGATGGAATTGACAAAGGTCCTGCCTGATTGAGAGGGCAGCCAGCTCCGAAATGCGTCGGGCAGAGGTAATAGCCACCAGGAATGCTACCTTAAAGGATAGGTACCTGAGGGACGCCGATTTTAGGGGTTCGTATGGTGCCTGCGTGAGGGAATGGAGAACCCGTGGCAAATCCCAGGAAGGATACCTGTGGACCTTGGAAGGTCTGAGGTTGGCTATGCCCTTGAGGAATTCCTGAACTTCAGGGAAGGATCGGAGAGGCTGTCTGCGGGGACCCCCTAGGACAGATGAAATGGCTGCCAGATGACGCCGGAGGGTGCTGGTGGAAAGTCCTTTATGGAGGCCTTGCATAAGGAAGGAAATAATTCTGTGTATGGGAATGCACAGAGGGGAGAGACCTTCCTGTAGACACCACTGGTGAAACTTGGACCACGTGTGGTCGTAGATTCGATTGGTCGAACCCCTTCTGGCCTTTAAAATGACCTCCACTGAATCGGGGTCATGACCACGCAGTTCTAAGTCTCTCCTGATAACAGCCAGGCGGTGAGGTGGAACCACTCCGGGTCTGGATGGAATGAGGCCCCCTGCCGCAGCATATCCCCCGAAACGGGGAGTCGCCAAGGGTCCTGGACGGACAGCTGTTGGAGATCCGCGAACCAGGGCCGGCGGGGCCAATGAGGGGCGATTAAGATTACTCGGGCCCTCTCGGTGAGAACCTTGTGAATCACGTCCGGGAGAATTGGAATTGGAGGAAATGCGTAGAGTAGGCCTGGAGGCCATGGACTCCGGAGGGCATTGATTGCTTCCGCTCCCGGGGATGGAAATCTGGAAAAGAAGCGAGGGAGTTGGGCGTTCGCATTGGTCGCGAAGAGATCCAGGACTGGTAGGCCGAATCTGAGGCTGATTTGATGGAACAGGTCCTGATGGAGGTTCCACTCTCCTGGGTCTATCGTTGCTCGAGATAGCCAGTCCGCCTGGACGTTGAGGCTCCCCGAGATGTGGTCGGCTAGGAGCGACCGAAGATGTTTTTCCGCCCAAAGGCCTAACTTGAGGGCCTCCCTCATGAGAGCTTTGGATCTCGTGCCCCCCTGTCTGCAGATATGGCTTTTTGTGGCAATGTTGTCGGTGAGAATGAGAACGTGCCGGTTGGGAATGCGAGGAGAGAAATGCTTCAGAGCCAGGGAAACGGCTCTTAACTCTAGCCAATTGATTGGCCTGGAAGCTTCCTCCGGGGACCACGTGCCCTGGGCTATCATCCCCTGGGCGTGGGCGCCCCATCCCGATAGACTGGCATCTGTGGTGATGACAAATTGATCCGGGCATCTGAACGGGGATCCTTTGTCCATGGCCGGAGACTTCCACCACTTGAAGGATCTGCGAACACTTGGTGGGATGACAATGCGCCGATTTGAGTTGCTGTGCCCCGATCTCTGAAAGGGTAATAGGAGCCACTGGAGTTCCCTAGCATGAAGGCGAGCCCAGGGAATGATGCCTATGCATGACACCATCTTCCCCAAAAGGGAAGACAGAGTTACTATGGATACTGAAGAATTAGATAAAATGTTAGAAATTAACTCCCCTATACTGAGTTTTCTCTCGGGAGAGAGAAAAACCTGGGAAGATTCTGAATTGATAATGGAACCCAGGTGAGAAATGGATGTGGAAGGTTGGAGGTGACTTTTTTCAAAGTTGATGGAAAAACCATGGTCCTGAAGGACTGACATGGTGACAGAAAGGTCTGTTTTCACTTTCTCTAGGGAGTTCCCATGAATCAAAATATCATCAAGATAACATAAAATGTGAATGGGAGACGCCCGGATATAGGCCGCCAGGGACCCCAAGAGCTTTGTAAAGACCCGAGGGGCCGAGGAAAGGCCAAATGGCATCGCCCTATACTGAAAATGCCTGCCTTGAAAGGAAAAACGTAAAAACTTCCTGTGGCATTTGGCTATAGGAATGTGAAGGTAGGCCTCAGTGAGGTCTAAGGAGACCATGAAATCTCCGGAGTGAATGGCGGCCAAAATGGAAGATAAGGAGTGCATTTTAAACTTCCTATATTTGATGAATAGGTTTAGTTTCTTTAAATCCAAAATAGCTCTCCAACCTCCGGAGGATTTAGGAACCATAAATAAAATGGAGTAAAAACCTAGGCCCTTCTGACCGGAAGGGACCGGTTGAATGGCTCTGATGGACAATAGATGAGAAATGGCCTCCTCCATACGGTTACAATCTGAGGAGGACCTGGGAGAAGGGCAGGAAATAAAACGTTTGGGGGGAGGAGAAATAAATTCTAAAAGAAGGCCAGATTGAACAGTATCAATGACCCAGGGGTCCTTGGAGGTGAGACGCCAATTTGAGGCGAAATGAGCTAGGCGACCCCCTATGGGAATAGAGGAAAGATTACCATCTAGGTTTTTTTGAGGCCCTGTTAGAAGAAGCTCCCCTTTGGAAGCGAAAACCTCTACCCCTGGAGTTCCTACTCTGGGAACGAAAGCGGGGGGAATACTGACCTGGAGATCTCTGATAGGAAGCCGCTTGATCTTGCTGGCGCCCCGGGCGACGAAAGGACTGCGTTTTGGTAGCCTTTTTTGTGGTTGGACCCAAAACTTTCTTCTTATCCGTGGTTTCCGTGAGGAGTGGATCCAGAAGATCACCGAAAAGAAGGTCGCGCTTTAAGGGTCCCTGGGATAACTGCCACTTCTGGCGTACTCCCGCTTGCCAAGGGCGAATCCATAGGAGTCTCCTTGCCGTTGTAGAAGCTGCAATAGACTTAGCAGAAAATCTGGTAGATTGCAAGGTGGCATCAGCCACGTACTGGGCAGCTGCAAAGACCTTGTTGAAGTCTTGTTGACCTCTCAAGTCATCGGGAGGAATATGCTGTTGAAGTTGGCGAAGCCACAGCAGCATGGCTCTGGAGAAAAAGGAGGCTGCTGCAGAACTTTTAATGGCCCAGGAATCTGCCGTGAATCCTCTTTTGAGCATTTGTTCAATGCGCTTGTCCTCTGGGCGGAGGACTTCCTCCGCCTCTCCCGGCACAGCCGCTGCCGAATGAAGGATCTTGACAGGTTCATCCGGTTTGGGAAAGGATAGAAGCTCTTCATAGGAAGAGGAAAGTTTGTACAACTTCCTGTCTTTAGTGGAGGGATTAAGACTAGAGGCTGGGAAATCCCACTGTTTGAGTAAGGCATCTTTAAACAATTTAGGCATAGGAATTACCTCGTTATCCTCCTGTTCCTCAGTGAAATAAGGTAAATTCTCCTCCGGGGGATCAGTGGAAGTGGAGGCTTGTTTCTCCTGGGCCGCTAATCCCGTAGAAATCCTAGCTTTGAGGAGGAGAGATTTGAACAATTGAGAAGGGAAAATGGTAATTGGAGAAGGAACCTTTATTTGGGATTCCTCATCATCTGATAGCCCTTGGAAAGGGTCCTCATCATCCTCCATATCCTCATATTCGTCCTGAGAGGAATCTGAATCATCCTGAATAGGAGCCCTAACCGCTGGGGAAGAACCCAAGGGGCGGGAGGGGCGAGAAGGAGGAGGAGGTAAGGGAAGCTCATTGATGGAAGAGAGTTTGGCATCAATGGCCTTAGACAACACAGCAAAAATAGATTGGAACTCAGGAGGTAAATTAGAAATATCAGCAGGAATGGCAGAAGAATCCCTAAAGGCCTGGGAGGATCCTGGCTGGGGGGAATCTTCAATAATATCTGGTTCCTCTGGCCCTATGCCCCATAGGTTAGGTTGGGGTCTGTCTAGGTTAGGCTCATCCAGAGATAACACAGGGACCCCAGAAGGAGGTAGACTAGAAGCCTCTGGGGGGTCTTGACTACTGAGTACTTGGGCCTGCACTTTTAAACGTTTTGCTGATTTGTCATGGATTCTTTGTAGGGCTAGGTCCCTTCTCTTCTCGGCCCTGGTGACCTTAGTCGAGGGGCGGGCCCCAGGAGAAGAGGAGGAAGAGGCCTGGGGGATACTAGTAATCTCATCGCCTGTAGGCCTGGCCTCTCTGGGACCTTTAGTTGTGCCTCTCTTGGGAAAAGAAGCCATAGTCTGATAATTAACAGAAGACAAGGCTGAGCCAATAACTGAATAGAAAAGGAGAAGAATTTAAAGGACTTCCCAAGAGGAATGGATCCTGCTTCGAGGCCTCGAAGCTGCTGAGACGTGAGGACAATCTGGGCAAACCCAGAGTTCGTGCCCCCAAATCCAGCGGGGCCAGCCTCCCTAAACTTTTCAATTAAGTAAACCAAGGCACTCTGGTTGGAGGCTTAGCCGGTGGAGAATTTAGCCTGGGACCCCCAAGGCCCGCTCCGGGATCCACGCGGTGGACTGAGGCCTACGCGGCTGGCAGGAGGCCAACACGAGAGGCCTAGATTTAAAAAGGGCGCGAAGGCCTTCGCGCCGAAAAATCGCTCCGAATATGCCTTAAAGGGGAAGCGATCGATTAAGTCCAGGAGACTAGAAAGCCGTCTCACTCCGCAGGAGGTATTTTTTTTAAGCCCTTTAATATATATGCAATAAAGAATCAATAAGGCAATCAATTTATACTTGCACTAGAACCTCCAGGCCAAAGGATTAAAAGAATCCACAAGCGGCCGCGGGGATCGTACACGGCAAAACCGCCGGGGGAAAACGAAACCGCAACTTCTCCAAGAGAAAAAAGCCGAGCCGCAAACGGCTGGCGCTATTAGTGCAAGTAAAACAAATAAGGATAAACAGTCTTACTATTTTTGAAGGAAAAGATCGAAGGGAAGGTGTTAGAATGTTGAACGAATGTTGAACGAGCTATCACAATACAACCGCAGGATATGCGAACTGAGCGAATTCTGGGGAAGGGGCGGATCCGGCAAGCTTTTTTAATACTAGGCTCAGTTCCACCGGATTGGACATGAGCAACCCATGTGACTGCTGGACCCGCTCCTTCAGTACGGAGAAGAGCCCTTCACTCCTCCACTCGAAACAGAATATCCTACGAAAATAGACTAACAATCCTGGGCCTAGAAAGCCTAGAACTACGGCGCCTAAAACACGATTTGAGTATTGCCCACAATATCATATGCTGCAACGTCCTACCGGTCAATGACTACTTCAGCTTCAACCACAACAACACAAGAGCATGCAACAGATTCAAACTTAATACGAACCGCTCCAAACTTGACTGTAAAAAGTATGATTTCAACAATCGAGTTATCGAAGTGTGGAACTCATTACCGGACTCAATTGTGTGAACCCCTAACCCCCAACATTTCTCCCTTAGACTATCCACGATTGACCTCTCCAGGTTCCTAAGAGGCCAGTAAGGGGCGTACATAAGTGCACTGGTGTGCCTTTCGTCCCCTGTCCAATTGTCTTTCCTTTCTCTCACTTATCATATATATTCTCTTTCTTTCATATATCCTCTCCTCTAAGTTCACTTTTACCCTTATATATATTACTACATGTCTATTTTTCTTCCTATGTATTTGTGTATTGGACAAATGAATAAATAAATACAAATAAATAAATATTGATTGTTTCCTGATTGCTTATTTGTCCCCCATGACAATCATTAAGTGCTGTACCTTGTGATACTTGACAAATGTATCTTTTCTTTTATGTACACTGAGAGCTTATGCACCAAAGCCAAATTCCTTGTGTGTCCAATCACACTTGGCCAATAAAGAATTCTATTCTAATACAGTGGTACCTCTACTTAAGAAATTAATTCGTTCGGTAACCAGGTTCTTAAGTAGAAACGTTCTTAAGTAGAATGACTACTTCAGCTTCAACCGCAACAACACAAGAGCACGCAACAGATTCAAACTTAATATTAACCGCTCCAAACTTGACTGTAAAAAATATGACTTTAACAATCGAGTTGTCGAAGCATGGAACTCATTACTGGACTCAATAGTGTCAACCCCTAACCCCCAACATTTCTCCCTTAGACTATCCACGATTGACCTCTCCAGGTTCCTAAGAGGTCAGTAAGGGGCGTACATAAGTGCACTGGTGTGCCTTTCGTCCCCTGTCCAATTGTCTTTCCTTTATCTCATATCTCATATATATTTTCTTCCTTTCATATATCTTCTCCTCTATTTTTATATACAGTATTTCCTTTATATATATTACTTCATGTCTATTCTCTTCTATATGTATTGTGTATTGAACAAAATAAATAAATGAATAAAATAAAATAAGTAAGTCTTAAAGTCGAGACTGGGGGTCTCCAAACTTGGTAGCTTTAAGACTTGTGGACTTCAACTCCCAGAATTCCCCAGCTAGGAGGAGCCGTGGTGGCACGGCAGGTAGAGTGCTGTAGTACATTCCACTGAAGCTGACTGTAGATCTGAAGGTCAGCAGTTCAAATCTCATCACCAGCTCAAGGTTGACTCAGCCTTCCATCCTTCCGAGGTGGGTAAAATGAGGACCCGGATTGTGGGGGCAATATGCTGGCTCTGTCAAAAAGTGCTATTGCTAACATGTTGTAAGCCGCCCTGAGTCTAAGGAGAAGGGCGGCATAAAAATTGAATGAATAAATAAAATAAATAAATAAATAAATATACCATTCTGCTAGTTGATATCCACAAATCTGAAAGTTGCCAAATTGGAGACCAGTCTAAAGTAACAACTTCAGGAACACCTTACATTTTAGCTTTCTTGCCCCATTCCAGTATAATAAGTTTTCCATACAAATGGAAAATAAGTTTTAAAAGCTTACTTTTAGCACTAAAAGGATGTTGGGTGCCTTGCTTATGGTCCTGAGCAGCACAGTTCCTTATGAAAGTACAATCAAATAGAAAATGTAGAAGTTTTATGGAACTACTAAATCAAAGTTTTGATATATATGTTGCTCTCCTGGGCCAAAAAAAACCCCAAACTTGTTTAACAACTCAGGTGGTAGGGGAGACAAGGAGAGAACTATCTGAAGTACTGGAGTTGATTTCATTGAGGTGGCCTTGACCTATTCTTATTCCTAGCACCTTTTGCCCACAGAAGAAAAAAGAAAATTGTTCAATGCTAGGTCAATTACATAGAAGGTGATGATATACACCAATAAAAAGGCCCAGCACACAGAAGTGACATCACTACAAAATATGGGAAGGAAAAGAATGGCATTTAATAGTTGACGCTGCCCAGGGAGAAGAATAAATCTAGAATGACAGGAACATTAATAGCATGTCACCCAGTACCTATATTTTATTAACTCTTTGTGGGAAGAGAAGAGTTCAGCACTATTTGAAAATATAACCTTTCTTTAAACAATAAAATTAAGACAAAAAACAGTGATGACCTTTTTTATTGTACCATGTTAAAAAAGAGATCTGTATCTTCTGCCTGGGATAGATGGGAGGAAGTAAGGGAGGGAGGGAGGGAAGGAGGAAAGGAAGGAAGGAAGGAAGGAAGGAAACTAATCAAGGAGAGAAGCAACTTAGAACTGATTGTTAGAACAATTAATCAATAGAATAGCTTGCCTCCAGAAGTTGTGAATACTTCAACACTGGACGTTTTTAAGAAGATGTTGGATAATCATTTGTCTGAAGAGATGTAGGGTTTCCTGCCTAAGCAGAAGTTGGACTAGAAGACCTCCAAGGTCCCTTCCAACTCTGTTATTCTATTCTATTCTACATGAAATAATAGAATATAATTCTATTCTTCCATCCCTTCCTTCCTTCCTTGCTCCCAATGATATCTCTTGGGATATCTTGTCTTCTGGTTACATATGATACAAGGCAGGGGTGAAATGGTATTGGTTCGGCCCAGTTTGAGTGTACTGGTAGCAGCGCCTGCTACTGGTTCGGAGAACCTGTAGTGGTGGTAGTGCAAGACTACACCCACCTGGACGTCACCATTTTCCTATTTTTTAACCCTCTGCTCATGCGCAAAACCTTTGGCGCATGTTCGGAGGGTGAAAAAGCACCAGTAGGGAAGGTAAGTAGATTTCACTGCTGATACAAGACACATACGAAAAGAGGAGAAGGTCAAAGAGCATGTTACAGGGTTAAATAGGGTTCAGGAGGGAAGTGTTTTTAATAGGAAAGTGAACACAAGAACAAGGGGACACAATCTGAAGTTAGTTGGGGGAAAGATCAAAGGCAGCATGAGAAAATATTATTTTACTGAAAGAGTAGTAGATCCTTGGAACAAACTTCCAGCAGACGTGGTTGATAAATCCACAGTAACTGAATTTAAACATGCCTGGGATAAACATACAGTATATCCATTCTAAGATAAAATACAGAAAATAGTATAAGGGCAGACTAGATGGACCATGAGGTCTTTTTCTGCCGTCAGTCTTCTATGTTTCTATGTTTCTATGAGGCGAACCCAGAAGAAGATGGAGAGACAATTTGAAAGAAACAAATATAACGTCTAGTAACAATGGTTGAGGCAACCAGAAAAGAAGAACCAGAAGTTTGTATCTCCCTCAACATCTGAAGCAAGAGGAGGATGAAATCTCTAGTCCAAGTATATTCAGATGATATGCTGGTGAAGCTTCAATAAAAATGCAGCTATCACACCAGAGGTGAAATCCAGCAGGTTCTGGAGAACTGGTAGCGGAACTTTGGAGTAATTCGGACAACCAGCAAATACTATCTCTGGCTGGCCCCAGAGTGGGATGGGAATGGGGATTTTGCAGTATCCTTCCCCTGGAGTGGGGAGGGAATGGGGATTTTGCAGTATCCTTCCCCTGGAGTGGGAAGGGAATGGGATTTTGCAGTATCCTTCCCCTGGAGTGGGAAGGGAATGGGATTTTGCAGTATCCTTCCCCTGGAGTGGGGAGGGAATGGGGATTTTGCAGTATCCTTCCCCTGGAGTGGGGAGGGAATGGGGATTTTGCAGTATCCTTCCCCTGGAGTGGGGAGGGAATGGGATTTTGCAGTATCCTTCCCCTGGAGTGGGGAGGGAATGGGGATTTTGCAGTATCCTTCCCCTGGAGTGGGAAGGGAATGGGGATTTTGCAGTATCCTTCCCCTGGAGTGGGAAGGGAATAGGTATTTTGCAGTATCTTTCCCCTGGAGTGGGATGGGAATGGGGATTTTGCAGTATCCTTCCCCTGGAGTGGGAAGGGAGTGGGGATTTTGCAGTATCCTTCCCCAGGAGTGGGAAGGGAGTGGGGATTTTGCAGTATCCTTCCCCTGGAGTGGGAAGGGAATGGGGATTTTGCAGTATCCTTCCCCTGGAGTGGGAAGGGAATGGGGATTTTGCAATATCCTTCCCCTGGAGTGGGAAGGGAGTGGGGATTTTGCAGTATCCTTCCCCTGGAGTGGGAAGGGAGTGGGGATTTTGCAGTATCCTTCCCCTGGAGTGGGAAGGGAATGGGGATTTTGCAGTATCCTTCCCCTGGAGTGGGAAGGGAATGGGTATTTTGCAATATCCTTCCCCTGGAGTGGGAAGGGAATGGGGATTTTGCAGTATCCTTCCCCTGGAGTGGGAAGGGAGTGGGGATTTTGCAATATCCTTCCCCTGGAGTGGGAAGGGAATGGGGATTTTGCAGTATCCTTCCCCTGGAGTGGGAAGGGAATGGGGATTTTGCAATATCCTTCCCCTGGAGTGGGAAGGGAGTGGGGATTTTGCAGTATCCTTCCCCTGGAGTGGGAAGGGAGTGGGGATTTTGCAGTATCCTTCCCCTGGAGTGGGAAGGGAATGGGGATTTTGCAGTATCCTTCCCCTGGAGTGGGAAGGGAATGGGGATTTTGCAATATCCTTCCCCTGGAGTGGGAAGGGAATGGGGATTTTGCAGTATCCTTCCCCTGGAGTGGGAAGGGAGTGGGGATTTTGCAGTATCCTTCCCCTGGAGTGGGGAGGGAATGGGGATTTTGCAATATCATTCCCCTGGAGTGGGAAGGGAGTGGGGATTTTGCAGTATCCTTCCCCTGGAGTGGGAAGGGAGTGGGGATTTTGCAATATCCTTCCCCTGGAGTGGGAAGGGAATGGGGATTTTGCAGTATCCTTCCCCTGGAGTGGGAAGAGAATGGGGATTTTGCAGTATCCTTCCCCTGGAGTGGGAAGGGAATGGGGATTTTGCAGTATCCTTCCCCTGGAGTGGGAAGAGAATGGGGATTTTGCAATATCCTTCCCCTGGAGTGGGAAGGGAATGGGGATTTTGCAGTATCCTTCCCCTGGAGTGGGAAGGGAGTGGGGATTTTGCAGTATCCTTCCCCTGGAGTGGGAAGGGAATGGGGATTTTGCAGTATCCTGCAACCAGTTGTAAGTGTGAAAAATAGTCAGAAGTCATTCCCCCCCCCCCCAGCACTGCTTAACTTTGAACGGTCACTAAATGAAGTGTCGTCGGTCGAGGATTACCAGTAAGAAGGAGCCGTAGCACAAAGCTCCAATTTAGTTAATCACGGCTGAACACTTATGGGAGGCTCAGTAGCTATAAATATCATGAAGCCATTTATGAGTGTCACTGTCAGTGGCTGCTTTTGATGGCCCTGTGTTAAAACGATGGAAATGATTTTGTCCTTTACTTTGTCAGTACCTTTCTAATGAGCAGACACAACGGTTACTCCTTCTGCCCTTTGACGTGAACATTAAAAGAGTCTTTCTTGCTAAAGGTGACCTATAGGGAAGCTCAAATGAAACCTCTCACAGTTCCAGGTATGTTGTTGTGGTTAGCTCTGGCCCAGCTCCTGCCCCAAGGACTGTGGGTGTGGGGGAGACATCCACATGCTGCAGGCCTGTTTTGCCCCTGGTGGAATCTGCTGATGAAGGCTCCTCTGACCAAGAAGACATGAGTGACAGGGAGGAGGAGAGTGGGGCAGACAGCTCAGAAGGAGATCAATTATCTAGCTCCTCCTTGGATTCAGAACAAGAGTTAATGATACAGCCACGCATGCGGACAGCGATGCATAGGCAGCAACAACTGAGAGATTATTATCAAGGAAAATGAGGCCACCTGTGGTTGGGTGGGGCTGTGGTCATTAGTGAGGCTGCTATAAATAGCAGCCTGTGGGTTTGGCCATTGTGGAGAATTATCTGATTGTTGTGTTTCGTGACTGCTTTACTGACTTTGACCTTTTGTGTGCTGATTTTTCCCCGCTTTGAAACCAAACCAGAGCAAAGTGTGTTTCACTTTGTGAAAGAGGAAGGACTGTGAATTGCCTCACAGCTGCAAGCTAAGTATCACAGAACTGATAAGGGACTTGTACAAATTACCAGTTTGTTTGGAGACGAGTGCTCTTTGCTATACCAAAAGAGAGCTTGGTTTAAGTGAATTTTCATGATAAAGAACATTGTTTTGAATTTTGAAATGTGTGTGTCTGAAATTGTATCTGTGCATTTTTGGGAGGATTCTACCCGAGAGCTCGACAGAACATATGTGATGCATCTTCTTTCAGTTTGGAAGCACAATCTTATTTATTCTTTAGTAGTAGTGGGTTAAAGAATAAGGCCCATTTATTAGGTCCAATTCAGAGGTGGGTGTCACGCTGAATATTGCCAGCCCGAGACATTTAGTAATTAAAGAGTTAACTTTGTGTGCCGTACTAAGATCCTCCTATCATGATGTAACATCCTGCCAAATCTAACATCACTTCCTTCTTCTTCATCCTAAAACTCCATTCTTCTTTTACCTCTATCATGTGAAGACATATTTGTTGTGTGGTCCCTCGAGACATGTTTTATTTTTCTACTTTTATAATAAAAGAAATCTTGATTTGAACAAATGACTAAAGGCTTCGTCTATCGCCTCCGCGGGGTTAATGTTCTAATGGGCTTTAACCACTTACAAACCGCGACAGTGAGTTCCTCCTGGTTCGGACTAGATCACCCGATATTTTGCCCTCCTAATCCAATCAGCTTGCCATAGTAGGAAAAAAAGTTGTTGTTTCCATATTCCTTCCTGCCTGCCTTCCTTTTATTATTGTAACAAATAATTCGAGAACATATCCAACCACACCTTATTTCTTCTGTTTTCCACACCACAGCAACTCTGTGAGGTAATTTGGGCTGAGAAAAAAAATGATTTGCCCAATTTCACCTAGCTGGCTTTCATGGTTAATGTGGGACTAGAATTCATGGTCTCCTGATTTCTGGCTTGATGTTTTAACCACTAGATCAAGCCTTCCTTCTTTCCTTCCTTCTTTCCTTCCTTCCTTCCTTCTTTCCTTCCTTCCTTCTTTCCTTCCTTCCCTCCCCCCTCCCTCTCTCCCTCCCTCCCACCCTTTCCCTTCAAAAAAAATGACTTACAGACTACTTACAAAAGCAATAAAATATGTGAACTAAGTGCTTACCAAACCCCGCCCTCCAATAAAATGGAACTAAGTGGCTCTAAGTATTTTGACATTCTGCCACCTGACACTGTACAGAAATTCTTGGTCTTCCACCAAATTTCTGTTCCATTTTATCTTGGAATGGTAGATTAATTTTGCTATTTTTTTTAATGCTTGCTAGATAAAACCTGAAGTTGTAATTATTTGGAAATAAGCCCTATTGAATCCAGTGACGTTTTTCAGCTATACAGTATATATTATCTGAAGAACGTGTATTTATGTGTATATATGTAGTGGTGTATGGGTGTGTACATACATACATTCATACATGCAACTTTTATTCTTTGTTTTCTTTTAACATGAGAAAATGCTTCCTCAGTGCAATTATTGAAAGGCCACAGAATGGACTGACAGGCTCTTTACATAGCTCTTCTATCAAGTTGTAACTCTTAATTTAAAACTTTAATTTTAATCCACGTGTTTAGGAAAAAGAAGTCAGAATAAGAGAATTGAAAGGGACCTTGGAGGTCTTCTAGTCCAATCCTCTGCTCAAGCATATCACTTCAAACACCTGTTTTTTCTACAGCTTGAAGACTACAAAAACCTTGATATACATTCACACTGTAGTACGTATTTCGTCAAGAAAAACGCTGCAAGAAAACATCATAAGTTATGGAAAAACATGTAAAAATTGGCAAATACTGTCATCACCAATAATGAATGTTTTAAAAATTCTACTTAGGAAAATAAAAATAGATCGAGTACAGTATTCCCTCGATTTTCGCGGGGGATGCGTTCCGAGACCGCCCGCAAAAGTCGAATTTCCGCGAAGTAGAGATGCGGAAGTAAATACACCATTTTTGGCTATGGACAGTATCACAAGCCTTGCCTTAACACTTTAAACCCCTAAATTATCATTTCCCATTCCCTTAACAACCATTTACTCATCATTATTACTGGTACTCGCCGTTGAATAAGACACTTAGTGATCCTGATATTTATAAACATAATTATTTATTAACAACAATTTTTTTTGGTTATTTATTTGCAAAAATTATTAGTTTGGCGATGACGTATGATGTCATTGGGCAGGAAAAACTGTGGTATAGAAAAAACCCGCGAAGTATATTTTAATTAATAATTTTTGAAAAACCATGGTATAGGCTATTCCCGAAGTTTGAACCCGCGAAAATCGAGGGAACACTGTATTCGCACTCCTTCCTAATGTTTGTAACATTTCATCGTATTTATTCTGGTCCAATGTTGCCTATTTTTTTCTTTTACCATCCCTTAATTGCTTGGCTTTAATTAGCAACATGGGTCACCAATCTTTGCTTCAGACAATCTTCTTCTGAAGTGATTATATGACCTTGAATACTTTTCTTTTTTTTCCTTTTTACTGGTGACGATACCCAGTGAGATACAAACAATCCATGAAAGAATAACTGCAATGATCTTATCGGCGTTGCACAAAAAAACTATGATTTTAAAATAAATACAGACTTCCATAAAGATTCAGGGGAATGTTATGTTTTTTAAAAGTATGAGATAAATCATCACTGGATAATGACAGATAAATAAACCATGTCCCAAGAAGCATTTCAAAATGCTCAGTGAACAATTTTTACCATTTTCCTCCCCAGGACAACAAAATAATATATTTTTCAAGATACAGTATAATATTTCAACAGTACAAAGATCAGCAAGTGTTCATTACAAATACCCCAATATCCTAATTTTGAAGAATTTGAGAAACAATTACAAAACAATAAATTTATATGGAAAAAGTCTAAAGAATCCTACCTAACCCCAGAGCCAAATTTTAATGCTTTACTTTCAGTGCCTAGGGTTTTAATGTTCTCAACCTTTTAATTGTTTTACAATGTTATTTGTTGAATTGTAAACTGCCCAGAATAAGTTAATAGTGAAATATGACACATCTTTTTGCCCTCATAGAAAACTATCTGATTCAGAGTTGTAAAAAAAAATCTCTTCCAAATATGAGGCCAATAATAATAATAATAATAATAATAATAATAATAATAATAATAATAAGCAGCTAGGGAAATTAGTGAAATACGAAGATCTAAAAATCGAGCTGCAACGACTCTGGCATAAGCCAGTGAAAGTGGTCCCAGTGGTACTTGGCACGCTGGGCGCAGTGCCAAAGGATCTCAGCGGACATTTGAAAACCATTGGAATTGATAAAATCTCCATCTGTCAATTGCAAAAGGCTGCTTTACTGGGATCGGCAAACATAATTCGCCAATACATTACGCAGTCCTAGGTGCTTGGGAAGCACCCGACTGGTGATGAAATACGAAATCCAGCATAGTGATCTCGTTTGCTGTGTTGTTGAGGTTGTTGAGAAGGTGGTGGCGCTCCAGCTCCAGCGGTCCTTGGAAGAAGCCGATTATCTAGGTCCTCAGCAGTCAGGATTCAGGCCCAGCTACAGCACGGAAACTGCTTTGGTCGCGCTGATGGATGATCTCTGGCGGGCCCGGGACAGGGGTTTATCCTCTGTCCTGGTGCTTCTTGACCTCTCAGCGGCTTTCGATACCATCGACCATGGTATCCTTCTGCACCGGCTGGAGGGGCTGGGAGTGGGAGGCACTGTCCTTCAGTGGTTCTCTTCCTACCTCTCTGGCCGGTCGCAGTCGGTGTTAGTGGGGGGTCAGAGGTCGACCTCTAGGTTACTCCCTTGTGGGGTGCCTCAGGGGTCGGTCCTCTCCCCCCTACTATTTAATATCTACATGAAACCGCTGGGTGAGATCATCCAACGGCATGGGGTGAGGTATCATCAGTATGCAGATGATACCCAGCTTTACATCTCCACCCCTTGTCCAGTCGGCGAAGCAGTGGAAGTGATGTGCCGGTGCTTGGAGGCTGTTGGGGTCTGGATGGGTGTCAACAGACTCAAACTCAACCCGGATAAGACGGAGTGGCTGTGGGTTTTGCCTCCAAAGGACAATTCCATCTGTCCATCCATCACCCTGGGGGGGGAGTCACTAACCCCCTCAGAGAGGGTCCGCAACTTGGGCGTCCTCCTCGATCCACAGCTCACATTAGAGAAACATCTTTCAGCTGTGGCGAGGGGGGCGTTTGCCCAGGTTCGCCTGGTGCACCAGTTGCGGCCCTATTTGGACCGGGAGTCACTGCTCACAGTCACTCATGCCCTCATCACCTCGAGGCTCGACTACTGTAACGCTCTCTACATGGGGCTACCTTTGAAAAGTGTTCGGAAACTTCAGATCGTGCAGAATGCAGCTGCGAGAGCTATCATGGGCTTTCCTAAATTTGCCCATGTCACACCAACACTCCGCAGTCTGCATTGGTTGCCGATCAGTTTCCGGTCACAATTCAAAGTGTTGGTTATGACCTATAAAGCCCTTCATGGCACCGGACCAGAATATCTCCGGGACCGCCTTCTGCCGCACAAATCCCAGCGACCAGTTAGGTCCCACAGAGTTGGCCTTCTCCGGGTCCCGTCAACTAAACAATGTCGTTTGGCGGGACCCAGGGGAAGAGCCTTCTCTGTGGCGGCCCCAACCCTTTGGAATCAACTCCCCCCAGATATCAGAGTTGCCCCCACCCTCCTAGCCTTTCGTAAGCTCCTTAAAACCCACCTCTGTCGTCAGGCATGGGGGAACTGACATGTTCCTTCCCCCTAGGCTTATAAAATTTATGTATGGTATGCTAGTGTGTATGACTGGTTTTTAACTTGTGGTGTTCTTAAAATTAATTTAATATTGGATTTGTCTTGTATTGCTGTTGCTGTGAGCCGCCCCGAGTCTGCGGAGAGGGGCGGCATACAAATCTGATTAAACTAAAACTAAACTAAACAAACTGACATAATAATAATAATAATAATAATAATAATAATAATAATAATAATTTATTAGATTTGTATGCCGCCCCTCTCTGAAAACTCGGGGCGGCTCACAACAATAATAAAAACAATATTATAGTAGAACAAATCTAATATTAAAAAACATATAAAACCCTATCATATTTAAAAAACCAAACAATAAAAGTACATGTATGTTGTGCATCTTTTCTTCACCTTTGTTTAGTTTAGTTTATTGTCATTGCACCTTGCACAACGAAATTAAACGCCACCTTCAGTATACATTATAACTATAAAAATAAAACACAAAGACACATCCTTCACATTCGCTTAAAATGCAGCAGCGGAATTCTGGCTTCAGAAGAAAAGATACAGAAAAAAATATAACATGTTAGCTACTTACATGTGCTGACTTTGGTATTTGCATGGGATTGATTTCTTCTATTTCTGCATCCTTGCATGACAAATTGTTTTTTAAATGGAACTTGACAGAGATGTCAGTGACCCTAGTTAGCCTACATTTGCTGATGTCTAATCTTTGCTAGCAAAGAAAGAGTTACAGAGGGGTGGAAGACGAAAAATAAGTCTTTGGACCAATCTCCTCACAATGTAGTGTGTTTAGACAGAGGTGGGCTTCACATACTGTATCAACCAGTTCTCCCAGCAGCGGAAATATGGGGGTGCATGCGTGTGGTGTCACAAAACACGGCAATTTGCTCACACGTGCCATCCGCACATACATGCGATGTCACACAATATGACAATTCACGTGTAGTGTCTGCATATGCATGTGGTGTAAAAAACACAGCAATATAGGACGGGAACTGTCCTGGTTTCTGGTATAAAATTAGCAATTACAAATAACTCTTATTAAATGCATTATATCATGAATAAACAAACTCCATTTATTTCTCTGCTCTTCTGGAATTCAAACACATTCCATACAGGCACTCGGTCCGTTATCTTCCTTAACTGCATTCCTCACATTCCTTTTCCTTCTCCACTTAACAAGATTTATTTTCCTAACAGCATGATTTCCAAAAACGGCAGAACTGACTGTTAATCAACATAGAATACTTTTGCTTACTTGAGAGTGGCAAGAAAAACATCCATTTTTCCCTTCGGCAACGTTGAAACTCCACCCTTCTTCCCCACTGACCCCCTGATGTGCCAAATACATCACTACAGTATTTAATCCGTTCCTCTATCTTCTTCCAGACCTCTGTTCTCTACGTTTTTGAGCCCTTCTGAATTTAGGGTTAACCCAGCAAGCGTCTGATTCTCCCTTGCTAGATCCTGAACTCATAGCCCCATCCTGTGGCTGGCCTCCCACCTGTTCTACTGCCTGTAACCTCAGGCCCCCACTAATTCATAAACACTATCTGAATCCGAGTCCTCAATATCTTCATCATCCTCCAACTGACCAGGAGTATGTACAACAGGAACCAAAGCGCAAGCAAGTAATATATATAAGATGTGAGTATAGTCAGACGTGGATGTGATCCAAGCATTGACTAAATGGTGGCAAAGTGGAGGCGCAAGAGATGAAAAATATATTGGAGAATATAAGGAAAACTAAGAATACAAGAGTTAGGGAAATGAGAAGGAAAATATTACATAAGTGGCATTACACACCAGTTCAACTCGCATACTTTCAGCAGAATGTTAAGGGTATTTGTTGGCATGGGTGCCAAGATAAAGGAGTGTTTATGCACATGTTTTGGGAATGCACGGTAGTGCAGAATTTTTGGCAAAAAGTGCAAGAGGATATTAACAGGATGTTAAATATACGATGGATAATTACTAAGGAAATGGCAGTATTAGTCAAAAGTAATGCAATGGGAGAATTTAGAGAAATAAAACAAGCAACGATAGAAAGCGCTCAGGTGGTAATAGTCTTGGGTTGGAAGGATGCGACAAAATGGACAATGAAAAATTGGTACCGGTACATGGTGGACCACATTCAATTTGAGATTATGGATAAAAGGAGGAATTTGGTTAATGAAACTGACTTGCGACAACCGATGGGACGATGGAACAAGGTAAGACGATATATGGCAAGTAGAATCTGAGACCAAGCTACAAGAAACAAATTGGAATCACTTTATAATATGTAAATAAATCCGGAACCACCTTCTACCACACTAATCCCAGTGGCTGATAAGGTCCCACAGAGTTGGCCTTCTCCGGGTCCCGTCGAGCCTTCTCTGTGGCGGCCCCGGCCCTCTGGAATCAATTCCCCCCAGAGATTAGAATGGCCCCCACCCTCGTCTTTCGCAAATTACTCAAGACCCACCTTTATCGCCAGGCATGGGGGAACTGAGACATCCTCCCCCAGGCTTTTATATTTTATGTTTGGTATGTATGTGTTGTATGGTTTTTTTAATTGTTGGGGTTTTAGATATGTTTTATTTTAATATTAGATTTGTCTCACTGTTATATTGTTTTTGTATTACTGTTGTGAGCCGCCCCGAGTCTTCGGAGAGGGGCGGCATACAAATCTAATAAATAATAATAATAATAATAATAATAATAATAATAATAATAATAAATACAGATACTGTACTTTGCTCTTGGGTTAAAATGGTTTATACAAGAAACACCCCCAATTTGGTGGTGGGGTATGAATGTTTGTCTGGTGGTGAGCACAATTCACAAAACACTTGTTTTATGTTGTGTGAGTCTATATTGTAAAAAATCAATAAAATATTTCATAAAAAACAAAAGAAATATAGGACGGGATTGCGCCCAGGCAGATGGTAAGCCCTCCTGCAGGTCGCTACTACTGATTTGCCTGAAGTCATAAGATGGGACAAAACCCACTTAATGAATTTCTCACTGAGCAACATAAATTCTGGTCTCGGTTGTAATTGAGGGCTAATATTTCTATTGGTATTTATTTCGTCATCATGATTTGCATTGCTACCCAAGGGGCACTGATGAAAATATACCGATGTTTCTCTGGGTAGACACCTCTTTCCATCTCTCTTGACTCATTGTTGCTTTGATGTTGTTTAACACTCTTCTCACGTTAGCATCCTGATGAACAGTCAGGCAATTTTCTTCCATTGCTGATAGCCCATTATATCATCTAAACTAGCTGAACTCTACACGCTTGGGGTGGAAGGTGCAATACCAGTCTTGCATTTGAAGTGTAGCTTTGGCAAATGTGTCACGTTGGCAAGCAGGAAATCTCTAGAATTGGTTTCAGCGGGAGTTGGTATAATTTGAGATGGGTGAAAAGGATGAAAGGTATACTACGTTTTCGATCCGTGCCTCTTTCTTTTGAGGAAGGATAATTTGAAATCTAAAATCTTAATTTTAAGAGCCGGGGTGCCGCAGTGATTAGAGTGTAGCACTGAAGGCTACTTCAGCTAACTGCTAGCTGTATACAGTTCAGCAGTTCAAATCTCACCACTAGCTCAAGGTTGACTCCGCCTTCCATCCTTCCAAGGTGGGTAAAATGAAAACCCAGATTGTTGGGGGCAACTCTGTAAACCGCTTAGAGAGGGCTTGCAAATAGCACTGTGAAGCTGTATATAAGTCTAAATGCTATTGCTATTGCTATTGCTAAATTGAACAGGTTGTGCCATTTGATAACTTGCAATACAGGCAGTCCTCAATTTACAAAATTTCATTTAGTGATCATTCAAAGTTACAATGGCACTGAAAAAAGTGGCACATAACCGCTTTTCACACTTATGACCATTGCAGCATCCTCAGAGTAACATAATCACCTTGAGATTCGACTACTGTAACGCTCTCTACATGGGGCTACCTTTGAAAAGTGTTCGGAAACTTCAGATCGTGCAGAATGCAGCTGCGAGAGCAATCATGGGCTTCCCCAGGTATGCCCATGTTACACCAACACTCCGCAGTCTGCATTGGTTGCCGATCAATTTCCGGTCACAATTCAAAGTGTTGGTTATGACCTATAAAGCCCTTCATGGCATCGGACCAGAATATCTCCAGGACCGCCTTCTGCCGCATGAATCCCAGCGACCGATTAGGTCCCACAGAGTTGGCCTTCTCCAGGTCCCGTCGACTAAACAATGTCATTTGGCGGGACCCAGGAGAAGAGCCTTCTCTGTAGCTGCCCCGACCCTCTGGAACCAGCTCCCCTCAGAGATCAGAACTGCCCCCACCCTCCTTGCCTTTCGTAAAGTTCTTAAGAGCCATTTCTGCCGTCAGGCATGGGGGAACTGAGACATCTCCCCTGGGCCTATACAGTTTATACATGGTATGTTTGTGTGTATGCTTGCTTTTAATAATGGGGTTTTTAGTGTTTTTTAAATTATTAGATTTGTTCTTACATTGTCTTTGTTATTGTTGTAAGCCGCCCTGAGTCTACGGAGAGGGGCAGCATACAAATCTAATAAATAAATAAAATAAAATAAAATAAATAATAATAGTAATAATAATAATAATAATAGTAATAAATAATTAGATTTGTATGCCGCCCCTCTCCGTAGACTCAATATTAAAATGTGTTGCAAAAATCAAAACCAGAAGCACACAGTGATGACTTGATTCAACTGGGTTCAATAACTTCTTTATAAACATAATAACAGATGAATTTACAATGCCATTAGCAGATTATTTCTTCAAGTAAACACAAGCAGTAGTTAGTTTCATTTCAGCAGACAGAGAGGACAGAGAACAGAGAGGACCTGGAGCCACACCCAGCCTTAAGCTTAAATTCCAGTTTCGATTCTCTGCACAGACTCTGCCATTGGCTGACTTGTTGCTATTACCGGTTTGCCTGAACTGTTGTGAACCGGCTGAATACCACTGAATCACATACTCACAAATGGTGTGGGGGTCCAGATTATCTGAGGAACCATCTCACCCCAAAATATTTGGCCCACCCTGTTGTGTTTGAGCCTGGGCCAGCCGTTGCTCCCACAGATGGGAGAGACGCGGCACAAAGTGAATGCGAAAGCCTGGCTGACAGCCAGGAAGATGTGGCAGACAGCCAGGAAGACGTGGCAGACAGCCAGGAGGATGAGGCCACTGTGACGCAGGATTCAGCAGACAGCCCAGGGGATTTGGCATGCAGTCCCTCAGACAGTCTTTCGTCCCTGGGTTCTTCTGCAGATCAATATATTGATCTGCGTAGCCGAAGAGCTATGCAAAGAAGGGATCGATTGAAGGAGTATTATAAGTCATCATTGTAGCACCTGGGCTGGGTGTGGTTCTTATATTGAGGACTGGGTGTGGTTCCCTTAATGAGGGCTAGAGGGATAAAAGGGAACAAAGGCCCAAGGCAAACTGTGGCTGTTTATCTGTGTTATTTTGTGGTTCCTGCTCTGAAGTTTCTGTTCCGTGCCATTGGAGTTTTCAACCCAGTTTTTTCAGACAAGTGGGAGATGAAAACTCTGGGACTTGCTGTTTGCCCCAAGATTCAAAAGGACTCCTGAAACGTCTTTGCTCATTCCAGGTTGTCTTTGTTTGTTTTTTCCTGTGTTTTTTTGTATGTGACTGAAGTAAGCCTTTCACTATCATTGTTTTCGGACACTAAGGACTGTTTTGAGTAACCCATTTTTGTTTATTTAAGTTTGCTGATTAGCAGAGCACGTGTGTGTTTGCTTTCTTTTCCTTGGACTGTTACGCATTGCCTGAGCCCAGTCAGGCAGAACACACCCCACCCATCCTGGCAAAAGGGACAAGCTGCATTGATCAAGGAATTCCAGCCGGTGGTGCCCAGAAGAAGCGTCCTTTCTGCCATGACTCCACCCTGTGGAATGTTGTGTCCCTCAAAGTCATTATCTGCACCTTACAAAGGACTCAAATTGGATATAATAGATACGGTTTGCAATACCGCATGTGACTCCTTCTGATAACCTTTCCTAGAGTTTCGCTGTTTAATAAGAGCCTGTGGTGGCGCAGTGGTTAGAGTGCAGTATTGCAAGCTATTTCTGCTGACTGCCTGCAATTTGGCAGTTCAAATCTCACCAGGCTCAAGGTTGACTCATCCTTCTATCATTCCAGGTTCGGTAAAATGAGGATACATATTGCTGGGTTGCAATAGGTTGACTCTGTGAACCTGCTGCAATAGGTTGAATTTGTAAACCGCTTAGGAAGGGCTGAAAAGCACTGTGAAGCAGTATATAAGTCTAAGTGCTACTGTTGTTGTTGTTATTGTTGTTGTTGTTGTTATTATTATTATTATTATTATTATTATTATTATTTATTAGATTTGTATGCCGCCCCTCTCCGTATAATAGGGGAAGGTGAGGGTTTTAGGGTGAATTTATACAAACTGGTGTGAGATATGAATTAAAATGCTTGTATGTATGAATGATTCTTTAAATTGGGGTTTTTTAGATTATTTTTTAATATTAGATTTGTTTTCATTGTCTTTTCATTGTTGTTAGCCGCCCCGAGTCTTCGGAGAGGGGCGGCATACAAATCTAATAAATAAATAAATGAATGAATAAATAAATAAATAAATAAATACATATGGTTGCTTTTATTTATTTATTTATTTATTTATAGTCATAAATTCTTAGCGTTGACTATACAGTACTTGATAGGAATGAAGGGGATTGGGGGTTTCTTCCCTATTTTTATCTGTTTTCTTTAAAAAAAACCCCTCATTTCTTTATTTTGCAGTTGTATACCTTTCACTTGTGCAATAATTCATTACTGAAAAAAAAATAATATCGAAAAAGGAGCTAAATATTCTGCTATGCAAATGTTAAACATGGAGCTATCCAAGGTTCTGGAATATCAATTCAATTTTGTCTACCTACGTAATAAGACTGGAAAAAAAATACAGATTAATGGATGGACAGGACAGGATAGGATAGGATAGAATAGAATTAGAATAGAATTATTTATTGGACAAGTGTGATTGTACACACAAGGAATTTGTCTTTGGTGCAGATGCTCTCAGTATACATAAAAGAAAAGATACATTTAGAAACATAGAAACATAGAAGACTGACGGCAGAAAAAGACCTCATGGTCCATCTAGTCTGCCCTTATACTATTTTCTGTATTTTATTTTAGGATGGATATATGTTTATCCCAGGCATGTTTAAATTCAGTTACTGTGGATTTATCTACCACATCTGCTGGAAGTTTGTTCCAAGGATCTACTACTCTTTCAGTAAAATAATATTTTCTCATGTTGCTTTTGATCTTTCCCCCAACTAACGTCAGATTGTGCCCTCTTGTTCTTGTGTTCACTTTCCTATTAAAAACACTTACCTCCTGAACCTTATTTAACCCTTTAACATATTTAAATGTTTCGATCATGTTCCCCCTTTTCCTTCTGTCCTCCAGACTATACAGATTGAGTTCATTAAGTCTTTCCTGATAGGTTTTATGCTTAAGACCTTCCACCATTCTTGTAGCCCCTCTTTGGACCCATTCAATTTTGTCAATATCTTTTTGTAGGTGAGGTCTCCAGAACTGAACACAGTATTCCAAATGTGGTCTCACCAGCACTCTATATAGCGGGATCATAATCTCCCTCTTCCTGCTTGTTATACCTCTAGCTATGCAGCCAAGCATCCTACTTGCTTTCCCTTTGTCAAGTTGCACCTCATGATTCTTGACATTTGTCAAGAATCATGAGGTGCAACATTTAGTGATTGTCATAGGGCACAAATTACAGGGTGTCCAGAGGGAAAGCATTTTGAAATTCCCTGATATTTCCCTGTCGTTTCCCTGTAACTGTGTTGTACCTGTGTTGTACCCCATGATTCTTGACAAATGTATCTTTTTCTTTTATGTACACTGAGAGCATATGCACCAAAGACAAATTCCTTGTGTGTGCAATCACACTTGGCCAATAAAAAGCTAAATATTCTGCTATGCCAATGCTAAATACGGAGCTATCCAAGGTTCTGTAACATCAATTCAATTCTATGATTCTATTCTGTGATGGATGTCTTTACTCCAACAGCTGAAATGGCGGACTATACATACCATTACGGCAGAGACAAAGTCAGTTCAGTTCAACTTTTCCAAAGCTACCACAGTTCTTTGGAATTCTCTCCCTGCGGAGTTGAGAGGCCTAAATTCTTAACCTTAAATAGCCCCCAAAACACAACTTTTCATTGCTGGCTTTTAATTGCTAGCTGAATGGTTGATTTTAATTGCTTTTGCTTTCAACTGTCTTAAATATGTTCACATTTAATGCTGATTTTATGGTTTATTCTAAATTGTGGAAAGACTGTTGGTTGGTAATATAACTTTGATAAATTAAAAAAGAACTCCCCCCCCTCCCAAAAGCTAACACTTAAAACCAAAGTAACGTTCTGAAAATGTTAGGCTCTTTTCAGACAACAGCTGAGTGATCAAATGCCCCATCTTCTTTTAAGATTGCAGCATAAAAATTGCTATCAAGTCACACGACACATAGCATATGTGGATATGCAAAGCCACTGATTCTGTTCAGCATGCCTTTGAAAGACAGGAAGAAAATACCCATGTTTATTACAAATTAAACACTCTACTCCATGCTTCTACACATGCAACACAAATATGACATGTAGGATCTCTGGTGCTCCGAGCTTACCTAACTAGGTAACATCAACAGTGCTAGAAGGCAGTGTTTATATCTGTTTACATAGAAGCGGCTTGCCCTGACAGTGCTCTTGGTGTTTCCTTGATTGAGGTAACATTTACTGCTTGATTGTTAGTCTGGTATTAATGTCGGTGTTAACCTCTGCTTATCTAGATGTTGACAGTTGACAAGAAAGTGCTTTGGTCTTTTTGCTTCTTTTTTTAATGGTGTCTTTTAATGGTATGTACAGCAGTCCCTTGACTTTCGCGGGTCCGACTTTTGCGAAAAGTCTATACCACGGGTTTCCAATAAATAAATAAATAAATAAAATAAATAAACTTTTTGAAAACCCGTGGTATTTTTTTAAAAAAAAATTAAATATTTAATATATTTAAAAAGCTCTGCTTCTGCCCCAGCCTCCCAATTCCTCCCCTTTAATTATCAGAGCGTTGGTACGCTCCACTTGAAGCCAAGCCTTGCGGGCAGAAAAGACCATCCTGAGAGGGGAGGAGCTGGACACAACACCGAGGAGCGCGACAAAGTTACTGGTACAAGTGTCAGGTAGGAAACACATCTTCCAGTGGGGCACAATTTGGGGACGGTGGGTTTGGCAGGGTGGGCCGCAAGATGTGCGTCGGTGAAGAGTTGGGGGTACGTGAAATGTTTACTTCTTCCCGGGGGGAGGGGCGTAACAGTAAATAATTGAGAAGCACTGAAGCAGAGAAAGAGAAAGTGGTAGGGGCAAATAAAGACAAACAGTTGAAACAAATATCTTTAGTGATCAAGGATGACAATTAGAATTATGGTGTTTAAATAACCCGGGTCCAGATAATCACAGCATCTGGACAGTGAGCAGGAAACCATCATAAAAATAACAGAGATTTATGCCACTGAGCCCTCCACCCGATCATGTCGGAATCAAAATTAAAGCACCCATGGCACCTCCAGGTTCTGTCTGAGCACATCTGGCAAAGGGTAATTCATCATTTCTCTTAATAATCGGTTCCACTGTTCAATGGCTTACATTATTTTTTTAAAAATGGTTCCCCCCTCCCCACCTAATGTTCAAAGATAATCTGCTTTCCTATAACTGGAATCAATTATTCCATGTTCCATTCT
The DNA here is from genome assembly GCF_031021105.1 of Erythrolamprus reginae. Taxonomy (NCBI): domain Eukaryota; kingdom Metazoa; phylum Chordata; class Lepidosauria; order Squamata; family Dipsadidae; genus Erythrolamprus; species Erythrolamprus reginae. The sequence goes on along the minus strand of NC_091953.1, from coordinate 11,273,482 downwards.
CTAGGGTGATGAGGTATTGGGTCTTCGATGGGAAACATCCTTTCATATATCATTCAGAATTGGACAAAATATCTCCAGGGGGACATTTTCCAACCTTAACAATTTTCTAGGCGTGTGGATTAAAAATCCCAGAATCCCACAGCCAACGGGGCCATCGATAAGAATTCTGATAGCTGAAGTCCACACACCTGGAAATTGCAATGCAGAAAAGAAAACACTGCTCTAGCCATCTATTTCTACTCCTTCCTCAACATTTTATGTCATCCTCATAGAATAGAATAGAACAGAATAGAATAGAATTCTTTATTGTCCAAGTGTGATTGGGCACACAAGGAACTTGTCTTTGATGCATATGCGGCTCACAACATACAATAAAACAATTCATAACAAATCTAATAAATTTAAAAAAAAACATTAAAAACCCCATTATTAAACCAGACATACACACAGACATACCATACACAAATTGTATAGGCCCGGGGGGTGGGGGTGCCTCAATTCCCCCATGCTTTATGAATTTATGGGAGGCAAGGAGGGTGGGGGCAGTTCTAATCTCTGGGGGAAGCTGATTCCAGAGAGGCGGGGCCGCCACAGAGAAGGCTCTTCCCCTGGGACCCGCCAGATGACATTGTTTCGTCAACGGGACCCGGAGAAGGCCAACTCTGTGGGATCTAATCGGTTGCTGGGATTCATGCGGCAGAAGGCTGTCCCGGAGATATTCTGGTCCAATGCCATGAAGGGCTTTATAGGTCATAACCAACACTTTGAATTGTGACCGGAAACTGATCGGCAACCAATGCAGACTGCGGAGTGTTGGTGTAACATGGGAATACCTGGGGAAGCCCATGATTGCTCTCGCAGCTGCATTCTGCACGATCTAAAGTTTCCGAACACTTTTCAAAGTTAGCCCCATGTAGAGAGCGTTACAGTAGTCGAATCTCGAGGTGATGAGGGCATGAGTGACTGTGAGTTATGTTCAATAGTAATTCAATATTGGCTATCTTGTATTTGGTTCTCATTGTATCCCCATTTTCCCCCATTTCACCCTATCCTATCCTGTTCTTTCTTATTTATTTATTTATTTATTTATTTGTTTGTTTGTTTGTTTATTTATTTATTTATTTATTTATATTTGTTCTTCCAATAAAGCATGCAGATCTACCCACATGGTATGTTTATTCAGAGGATTTACTTACTTACTTACTTACTTACTTACTTACTTACTTACTTACTTACTTACTTACTTACTTACTTACTAGATTTCTATGCCGCCCTTCTTGAAGTGACTTAGGATACATGGGTTTAACTGCACACAGGCTAATAAGCAGTGAAGATAGATAAGTGAGGACTTATTCGGGAAATATACAATTTAGTACATTTTATTTCTGCCTCGATAGTGGCAAGATTTCTTAGTTCATGACCCTCAAATTCTAGAACCAATTGAATGAACACCTCTTTTAATGGTGACCTCACCGGACCTCTTTACAACTTGGACTGACCAAAATCATCAAATTCAGATCTGCTTGGGAAAATAAAGTCAATGGTCTTCTGAATAACTAGAGCAGCATCTTCTGACTTAGACGCAAACATATCTCAATATTGCAAGGAAGACAATCTCCAATTTTGTTGGCAGCCCCAAAGATGTGAGTTTCTCAAATGCCTTCATCTGGTTTCAATTACCGAGTTTCTTGTTTTACTTGGTTAACCTACAATCTTAGTTCACCTTTCTTTCTTTTTTGATCATCACAGCAAGGGTGACTCTAGTAGGAGTTCATGCTCCCATTGGATCATTCTTAGGATCACTGAAATGCCAGCAATTTATTTAAAGCAGGAATTGCATTGTAAGATTATACTCAGTGACAGACGTTCAGATGGTTTCTTATTCATTTTATTACTGGGGAATCATTTGTTTCAATCAAGATGGTTTTTAATTCCCCTCCCCCCCAATATAAAGGGAGTTGACTATTTAAACTTAGAGGAAAAAAGTATCAAGGGTTATTTCTAATTACATGCACAATTGCTAATCCATCTGTTTACCCCGTTGCTGTAGATTTTTGTATTTATGCATGCTTGAATAATGATGAAAAATTAAAGTATACCAAGAAGCCAAGGGAATATCTCAAAGTATATGAAATCATATAAAATTCCATGTAAAAAATACAGTTCCTCCGGCTCTTGAAATTAAATCTGATTTTAATCAACATATTACATACCTTAGGGATTTCATATAGATAGACCTCAATTTACACCCATTCCTTTAATGGCTGAATTTACAACAATTAAAAAAAACAGGTCCTCACACTTATGACTGTTACAGCTTCCTTGAGGTCATGTGATTAAAATTTTGACACTTGGCAAATGGCATGCATTTACAAGGGTTGCAATACCTTTGGGTGGTGGTGGTTTTCACCTAGTTGCCATATTCAACTCTGGCGGCTTTCAGATAAGCAAAATCAATGGGGAACATTGGATTTGCTTAACAACCAGGTGAGTTGTCTGTCTACCACGATTTGCTTAAAAACCATGGCAAAAAAGAACCTTGTAATCTGTTATATAACTGGTTGGGTTATAAAACAAACCGACAATGTATGCTTAAATATATTGAAACACTATTGCTTGAAGAGTTAGTATTACAGGCTGCCACAAGAGGGAGCCTGAAGTATGATTCTCTCTCTCTCTGCTGTTATGTTCTCTGTGACTGCTGTAGTAGAGACTGTATGTTAAATGCTGGTTTATCTATTTTGTAAGCTGAACAATGAAGACTTATAGTTTTGTATATGTATTGACTGATTTAACTGTATACGACTAGGACTGTCCTTGACTAAGGCATTGCCAATAATATTTTATATTCTTACTGTATCTGGATTGTATTACTAATACCATTAGTTGTATCTCTGGGCTATCAGCTGGATATCTGCTACAACTCCACATTTTCTCTGTGTATGTGTATCTTTGACAACTCAGAGATCATTCTGCACAGTCCTTAACAAAATCTTGCATAAATCACTTAATAATGACTGATTGCTTAGTGATGAAAATTTCAGCTACAGGTAGTCTTTGACTTACAGCAGTTCATTTAGGGACAGTTCAAAGTTACAACAGTACTGAAAAAAGTGAATAAATCTCAAAAGTACAAGCTCTGGACCAACACCAATAGGAAACACACACCACATACACTTGAATGCAAACTGGGTTTATTCAGCCAGACTCTGGCATGCAAAACAGCAGTCAGAAAAGTCTGGGTTAAGCAAGTCACTTTCTCCACTAGCCCTGTCCTATAACAGTAACGCCCCCAGTCCCTGGGCCAGTTAGTCCTGGCCCTGCTATTTTTTAGGGAAAAAAATCAGAAATTTGAGTCTTCGGACAGACCCTGAGCTACAGCATTTAAAAGACTGCTTACCAATTTATTTTATGTCTTGTATTTTCCGACATGCTTTGGTTGTACTGATTGGTTGGTTTTACGATGTGTTTTACGATGTATTTTAATTTTCGGTACATTGAATTGAGTCCCCTGATTAAACTGCCTATAATAGGGAATTGCAATAAGATAAGGTAAAACTGTGTCCCTTCTCTTGCTGCACTATAGATTCCATATTCCACCTGACTCCCCCCCCCAATTTGAAACAGAACATGGCACCATAACATCTACTCTCCACTACCAGTTACAGCAGCAGGTTTCACACGAGTGACGGGTGTTCATGGAGCTCCATTTGTCCGAGCAGTGGGTGCTGTAGAAAAAAAACACTTGCTCAAATGAAGCTGCATGTGCGAGTGTGCGTGCCTGTCACTCATGGGAAGTGTGTGCACACTTGCCTGCTACTTGCACAGCCTAGTACCAGGCCACAGCCTGTGGGGTGGAGACCCCTGAGCTACAACCTCTCTAAACATTTCTAATTTTTGTGTTTTTGACTATTTTGTCTGATCTTCAAATAACTACTAACGTTTTTGCCACATTATATGAATATCTGAGCTATGTACTTCCTTCCTTCCTTCCTTCCTTCCTTCCTTCCCTCCCTCCTGTTCTGCTCGGGGACTACTCGGATTGGAGCAAAGGAGAATCCACACGCCAAGATTTCAAATAAAACACATTTATATTTAAAAAAGGATTTGTACAAGCCAGGTCAGGCTTGTCAGTCCATGTTGGTGGCTTTCCAGGTCAAGTTGGCTAAGAGATAAGGAGCAGGCTGCAGCCGGGAGTCAAAGCTAATTTAGACATTCCTCAGTGAGATATTGTCCTTTGAGCACACACACATACTCACAAATCTCTAGGTTTTCCTCAGACAGCTACATCTCTGCTCGATGGATTTAAAGGAATAATAACAGTTTGCCCACGAAGCATTTCTGGAACCCCGGATCTAGGACCTCCACCATTACAAATGTTGGAACTCCACACTTCTTTACCCATAAATCCTCACTTATATACTGTCTGGGTATGGTCAATTGTTTCCTAAATATATTCACTGCCTAGACTTACTTTCATAGAGATATTACCTTCTGGAACTTTTCCCATAAAGATATTCCTGTCTGCTTTGTGATCCTCGCATCTAATAGTGGCTCCTGATCCAGAATGTCTCCCTCCTCCTCTGAGTCAGACATTTAACATCACTGGGGTTTCTACAGTCTCTGGAGGTTCCTCATGTGTCTCAGGTTCCAATTCTCCATCACTCTCACTCTCTGACTCAGTTGTCAAGAACACTGGGCTAAGGTACCAAGACGGACTCATTTCATCTTCCTCAGAGTCTGTGACTAACTGAGCTGGTCTTGGACCACTCACAACACCTCCCTCCCTCATGTTGACAAATCGCATGGCCCGGATTTCTTGTACAAAAGCCAAAAAAGAAAAAAGAAAAGAAAAGACTCATATTGGTAATACAGTGTTCCCTCGATTTTCACGGGTTCGAACTTCGCGAAACGTCTATACCACGGTTTTTCAAAAATATTAATTAAAAAATACTTTGCGTTTTTTTCCGCTATACCATTGGCTGCCGATCAGTTTCCGGTCACAATTCAAAGTGTTGGTAATGACATTTAAAGCCCTACATGGCAGTGGACCAGAATACCTCCGGAACCGCCTTCTACCGCACGAATCCCAGCGGCCGATAAGGTTTCACAGAGTTGGCCTTCTCCGGGTCCCGTCGACCAAACAATGTCGTTTGGCGGGCCCCAGGGGAAGAGCCTTCTCTATGGCGGCCCCGGCCATCTGGAATCAACTCCCCCCAGAGATTAGAATGGCCCCCACCCTCCTTGTCTTTCGCAAATTACTTAAGACCCACCTATATCGCCAGGCATGGGGGAACTAAGACATCCTCCCCCAGGCTTTTATATTTTATGTTTGGTATGTATGTGCTGGGGTTTTATATATGTTTTTTAATATTGGATTTGTTTTACTGCTATATTATTTTATTATTGTTGTGAGCCGCCCCGAGTCTTCGGAGAGGGGCGGCATTCAAGTCCAATAAATTATTATTATTATTATTATTATTATTATTATTATTATTATTATTTTCCCACCCGATGACATCATATGTCATAGCCAAACTTTCGTCCGCCTTCAATAAATATTATTTTTAATAAACTTTAATAAATAAACATGGTGAGTAATAATCTAAATGGTTGCTAAGGGAATGGGAAATTGTAATTTAGGGGTTTAAAGTGTTAAGGGAAGGCTAGTGACACTGTTCATAGCCAAAAATTGTGTATTTACTTCCGCATCTCTACTTCGCGGAAATTCGACGTTCGCGGGCGGCCTCGGAACGCATCCCCTGCGAAAATCGAGGGGACACTGTACGCCTATAAAGCAGTTCACATTTGTTGAAGTTTTGACCATAGCATTCGTCTACAGCTCTTTAAAGCAGCTACATCTTTTTTCCTGGGATCGCTTCCCTGATCCTGGGAAAAGAGCCAGCTGTTTTCAAGAATGTCAGACAAGCACATAGGTTTGTGCCTTGAATGTTCGGTCAGGTTTGTTGGTATCATGATATTTCCTAGAAGAATAGAATAGAATTTTTATTGGCCAAGTGTGATTGGACACACAAGGAATTTGTCTTGGTGCATATGCTCTCAGCGTACATAAAATAAAATATACATTTGTCAAGAGTCATGTGGTACAACACTTAATGATTGTCATAGGGGTCAAATAAGCAATGAAGAAGCAATATTAATAAAAATCTTAGGATATAAGCAACAAGTTACAGTCATACAGTCAACATGGGAGGAAATGGGTGAAAGGAATGATGAGAAAAACTAGTAGAATAGAAGTGCAGATTTAGTAGAAAGTCTGACAGTGTGGAGAGAATTATTTGTTTAGTAGAGTGATGGCGTTCGGGAAAAAACTGTTCTTGTGTCTAGTTGTCTTGGTGTGCAGTGCTCTGTAGTGACGTTTTGAGGGTAGGAGTTGCAACAATTTGTGTCCAGGATGTGAGGGGTCAGTAAATATTTTACCCGCCCTCTTTTTGACTCGTGCAGTATACAGGTCCTCAATGGAAGGCAAGTTATCATGTGACATTCTGGAAGATTATGGCGATCCAAGATTTATGACATCACCCTTGATCTTCCTAATACAAGTCACCAAGAGGACCATAAAGGACTGCCAAGATGCTGAACAATTTCCTTGTTTTGTACTGAAATACTATGCTTACAATATGATATCTGAATTATGTTAGCATGAGGCAGGCCATTAATTTTGTAAAACAAAGAAATGTTGTGGTTTTATAGTTTCCCCGTGGATAAGGCTGCTGTAGAAATGAAACTTCAAGTTGCTTAGCTTGACTAAATCAAAGACTCTTAGACCAGTGACCTGCAACAACAGTTAGTTCTAAGAAGGAATATAAAATGCTTGAAAAGAAACGTTAGCATTTATACCGATAGCATGAAGTCAAAATAATGCTGCTTGTAGAGGACAGAGAAAGTGCCCAGTTTCCACTTTATTATTTTCTGTCTTTTGCTGCTGTAAATTTCCATAAATCATAGTTGAAAGCTTCATTATTTTCTCATTCGCTTTCCAGAACAAAAAATATTTCTTTTTTAAAAAATCTTGGCATTCTGGCTAAAGGTTCACCTCCCCACTCTGGGAAAATAAAATAACACCTAAAGTCACTCTTGCTTCTACTTACGACAACAGTTTGAGCCCAAAATTTCTATTGCTAAGTGTTGTGATTCAGCCTGAGGCTCCTCAGGGACCGGCTGGAGCTCTGCCGGATCCATGCCCAGAGGAGGAGGACAGTGACCAGGAGGGGGAGGACCAGGCAGACGGGGGAGAGGAACGTCAGGAAGAGGAGGAGGGAGAGCAGCCTGAGACCCCCGGAGGGGGGGCCTCTCCCCAGCTAGTAGCCTGGATTCATTGGATGAAGACGCACAGGCTATAATAGACATGAGGCAGAGACGTGCAGCTCAACAAAGGGGCCAATTAGAAAGGTGTTTCCATCCCTGAATTGGCAACAGCTGGGTTTGGGTGTGGTTCTTCTCAGCAGGGTTGAAAAGGCAGGCCCGCCCTTACAGTCTTGTGGAGAGTTATTAACTGGGAGTCCTGTGACCTTGCTTTGATTCTTGGCGTCTCTGATCTTGGCTTGTGGCCTAGAAGGCTGAAAGACTTGGGGGAGGTGTGGGTTTTATTATCTCCAGTGTTGTTTTTGCCAGCAAGAAGCCTGTTTTATTGCCTGGCCTTCATGAAACCTCTGTGAAGCTTCGTGGTGTTCCTGTCTGTAAGAACAGTTTTTGTTACCTGTGTTTGCTTTGAATTATATAAACTGCCTTTGCTTTTTACCAGTGTGTCTGCTACTCTTTTCAGTTGGTGTTGGCGTCTGGGGAGACCCAGACAGAACACTAAGCGAGGCAGTTGTTAAGCAACAAGCTGCCATCATTCTATTGCCAATGGCAAATGTTGCCATTTTGCAAGTTTATAGGAAAACTGTTAGAAAGAAAATCAGAATAGCTCTGCCCTGTTTCATGTTAATGAAAGTACATTCAGTACATATATTGAACATTGTTCCATGGATGAAAATTTCTAGAAACTTGGGATGAATCAAGATGAAGCAAGTGAGCTTTTCATCTCAATAAATCTTGTTAAAGAAAAGTCGGTGAGAACTGTTACTAGAAATGAATCATTTTTCGTTTTTGGCAGCTGCCAAAAAGCCTTGTAAACATTTTCTCGGTCTCTCTAGGTCAGGGGTGTCAAACTTGATTTCATTGAGGGCTGCATCAGGATTGCGTTTGAACTTGGGGAGCCATGGTAGGCATGGCTATCTCAACATACTTGTGTTTTTTAAATTTATTTTAAATTTATTTATTTTGTCCAATACACAATACATAGAAGAGAATAGACATGAGGTAATATATATAAAGAAAAATATAGAATAGAGGAGAAGATATATGAAAGGAAGAAAATATATATGATATATGAGATAAAGGAAAGACAATTGGACAGGGGACGAAAGGCACACTGGTGCACTTATGTACGCCTCTTACTGACCTCTTAGGAACATGGAGAGGTCAATTGTGGATAGTCTAAGGGAGAAATGTTGGGAGTTAGTGGTTGACACTATTGAGTCTGGTAATGAGTTCCACGCTTCGACAACTCGATTGTTAAAATCATATTTTTTACAGTCAAGTTTGTAGCGGTTAATATTAAGTTTGAATCTGTTGCGTACTCTTGTGTTGTTGCGGTTGAAGCTGAAGTAGTCATTGACAGGTAGGACGTTGCAGCATATGATCTTGTGGGCAATACTTAAATCGTGTTTTAGGCGTCGTAGTTCTAAGCTTTCTAGACCCAGGATTGTTAGTCTATTTTCGTAGGGTATTCTGTTTCTAGTGGAGGAGTGAAGAGCTCTTCTGGTGAAATATCTTTGGACGTTTTCAAGGGTGTTGATGTCCGAGATGTGGTATGGGTTTCAGACAGATGAGCTGTATTTGAGGATGGGTCTGGCATAAGTTTTGTAGGCTCTTGTGAGTAGTGTGAGATTGCCGGAGCAGAAGCTACGTAGGATCAGGTTAACAACTCTAGAAGCCTTTTTGGCGATATTGTTGCAGTGGGCTTTAGCACTTAGGAGTTGTTGGAGGTGCCTGTGGTGGCTTGAGCTCTCTGCCAACAAAAATGGGCTTAAGAGCTCTGTTTTCACCTGCGATGGCTTCCTGCAACCATCTGCAATTGAAAATGGAATTCCGTTTTGGTTGGCAGAGGCACTATGGGCCGGTCTTTTTCTATTTCAGGCTGTCCTCCAGGTCTCGAATTTGACAGCCCTGCTCTAGATATCTCTGCATAACCTTTTGTGGAAAAATAATTTTCAACGAGGTATAACACATGACCAGGGACACAAAATAATTTTATAAACAGAAAAAGTGTGACCTTTGGTCACCTAACATCAAAAACATCATCAAAAAAGCACAACAAAGAATGTTCTTTCTGCGCCAGCTCAGGAAGCTCAAACTGCCCAAGGAGCTGCTGATACAGTTCTACAGAGGAATCATTGAGTCTGTCATCTGCACTTCTATAACTGTCTGGTTTGGTGCTGCAACCCAACAGGACCGACACAGACTTCAGAGGACAATCAGAACTGCAGAAAAAGCAATTGCTGCCAACTTGCCTTCCATTGAGGACCTGTATACTGCATGAGTCAAAAAGAGGGCGGGGAAAATATTTACTGACCCCTCACATCCTGGACACAAACTGTTTAAACTCCTACCCTCAAAACATCGCTACAGAGCACTGCACACCAAGACAACTAGACACAAGAACAGTTTTTTCCCAAACGCCATCACTCTACTAAACAAATAATTCCCTCAACACTGTGAGACTTTCTACTAAATCTTCACTTCTATGCTACTAGTTTTTCTCATCATTCCTATCACCCATTTCCTCCCATGTTGACTGTATGACTGTAACGTGTTGCTTATATCCTGAGATTTTTATTAATATTGCTTCTTCATTGCTTATTTGACCCCTATGACAATCATTAAGTGTTGTACCACATGATTCTTGACAAATGTATATTTTATTTTATGTACGCTGAGAGCATATGCACCAAGACAAATTCCTTGTGTGTCCAATCACACTTGGCCAATAAAATTCTATTCTATTCTATTCTTTTTATATTACATAGTTCCAACTGATAAGTTAATTCCAGGAAAAAAGGCTCTTGAGAAGAAAAACTGTGCCTTATAGGTGACTAGCTAATAGATTGAAGCCATATCAGACACAAATAACATTCGGTGTATAAGACAAACCCAGTTTTTCAGCCTCATTTGGGGGGGGGTGGTAAAAATATGCATCGAATGCTCCAAAAAATACAGTATCTATCTGTCTGTCTGTCTGTCCGTCCATCGTCCTTCCTTATAATGCTTCCTTTCTTAAACTGTGTTTAGATAATACAATTAAATATGCATAAAGAAAAAAAAAAGAAATGAAAAAAAATATATATTACTATAGTTACCAATCTACATCGTATCTGGGCTGAGACCATATGTACAAAGCATTTTTTGATAATTGTTTACATTGTTTTGCCTGGCAAATATATTTAATATTCCTTTCTCCTACAATTTTCCCACAACAACCCTATGTGGTTAGTTAGCGGGGGGGGGAATGACTGACTTAAACGTTACTAACTACTTTCGTGCTTAAGGCGGGACTAGAATTCCAATCTCTTAGATTCTTGGCCAGGTTGTTTAAGAGCAATTTGACAATACAGTGTTCCCTCGATTTTCGCAGGGGATGCGTTCCGAGACCGCCCGCGAAAGTCGAATTTCCGTGAAGTAGAGATGCGGAAGTAAATACACCATTTTTGGCTATGAACAGTATCACAAGCCATCCTTTAACACTTTAAACCCCTAAATTATCATTTCCCATTCCATTAACAACCATTTACTCACCATTATTACTGGTACTCACCATTGAATAAGTCACTTAGTGATCCTGATATTTATAAACATAATTATTTTTTTAACAATTTTTTTTTTGTTACTTGTTTGCAAAAATTATTAGTTTGGTGATGACTTATGACGTCACCAAGCAGGAAAAACCGTGGTATAGAAAAAACCCTGTGAAGTATTTTTTTATTAATATTTTTTTAAAAACCGTGGTATAGGCTATTCGCGAAGTTCGAACCCGCAAAAATCGAGGGAACACTGTAATGAGAAAACCTCTCTTATTTGTAGCCTTCCTTGACTAACAACTATCTGTGTAAAAAAAAATGAGCAATCTGTTTCACTGAGGAGAACCAAAAATTGGTTGAAATGAGTTCTTCTAATTCTTTTTATATCAAGCACTGTCATAACAATCATTCTGGAACTTCATTTTTATTTTAAAAAGTCTTTTAAAAAGAACAAGAAAACTACCAGCTAACAAATGGAGATTTTTACCTTTTTTAAAACAGATATTTTCCATACTTTGCAGTGGTATGTAGAGTAATTTTTTTTTTTTAAAGGGCTGTCAGCCACTATATGATTCAATACACGGGTCTCCCGCTCACCTGGCAAATATTGGAACAATCTTCTGGTCATAGAAAGAATGAATCAATTTTCTTCATCCCATTACCAGTCTTGAATTGCTGGTTTTAACATGACATGGAAAACCGCAGTGCTGGTGTGAAATGAGAATGGATATTATAATATTACAGCCCAGAGGTAACTCGAGCAGCTCACGGTTTTTCAAACTGATGAAATGATCGCTGCGTTTCGTATGTGCACATTGCAACAGCACAACACTTATTTTATCATTCGTGGTCCCTTTGGTCTACTTTCGGACACCTTTGTTATAGAATTCTTCAGGGTGCATCTGGAGAACGAACACACTTAAGTAGCTGTAGCCCAGTCTTGCAGCTACATTATTTTATTTGTAGATCGCATTTAAAGGTAAAGATAAAGGTTCCACTCATGCATACGTGCTAGTCGTTCCTGACTCTAGGGGGCAGTGCTCATCTCTGTTTCCAAGCTGAAGAGCCAGCGCTGTCCCCAGGGGAAGAGCCTTCTCTGTGGCGGCCCCGGCCCTCTGGAATCAACTCCCCCCCCAGAGATTAGAACGGCCCCCACCCTCCTTGTCTTTCGCAAATTACTCAAGACCCACCTTTATCGCCAGGCATGGGGGAACTGAGACATCCTCCCCCAGGCTTTTATATTTTATGTTTAGTATGTATGTGTTGTATGGTTTTATATATGTTTTATTTTTAATATTGGATTTGTTTCACTGTTATATTGTTTCTATTATTGTTGTGAGCCGCCCTGAGTCTTCGGAGAGGGGCGGCATACAAATCTAATAGATGATGATGATGATGATGATGATGATGATGATGATGATTCTGTGGTCATGTGGCCGACATGACTGAACGCCAAAGGCGCTCAGAACACTATTACTTTCCCACCAAGGTGGTCTCTATTTTTCTACTTGCATTTTTACGCGCTTTCCAGCTGCTAGATTGGCAGAAGCTGGGGAAAATAACGGGAACTCACTCCATTATGCGGTGCTGGGGATTCGAACCACCGAACTGCTGACCTTTCTGGTCAACAAGCTCAGCATTTTAGTTGCTAAGCCACTACATCTTCTAGATCACATTTAAGAGGTGTCAATTACCCTCACAGAGAGATTCTGGGAGGTATAGGAGTAAGACATTAAAATGTAAAAGCTATAGATAAAAGTTATCTATAGATAAAAGCTATAAATTAGGAGGTATTTAAAAGAAGAGTAGACTAGTGGTAGTCCACAACTTACAACAGTTCGCTTAGTGACTGTTCAAAATTACAACGGCACAGAAAAATCATCTTTCACACTTACGAAGGCTGCAACCTCTCCATGGTTACGTGATCAAACTTTGGCAACTGATTCATATTTATTGTGGCGCCATTATCCCAGGGTTACGTGACCACCTTTTGAGACTTTCTGACATCCAAAGTCAGTGGGGAAACCAGACTCACTCAACAAATTAATATTAATGTTACTAATTTAATAAACTGCAATGATTCCGTTAACAACTTCATTTTTAACAGAATGATCGTAAAATGGGCCAAAGCTCCCTTAACAAGCATCTTGTTTAGTGTCATAAATTTTGGGCGCAAGGGCTACCTGTAATTAAAATTAAAAATGCAGGAGAGAGCCTTCTCTGTGGGTCCCAATGGAGTCAGCAGAGCCATGTTCTCATACCTTTCTGGAAGGCTAGGAGAGTGTGGTGGAGTGGTTGCCTCACCTCTGGGAAAAGGAGGGAGGGGGAGAATGTTCCAAAGGGTGGGGGCACCGAGAGAGAAAGCTCTCTTCCTTGACTCTGTTCTGACCTAGGTTTCACCAAAATATGATATACAGACTCCTTGTCCTGGAAAAAAAAACCCAAACCCCTTTTTTGGCTCATGTGAATTCCTAGCATTCACATCCAGCAAAGTCCTGGCAAGTAGTCTTTCAAGGGTGAATTGCAAACACAGAACTTAGCAGTTCTTGGATAGTTGCCAGGCTGATAGCACAAGGAAATACCTAATAAGAGTCGCTGTGCGGCACAACTCAGATAAGCCAATGAACTAAGTGTCTCCTGGAAACACCACTCCTCTTTTGCCACTATTTATTTTATCCCCTTGTTAGGGCTGAAAAAAATCTCCTTCGGAGGGAAAGGCTGGAAAAAAAAATTTGGAGTAGCAATGAAAAAAATTCTGCAATCATTAGCACCTCATTAGGGCTGGAAAAAAAGGCTTCGTAAAAGTTACATTCAGAGTATAAGAAGCAAATTTTCAGCCTCTTTTAGGGGGATAAAAGGTACGTCTTTTATGCATCGGGACGGCGCAGCAGGTAGACTGCTATATTGCAAGCCACTGAAGCTGACTGCTAGATCTGTAGATCAGCAGTTCGAATCTCATCACCAGCTCAAGGTTGACTCAATCTTCCATCCTTCCAAGGTGGGTAAAATGAGGACCCAGTTTGTGGGGGCAATATGCTGGCTCTCTTAAAAAGTGCTATTGCTAACATGTTGTAAGCTGCCCTGAGTCTAAGGAGAAGGGTGGCATAAAAATTGAAATAATAATAATAATATTAATAATATTAATAATATTAATAATAATAATAATAATAATAATATTTTTTTTTAATTTAATTAATTGATTTATTTATTGTTAGAGTTGAAAGGGACCATGAAGGCCATCGAGTTCAACCCCCTGCCCAAGCAGGAACCCTATAGTACACCAGTCAAGTGGCAGTTCAATCTTCTCTTAAAAAGGTCCAGAGTGTTGGAGTTCACAACATCCGCTGGTAGGTTGTTCCATTGGTTGATCGCTCTGACCGTCAGGAAGTTCCTCCTTATCTCCATGTTGAATCTCTCCTTGGTCAGCTTCCAGCCATTGTTCCTCGTCCGGCCCTCTGATGCCCTGAAGAATAAAGTGATCCCCTCCTCTCTGTGACATCCCCTCGTATACTTGTAGACTGCTATCATGTCCGCTCTGGCCCTCCTTTTCTCTAGGCTATCCATGCCCAGTTCCCTCAGTCTCTCTTTGTAAGTCTTGGTTTCCAATCCCTTAATCATCTTGGTTGCTCTTTTTTGCACCTTCTCCAGAGTTTCAATGTCTCTTTTGAAATGTGTGGTGACCAGAACTGAACACAGTACTCCAGGTGTGGTCGGACCAGGGCGTAGTAGAGTGGTATTAAGACTTCCCTGGTCTTGGAGTGTATTCCCCTGTTGATGCAGCTTAGGATTGTGTTGTAATAATAGTAATAGTAATAATAGTAATAATAATAACAACAACAACAATAATAATAATATACTCTGAAAAATATGATAAACAACTACACTATTGCTTTCTTGGTTCAATATACCACACAACTACACCAAGGAACATTCAGCATGTAGTGCTGAGCATCTATTGATGCCCATTTCATCCAAGGAACTCAATATCTTCCATATGCAGTTTACTCAGATACTTGCAATATTGCTGGTATTCAATGTGTGGAAAAGAACATGTTGCAGCCATTAAAAAGTTCTCTTTTTCAGAAATCAAAAAGCAGAGGGAATATCTGTTACACCTCAGAGAGTAAATAAATGATACTTCTGCCAATGAAATGCCTGCTGGGTTCCCAATGCTTTAAGACACAGTAGAAACTGATGGAAAGTCAACAGGAAGAAGTCTGACCATCAGCAAAGAATGCACCTATAAAAATAAATATCTGTATCCCCTGGTGGAGAAATATTCCCTTGGCCTTGCGTTTGAATGTTGTACTAGTTAACCCCACCTCAGCATACTGGAATTTTAATGATCTGATACAGTAAACCTGTAAGCAGATTTATATAAGCTTTCTTACTACATCCCTTTATAAAAAGGGTTGAAGAATGAAGTTGAGGGTATCATAGAAACATAGAAGACTGGCGGCAGAAAAAGACCTCATGGTCCATCTAGTCTGCCTTTATACTATTTCCTGTATTTCATCTTAGGATGGATATATGTTTATCCCAGGCATGTTTAAATTCAGTTACTGTGGATTTACCAACCACGTCTGCTGGAAGTTTGTTCCAAGGAGCTACTACTCTTTCAGTAAAATAATATTTTCTCATGTTGCTTTTGATCTTTTCCCCAACTAACTTCAGATTGTGTCCCCTTGTTCTTGTGTTCACTTTCCTATTAAAAACACTTCCCTCCTGGACCTTATTTAACCCTTTGACATATTTAAATGTTTCGATCATGTCCCCCCTTTTCCTTCTGTCCTCCAAACTATACAGATTGAGTTCATTAAGTCTTTCCTGATACGTTTTATGCTTAAGACCTTCCACCATTCTTGTAGCCCGTCTTTGGACCCGTTCAATTTTGTCAATATCTTTTTGTAGGTGAGGTCTCCAGCACTGAACACAGTATTCCAAATGTGGTCTCACCAGTGCTCTATATAGCGGGATCACAATCTCCCTCTTCCTGCTTGTTATACCTCTAGCTATGCAGCCAAGCATCCTACTTGCTTTCCCTACCCCCTGACTACACTGTATCACACTGTATCATTTTATACTGTATTTTATAATGTGAATTTTATTATTGTGTTTTTTTACCCTTGTAAACTGCCCTGAGTCCACTTGGAGAAGGACCATACATGCTAGTTCCCTAACTTCTAGTGGGCCTTGTTTTTGCCTTCCCCAGGTTCCAGAGGTTTCCCTGGAGCCTGGGGTGGGCGAAAACGCCCTATCCCACTTCGGGGAGGTCCTCTGGAAACTGAAAATTCCCCCCCAGAGTCTCTGTGTGAGCCGAAAATCAGATGGCCAGCCCCCACGTATGCTGGCATATATGGCTCCGTGTGCCACCTGTGGCACGCATGCCATAGGTTCTCCATCACTGACCTAGATGATTGCAAATCTCCATAGACATTTCTCATGTTCATGTTATGCTTTTTAACCTCCTTTTTAAGGACTCTACACCCCTAATAATTTGAAAATGGCAGTGCTAACGGAATAAAAGTTTCTACGTACAAAGAACCCTTTGATGTATCAACATCATTCCAGAACATAATTGTTAGCTCTTCCGTTAGCAGTTTGTCCTTTTTTTAAAAAAATTGAAGAGCATGGTCAGAATTAAAATTCATCGCTTCCTTCCAACCACACAAAAATGTCATAAATTGAGGCGATAAATTACCGATATGGGTTGCTGTGAAATTAACACTTATATATGGGAAATAAAACTGAAAATTTATAGCGGCAATCAATCTGCTTTAATGTATGTAACTTCATCATCTGTTTTATTTACTTTCTCTCCTTCTCTCTCCTTCCCTAACAAAAAAACCCCCACGCTTTTTCAGGAACGGCGAAATTGAAAAGCAAATGGCTTGTTATGAATGATATTCTATCCATTGCAAAAATGTCACATTACAAGAACTATTAAGGGATGTAAGGCTATTGATTAATGAAGACTGCACGAAGGTGGAAAAAATATCATTGCCGTGCGAGTAACTGCTGGGGGCATCAGCATTGAAGCTTAAGATCTGTAATATATCAATAATATAATTAAGGGCACCTTTTCTAAACTCGCATTCTCCAGTGATACTGAAAACGTTCAATTTCCACAGCTGGGAGGCACAACATTTGGACAAAGCTTACATACGGAATTTCCACGATCCGAATTTCAGTACAAATGGAATCAGCATATAAAACAGAAAAAAAGATTTAAATAGTGCCGGAACTACCTAAATGTTAGCAAATATAATAAAATCTATTTTGATGAGAAGGGAACACATAACCCATTATTACGGAAACGTAAGTCTCTAATTTGAAATGGCACACATTTAAAACGTATATTTAATTCCACTAGCAAACTCTGAAATAATTACTAAAGCGTTTAGAACAGATTTTCACAGAGGCATTTTCTTTTTTTTTTCAGTTTCTTCAAATATTCCTGAGTTTTGAAGTGCAGCCTGTATGATAGAACTACCCAGAAATTTGTATTTATACCACTGATATTTGTTAATGTGACTTGCTTCGTACTTTGTATGTAGCATTTTCTGTATCTTCTATAAATATACACCATGAAATGCTTGTTAAAGCACTTTAAACATTGTGGGAAAGTATTTGGTTTCAGATAATGAGTGACCTTCACATTTCTGTTTTGAATTATGGTTTATTTGACCTAAAAGTAAAATAGGATTTCTTTCACATAGTACAAATAACAAACTTTCTGATACCCCATATAAATGAACAAAATAAAACTCTGTTTTCAGACACTGAAATCCAGATTATAACCACAGGCAAACTGGCAAGCCTGAATTCAGTTGTTAGGCAAAGGCCATTTATTTTTACTTTGGTATCTAAGCTAAAAAGCAATGACATTTGAGTTAAGAAGTGTTTTTAATGGTAGAAAGGAAATTTTATAGCACCTTCTAGGTGCTGTAAAATATTATATAAAATTATATACAGTGGGTGCCGTTAGAAATTTTAGCCACAATCTGGTTTAAAGTTTAAGGAGTTTGCATGTTATCTATACAAGAAAGTACTTTTTGGAGGGAGTTCAAATCTGAATAATAGCTCCAGACATTTTAAAAATGTAGGTTGGAAGTATAGAAGAAAACCATGGGAAAGGAAGCAGAATTGGCAAAAGATTTGTTATGGCCAATGCTTTATCTAAGAGATGTTACCGCATTGAGAATGAAAATATGGGGTCCTGGGGTTGCATACCAGTTGGGAAATGCCAACCACAATTTCGATCACTAAATCATAATGAGAAAATGACTGTTTGTTCCGGATGTCTACAATGAACGAAAAGAAGGGGAATGAAGACTGAAATAGAACAATAAAGAAGGATGGAAAGAGATACCGAATAGTTTTTAAATGTTGTCCATCTCTATGTATAGGGGCTGACTCAAGAATACACAGAAATGGATAGACTCACAATGAAATTACAGGACCAAAAAGAATATGATTATTATGGTGCTTGGGAAAAATGGTATCAGTGGATTGAGAACAGGAATAAGAAAGGTGATAGTTTACGGAGTCTATGGAAAGGGGCGGCATACAAATCTAATTAATAATAATAATAATAATAATAATAATAATAATTATTATTATTATTATTATTATTATTTTTAAAGATCGCACAGACTGACTACAAGCATAGACATGATGCTGTGGCACAGATGATCCACTGGAACTTGTGCCAGAACTACCATTTACCAGTGGCAAAGAACTGGTGGAATCATAAGCCTGAAAAAGTGGTCGAAAATGAGCAAGCAAAACTACTGTGGGACTTCTGACTTCACACTGACCGAATTCTGAAGCATAACACACCAGACATTGTGATCGTGGAGAAAAAGAAAGTATGGATCATCGACATCGCAATCCCAGGGAACAGCAGAATTGAGGAGAAGCAGCTAGAGAAATTAGTGAAATACGAAGATCTAAAAATCGAGCTGCAAAGACTCTGGCATAAGCCAGTGAAAGTGGTCCCAGTGGTACTTGGCACGCTGGGTGCAGTGCCAAAGGATCTCAGTGGACGTTTGAAAACCATCGGAATTGACAAAATCTCCATCTGTCAATTGCAAAAGGCCACTTTACTGAGATCGGCAAACATAATTCGCCGCTACATCACGCAGTCCTAGGTGCTTGGGAAGTACCCGACTAGTGATGAAATACGAAATCCAGCAGTGATCTCGTTTGCTGTGTTGTACTGATATAATAACAATAATGGAATATAATACGTAAATATATGTAAATAGAAATGTTTAAGCTAATGGGATAATAGAAATAATAATATGTGCAATGTGATTTCGTTTAGAGAAAATGGAAATGTGGGATTTTGTATAGAGAAATATTAGATTTTATATAGAGAAAATGGGAATATGTAACAATGCAGAATTACTCAAAGTATTATTGTATCATTGTTTTTTAAAGAAAAGACTTGAAAATTAATAAAATTTAGTAAAAAAGAAGAAGAAGAAATGACTCAAGTGAATAATATAAACAATATTTATGTACAATAGCTTGCCATTTTTTTAAAAAAAAAAGTCCAGAAGCTTCCAATCAAACCCATACATTTAACTGTGATAAATCCTGATATGTCTGTTAATACATCTGTCAACTCTGGCTCAATTTTGGAGGCTTGAAGGTTACCACAGTGGGAAGAAGGGGTAGGGAGGGGGAACATAATTAGATGGGGATTTGTAACCAAAACAAAATGGTTTCCCTGTGAGAACCAACGTCGTTCCTGGAGTCCCCGTTTCAGCCGCCCAGGAAGGACGTCTCAGTGACGTCAAAGCTCCGCCCCTGGAATCTTCTCGTGGGATTCCCCACCTCTTTTTTCGCCTCCCGACTGGCCGACAGCTCCCTGGCTGTTCTGGGAAGTGCCGCCGCCCAGCTGTCACCTTCAGAAACAGCCAGGGCGGTTCTCAACGTTCTCCCAAACGCCGAACCCGGAAGTTCAGCAAAAGTTCGGGTTCGGGAGAGCACCGGAAGCACCCCAGCAGTTTCAGAAGGTGACAGCTGGGTGGCGGCGCTTCCTGGTGCTCTCCCGAACCTGAACTTTTGCAAAAATTCGGGTTCGGGTTCGGTATGCCGAACCGCACAAAATTCAGTTCGCTCAACACTATTAACCACCAATAATTGTGAACATTCTCTGAAGCAGAAGAACAAAAGACACTTGAATAAAAAACAATATAAGCAAAGAAAACATTCCATATTATCTATACCAGGGGTGAAATGTTTCTGTTTCACTCATGCCTGAGGGTTGTTGAAAAGCTGGTTGCGAAGGCAGCATGGGGCTCCGCCCACACACCGCCATTTAAGTACTTTTGCCCTCTGCACAGGTGCAAAGCACTTTCACTTTTACCCGGGCAGATGGGTGGAGCCTCGTGATGCCTTCACGGTCGACTTGCTGACAAGTGACAGGCACAAGCAAACTGGGAGCATTTCACCCTTGATCTATACAACCGTTCTTGATAACATGCAAAACAAGTTAGTATCTCCTACCAGTTTTGGTGTTGATGGCAAAAAAGTTTTGGGGGTTTCCACTTGTAATCCTGTACGTCATCTTTTCAGTAGTGGTGGAATCTGGATCTTGTGCCTGTATCTGAATGACAGAAACGTCCTTCGGGGAATTTTCCAAAACCGACGGGTAATAAATGGGTTCCGAAGTCAAGGGCGCATTGTCGTTTACATCTTCCACTTCAATGTAGACCTCAATGGTGGTATAAAGAGGAACAACTCCACGGTCTGCGGCATACACAGTTAGCCAGTAGGACTGAGTAGTCTCTCGATCAAGGATGTCGCCTGTGTATATAACTCCTGTAGAATGAAAGGAGGGAAAAAATATATGTGGAATTGCAGAAAATAGAAACGAATCCGTATTATTTTTTGTCCTGCCTACAGGGGCTTTGGTAAATAAGTCGACCCTTCCTCTTTGTGATAGTCCATCAGAGCTGGAAGATTGCTATCATGTCATCCCTAGTTCTTCTTTTCTCTAGACCAGGGGTATCACACACGTGGCCCGCAAACTGGATCCAGCCCAGTGGTGTATAAGTCTAAATCAGTGGTTCTCAACCTTTCTATTGCCCCGACCCCTTAATTATTATTATTATTATTATTATTATTTATCATCATCATCATCATCATCATTATTTATTAGATTTGTATGCTGCCCTTTTCCCAAGACTCGGGGCGGCTCACAACATTAACAACAATGTAACAAATCTAATACATTAAAAGAAGTCTAAAACCCATTATTTAAAAACCATACAACACACTCATACCATACATAAATAATATAACCCAGGGGCTCAGCTTCCTCATGTTGGTCACTCCCAACCATAAGTCTAGCGCCAATTCTTCCAACAAAGCTTTAAACTGATTGGCAGGAAGGTCAGAGGGACACCCCCACCGTAAACGCCTGATTGGTCGGATTGTAAAAATATGTTCCAAGGCACCAGAATAGAAGCTTTATTTCCTAACACCATGGGAAATTTGTCTTCTCCCATGGACTTAGGTGACACCTGTGAAACAGTTGTTTGACCCCCCAAAGGGTCTCGACCCCCAGGTTAAGCACCACTGGTTTAAGTGCTATTGCTATTTAAATCACACACACACACACACACACACACACACACACACAAAGGGTTGATTTAAATCAACTTGATTTAAATCACAATTTTTAAGGAGCAGCTGTAATCTCTGTCCCTCAGCGGCTTCTCCTCTGACCTGTTGTTGACTCACCGACAGTCCCAATATTGCAGAATATACAGCCTCATGTTACATAACTAAGCTCCATTTCATCCTGAATAAACTAAATTATTGATGGATCATATATAGAAAACTATGTTAAGATAGATTTTTACTCCAAAAGCATTTTATTAAAATAAATTTGATAGAAATAAAACAAATCTAATCTTCAACCTTACATTATCTACAATAGACCTCTCCCCTTTTCTAAGAGGTCTGTAAGGGGCGTGCATAAGTGCACCTTTGTGCCTACCGTCCCTGTCCTAATGTCTTTTTGTCTTTTCTATCTCTACTTTATACTTATACAGTAGTATCTCGTGATACGAACCCCTCGTCATATGAACTTTTCGAGATACAAACCCTGGGTTCGGAAAATTTTTGCCTCTTCTTATGAACTTTTTTCACCTCACGAACCCGCCGTTTGGCAAAGGTTTGGGTTCGGGGGGCCGCCGAGAAGCGTCGCCGCCCGGCTGTCACCTTCCAAAACAGCTGGGGGCTCCCCAAATGCCGAACCCGGAAGTTCGGTAAAAGTTTGGGTTCGGCATTTGGGTAGCCACCGAGAAGCACCGCCGCCCGGCTGTCACCTTCGCAGAAGAGTTGCGGAGCTGTCAGCCGGTCGGGAGGCTCAAACGGAGGTGGGGAATCCCAATAGGGAATTCCATGGGCGGAGCTTTGATGTCACGGAGATATCCCTCCTGGCCGGCCGAAACGTGGACTCCACGTTTTGCCAAACTTCCGGGTACGGCATTCGGGAGAACACCAAGAAGCGCCCGGCTGTTTCAAAAGGTGACAGCGGAGAGCCATTTTTGCGAATTTTTTTTGCTTGCACGCATTAATCGATTTTACATTGTTTCCTATGGGAAACATTTTTTTGTCTTACGAACTTTTCACCTTACGAACCTCCTCCCGGAACAAATTAAGTTCGTAAGACGAGGTATCACTGTATTATGTTAAACATACTACAATACAATACTATATTTGTATGACAAATAGATAGATAGATAGATAGATAGATAGATAGATAGATAGATAGATAGATAGATAGATAAAAAATAAGATATAAATAAGATCATATAACCCCAGAATGCTGCAACTTTTGTAAATACAAGCTGATTGCCAAGAAGACGAATTTTAATGACATGACAATGAAAATGCTGTGATGGTCGTAAGTATGAGGACTCGTCATAAGTCACTTTTTTCAGTTCCCTTGTAACGTCGAACAGTCACGAAATATATGGTTGTAACTCGAGAACTATCTATATAGGGCAATACCAGTAGTGAGGATTCAAGGCAAAATTTAGGGCAAAAGACAAAAGTAGAAAGCTGTCTAACCTACTAAAGCACACCAGCACCGTAAATATGTGAATATTTTCAGTAGCCAAAAAATCCTTTAAAAAAAACAAACTTTTTTCACTGGGAAGAAAAAGTGGAGAATGAACTGAGCGATTCAAGCCAAAGTTGGGACACAATGCCTATCAATAATTCAGAATGGCACTCAAACTGGCAAGGTTTTGAATAGCAAATGACAAATAGTGAAAACTCGGAGAATACAGGTCAGTTATGCAGCAATAATTTTGCTTTGTGTTCATTTTGCTTTGAAGATTGTCTCTAAACTGGCATTTTTATTGCACCACAAAAGGAGCGCAAAATGCACAATGCTACCGTTGTGGTATGTTGGCGGATGAAGCGATTCAGACAGGCAATAACGAAACAAAAGCTTTCACACAGCCCTAATCAAAATAGTTGATTGCCAGTACATAAATACATCTCCAGCTGCCTGAAGGTTTTAGCGGGAAGGAGACAACAGACACAGGCAAGAGAGAAGCAAGGAAGATCCCAGAAAATAAAGATCGATGCATTAATCAATGCAAGTATTGCATTTATTTGGCATAAAAGTCAAACAAACAAACAAATAAGTATATCAGCACTTAGTTGGTGAATAAGGCTCATAGAAGCATAGAAACATAGAAGATTGATGGCAGAAAAAGACCTCATGGTCCATCTAGTCTGCCCTTATATTATTTTCTGTATTTTATCTTAGGATGGATATATGTTTATCCCAGGCATGTTTAAATTCAGTTACTGTAGATTTATCTACCACATCTGCTGGAAGTTTGTTCCAAGGATCTACTACTCTTTCAGTAAAATAATATTTTCTCATGTTGCTTTTGATCTTTCCCCCAACTAACTTCAGATTGTGTCCCCTTGTACTTGTGTTCACTTTCCTATTAAATTTTCCTATTAATTGACAGCAGAAAAAGACCTCACGGTCCATCTAATCTGCCCTTATACTATTTCTTGTATTTTATCTTAGGATGTATATATGTTTATCCCAGGCATGTTTAAATTCAGTTACTGTGGATTCACCAACCACATCTGCTGGAAGTTTGTTCCAAGCATCTACTACTCTTTCAGTAAAATATTTTCTCACGTTGCTTCTGATCTTTCTCCCAACAAACCTCACACTGTGCCCCACACATTGTTCTTGTGTTCTCTTCCCTATTAAAAACACTTCCTTTCTGAACCTTATTTAACCCTTTAACATATTTAAATGTTTCAATCATGTCCCCGCTTTTCCCTTCTGTCTTCCAGATTATACAGATTGAGTTCATGAAGTCTTTCCTGATAAGTTTTATAAGTGGTAAATTGAGACAAAATTTACCTAACAAGTGTTTCACCTAGCAACATAATTTGTGCTCATAAATAGAGGGCTACCTGCATTCTCTAAAAACAGCTTAAAGCTGATGTGTTGTTGTTGTTGTTGTTGTTTTTTAAAAAAATCTCTTACAGAATCTTCTTCAACTTATCAGGGCTGTGTATTGATTGTGGGTTTTTTCAACCACCATCAGAAAAATAATAAGACCATCCAATAATATAAGATCACCGATATCTTTCATTATACCAGGGGAAGGTACAATATTATGTCCGGTGGCATCGAAATATTTTCGATTGGAGTTTCCATAAGCTTCTGTCAGAGAAGCTGATTATTAGAAGTTATTGCAGCTGGAATCCAAAATAACCTAAAGGCACCAGATTCTTTGGCCTTTATTACATAATGTATCAGAACGCAGCCACAATACAAAGCTGCAATATGTGGTTCATCAAGTCTTTGAATCAGATTTCCCCTTTTTCTCATTTCTAAGCTTTGAAGGATGACTTCAGGGGTGGGTTCCAGATTGTGTTACTGCAAGTTCGCTCGGGGATGCGTTGTGTAGGCGTGTGGGCGTTGCACACTACTTTAAAAGAGCTTCTACGCATGCCGAGAGAACCGCTTCAGAGAACTGCCTTAGGGGTGTGGCAGGCCGGGGTCGCTGCCAGTGTTCCCTCTAATTTTTTTGGGGGGTGGGCGGAAAAGTATAGTGTCTGAGCGGCAGTTCCTTCGGGACTGGGCGGCACAGAAATAACAAACAAACAAACAAATAGATAAATAGATAAATAAATAAACAAACAAACAAATAAATAAAAAACCCACTCTGTTTTGCCTCAGAGAATTTCAAAATAAAATACTGTACTGTGTGTCTATAACAGTGAGCTCATAATAGGGCAACTCTATCAATATCAAAATGCCACTTAAATAGTTGAGCTAGTTTCAAACTAGATTTTGATTTTCTTTCTCTCTTCCTTACTCCCATTCTTTTTCTTTCTCTTTTCCTTCCTCTCTTTTTTCTATCTGTTTCTCTCTCTTCCTCTCTCTCTCCTTCCCTCTCACTCTTTCCCTCTCGGCTTCTGGGCAGGTTTGGAAAACTCTGAGTTGATGATGATTTTTAAATGAGCGATTGCTCACTACTCAGCTTAGAGGGAACTATGGTCGCTGCTATTTCTAACACATGGCAACTCCAAATCTCAACTAGCAAATGCTCTGTCCTACACATTGGGAAGAAGAATCTGAACTCCAAATGCAAACTGAATAATCAAATTATCACAGATAATCCCCACTCGGTTAAAGACCTTGGTATACTAATAACAAAAGATTTAAGTGCCAAAGCCCACTGCAACAACATAGCCAAGAAGGCTTCAAGAGTTGTAAACCTAATCCTAAGTAGCTTCTGCTCTGGCAATCTCACACTACTTGCCAGAGCTTACAAAACTTTTGCCAGACCCATCCTCGAATACAGCTCATCTGTTTGGAACCCATATCGCATCTCAGACATTAACACCCTTGAAAATGTCCAAAGATACTTCACCAGAAGAGCCCTTCACTCCTCCACTCGAAATAGAATACCCTATGAGACTAGACTTTCAATCCTGGGCCTAGAAAGTTTAGAACTAAGACGCCTTAAACAAGATCTAAGTATTGCCCACAAGATAATATGCTGCAACGTTCTGCCTGTTGGCGACTACTTCAGCTTCAACCACAACAACACAAGAGCACACAACAGATTTAAACTTAATATTAACCGCTCCAAATTTGACTGTTAAAAATATGACTTCAGTAACCGAGTTGTCGAAGCGTGGAACTCATTACCGGATTCCATAGTGTCATCCCCAAACCCCCAACACTTTACCCTTAGATTATCTACAGTTGTTGACCTATCCAGATTCCTAAGAGGTCAGTAAGGGGCGAGTACAAGTGCACTAGAGTGCCTTCCGTCCCCTGTCCTATTGCTCTCCTATATCTCCTATTCCTTTCTTCTATTCCTATATCTCTTCTTCTATTCTTTCATTGATATGTTCTATTCCTAGATATTCTTTCTATTCTTTCTTAGATATATTTTACTATGAGTATCTCCTCTATAACCTTCATCATGTATTTTACTATGTGTATATAGATATATACCCACTAAAACCCTCATTGTGTATTGGACAAAATAAATAAATAAATAAATAAATAAATAAATAAAATAAATAAAAAAGTCATTACTGGTTGTATTGACTCAGTCAGAACCTGTAGGGACCCACCTCTGGATGACTCTTGCTGAGACGTTAGCAACAGCCGGGGTTACTCCTGATTGGCCAGTTCCGGGAGTGGAAGTTTCTGGAGCCCGGATTGGCTGCCGCGCCTGACAGCTATTTATAAGAGCTGTTAGGCAGGGCTGAGACATTTTTTATTCCAGTGCCTGCTTTGCTGTTCAGTTCTAGTTTGTACCTGTTCTGTAGTTCCTTGTTAAGTCAATAGTTATTTTCGAGTTCCAGTTGTGATATATAACAACTCTCAGATTTCTAATTTCAGACTCTATGAAATAATATTACATTATTGTTCTATCTCGGGCCTAGGCAGCTTGAAAACAAAGGAGAAATCCACTCACTGATATTTCAAATCAATCTTTTTATATAGAAAGCCTCCTTTATACAAGCCAAATTCATGCATGTGAATTCATCTTCACAGCTTCTCAGTGAGAGTAATTAAAAGATAATAGTTCCGCGGCTAGGCCGCTGCCAGAGTCTTCAGTTTCACTGACTTGTTTCGACAGCTTCCCAGACTCTCTGTCAGACAGGGCACTTTTACTCCAAGGATTTTAGCAGGGAAATAACAGTTGGCTAGCGTAACCTGGCTGAAACCTCAAATATCAACTGACTCCATTGCAAAACATTGACACTCCATCCCAGATTTCCCATACGCCACCCTTAAATACCTATGGGGAGTGGTTAACAAATCCCTAGAGTACACAAACTACAGACTACTTCCTTTTCCCATACAAGTATTCTTGTCTGTTTCTTAGTCTTCTAAAGTAGGCCTCTCGCAAAGGCTCCTGATCTTCCTCCTCCTCATCTAAGTCAGACTCTACTGTCATTGGCATATCTGCCACCTCTAGTGGTTCTTCAGGTTCACCCAGGTCTATTTCTCCCTCACTCTCAGCATCAGCTGGCAACACCACTGGCCCAGGGTACCAAGATGGCCCTCGCTCATCCTCCTCCGAAGCTATCATAACTAGAGTTGGTCGAGGAGCGCTCACAACAGCTATGAACCCCATTACTGAGTTAATATTGATCTTTGCTCTTAATTGAGGTACGGTATGCTGTCTTTTCCAGTAATGAATGGCTACAGGTAGCTGGCATACTAAAATGCACTCAAATTAGGAAATAGAGAATAGAATAGAATAGAATTTTTTTATTTTTTTATTTATTTTTTAAATACATCTTCGTCTTTTGGTATTTCCTTTTCTTTCCAAAAAAATTATGGAATGTGCAGAATTAGATATGACGACGAGACGGTTAAATAATCAAATGGAAACAGAGTTCTATAAAACCTGGGAGAAAGTGGAATGTTAAAAAAGAGTATTAATTACATATAAATAAATTCTAAAATATCTGAATTTATTAAATTAAATAAATGATATATTGAAATTTTAAAGATAGTAGTATATTAAGAAATTTAAAGGATAAGGTTTTCTGATTGATCAACTGACTCTAATTATTTTATTATATTGTTAAAATAGAAATAAAGGAGTAGATTTTTAATTGTATAATCATATAGTATAGTAGTATATTAAGAAATTTTTAGGTTTTTTTGTGTTTAATTAATTGATTTTAATTATTTTAATTATATTATTAAAATGAAAATATAGAACTGGATGTTATATTTTAGTATTATATTGAGAAATTTTATGGAAAAGTTATTAGTATATTAGAACTGACTCCAATTACAGAAATTACAATGTTAAAATGGAAACATTGAAGTCGATGTCATAATATAATAGTACAGTGATACCTTGTCTTACAAACTTAGTTGGTTCCGGGACAAGGTTCTTAAGGTGAAAAGTTTGTAAGACGAAACAATGTTTCCCATAGGAATCAATGGAAAAGCGATTAATGCGTGCAAGCCCAAAATTCACACCTTTTGCCAGCCGAAGCGCCCGTTTTTGCACTGCTGGGATTCCCCTGAGGCTTCCCTCCATGGGAAACCCCACCTCCGGACTTCCGTGTTTTTGTGATGCTGCAGGGGAATCCCAGCATTACAAAAATGAGCACTTTGCTGGCAACGGAAATCCGGAGGTGGGGTTTCCCAGTGAAGGGAGCATCAGTGAAATCGCAGCATCGCAAAAACACGGTAGTCCTCAAAACCCCACCTCCGGACCTCTGTGTTTTTGCGATGCTGCTATTTCACTGAGGCTCCCCTCACTGGGAAACCCCACCTCCGGACTTCCATTGCCAGCGAAGCACCCATTTTTGTGCTGCTGGGATTCCCCTGCAGCATCAAAAAAACACGGAAGTCCGGAGGTGGGGTTTCCCATGGAGGGGAATCTCAGGAGAATCGAAGCAGCGCAAAAATGGGTGCTTCGCTGGCAAAGGAAGTCCGGAGGCGGGGTATCCCAGCGGCGGCGGTGGGTTTGTAAGGTGAAAATAGTTTGTAAGAAGAGGCAAAAAAATCTTAAACCCCGGGTTTGTATCTCGAAAAGTTTGTATGACGAGGTATCACTGTATATCACGAATTGTTTTTCTGTATTGATCTAAATCACAGTTAGACTTTTTTTCTGTATTAGTAAGACTTCTATGCTTAGCGGAGCAATGGTAGCTCCTTTCAATGTTAAATGTTGTTTGTATTGTTTGTCTTAACGAAAAATTAACCATATAGCTTTCCCTCGCCTCCCCCTTTTCTTTTCTTCTTGTTCTTCTGTCTTTAACAACAAAGGGATTTCCCCCACATCCCAGGACCGAACATTGAATTCCAAAGAATGGAAAACGGGCACAAATAGACTGTCTTATTTCTGATTAATACTGTGAATTAATCTTGTATTAACTGGAAAAGAATAGGGGACGTTAATAGCTAATGCCTTCCTCCTGTGAGTATTTTTCTTTCTCTAACAGCAAGATATTCATATGGCCCTTCTTCCTTTCAAAAATACGCGAAAGAGATGTCTATGTTCATTTCATGATTCTAAGCAAAGCATTGTTTATTGTTATTCCACCAGCCTTTGTGGAAATATTAAAAAAAAGGGGTATGTTCAACACTAGCTTGAAAGGATGCACTATAGCTTCCTGTTGTGTCTGAATTGGAAAAAAGATATAGTTTTTCTCAAAGAAAAGAAAAGGAATGATATTAGGACGGAGCTAATGAATCTAATGCTAAATCACACTGTTAAAAGTCCAGCTGCTGTGGCCTAGAGGTGGAGCTCTTGCCTCGCAATCAGGAGGTTGTGAGTTCGATCCTAGGTAGAGGCAGATGTAGGATCTCCTATTTGGGCAGGGGGTTGGACTTTATGACCTGCAAGGTCCCTTCCAACTCTGTTGATCTGTTAAACCTGTTATTTGGTTTACTGTGCTTTCCATATGCAGATATTGGTTCAGGCTAAGGCTAAGGAGGAAACATAGAAACATAGAAGACTGACGGCAGAAAAAGACCTCATGGTCCATCTAGTCTGCCCTTATAATATTTCCTGTATTTTATCTTAGGATGGATATACAGTATGTTTATCCCAGGCATGTTTAAATTCAGTTACTGTGGATTTATCAACCACGTCTGCTGGAAGTTTGTCCCAAGGATCTACTACTCTTTCAGTAAAATAATATTTTCTCATGTTGCTTTTGATCTTTCCCCCAACTAACTTCAGATTGTGTCCCCTTGTTCTTGTGTTCACTTTCCTATTAAAAACACTTCCCTCCTGGACCTTATTTAACCCTTTAACGTATTTAAATGTTTCAATCATGTCCCCCCTTTTCCTTCTGTCCTTCAGACTATATAGATTGAGTTCATTAAATCTTTCCTGATAAGTTTTATGCTTAAGACCTTCCACCATTTTTGTAGCCCATCTTTGGACCCGTTCAATTTTGTCAATATCTTTTTGTAGGTGAGGTGTCCAGAACTGAACACAGTATTCCAAATGTGGTCTCACCAGCACTCTATACAGCGGGATCATAATCTCCCTCTTCCTGCTTGTTATACCTCTAGCTATGCAGCCAAGCATCCTACTTGCTTTCCTTACCGCCTGACTGCACTGTTCACCCATTTTGAGACTGTCAGAAATCACTACCCCTAAATCCTTTTCTTCTGAAGTTTTTGCTAACACAGAACTGCCAATACAATACTCAGATTGAGGATTCCTTTTCCCCAAGTGCATGAAACATTAAAGGAAAACCCACTTCACACTCTGTAGCTATGGTTTACTATCTTAGCCACAATCCATGGACATGTCTCCTATATGCGCCCTGACCCCTGCACATCCTGTAAATCAGTTGATCAGCGGGAGGCACACGTATGTGCGGTGACGCTGAGCTGGGCAATGGCTCGCGTGCCCATAGAAAGGATTCTGCGTGCCAGCTGTGGCACATATGCTATAGGTTCGCCATCATGATGCTAGACCAGGGATAGGCAAAGTTGGCTCTTCTATGACATGTAGACTTCAACTCCCAGAATTCCTGAGCCAATCGTGCTAACTCAGGAATTCTGGGAGTTGAAGTCCACAAGTCATAGAAGAGCCAACTTTGTCTACCCCTCTCCTAGACAATAAACCATCTAGGTCAGCAGGGGGATCAAATCTATCATAGTCAATAGATCTATCCCAATTCCAGTGCAAAATGTTAGATGTACAGAAAAAGGTGAAGAAAGGACTCTGCATACCAGCTGTGGCACAGGTTCGCCATCATGTTCCTAGGCCAGGGATAGGCAAAGTTGGCTCTTCTAAGACATGTGGACTTCAACTCCCAGAATTCCTGAGCCAATCGTGCTAACTCAGGAATTCTGGGAGTTGAAGTCCACAAGTCATAGAAGAGCCAACTTTGCCTACCCCTCTCCTAGACAATAAACCATCTAGGTCAGCAGGGGGATCAAATCTATCATAGTCAATAGATCTATCCCAATTCCAGTGCAAAATGCTAGAGGTACAGAAGAGGAATGTGAAGAAATTGCATCTTTCCAAAACTGAGAAACCCTCTCCTTCCCCGACAAATATGACTGGAATCCCAAGCAAATTTCCATGAATTAGACCTCTGTCCAAGACCTGAAGATTTCCCCTACAATAATAGCCATGTAGAATTTTTAATTGGCATAAGGACAAAGGGAGCTGCAACTTTTCCGATTCGAAACGGTTCAGACACGGACAATCGTGCTAATTTTGTGACATGCCGAACAGCTGAATTTCATGATCTGGACAAGGCGCACGATGGCTAAAGATGAATTCCGTTGCTTCCCACCGCGAAAGCCTTTGTATGCAGCTGAGTTTCAGTTGTTAGCTCAGGATGTGGGCTAAAATGAAAAGGGGCTTAATTGACATCGCTACACAAATTCCGTGAATTATGTCATTTGCATCAATTTACTTCATTTGTGTAACGCCATTAAACCAATTATATAAATCAAGGCCGAATGATGCAATTTAATATTTTATAGATATCTGGGAGGATGAACCCCACACCCAAATGGTCAGGTAAACCAAAATTCCGCTTAATTAAAGTTGTCTGAAAATGGAAGTGATTGCAGGAGAGACTTAAGATTGTTAGAAAACCCTGCCAGACAGCATCCTGGTGTGTACATTTCCTTATTGTGAAGATTCTATCTAGTAGTTGTTGCTTTTTACAAGTGTACACTTCGCTGCATTTAAATAGATGACAGATGATAATAGAATGGAATGGAATGGAACAGAACAAGTGTGATTGGACACACAATGAATTTGCCTTTGGTGCATATGCTCTCAGTGTACATAAAACAAAATATACATTTGTCAAGAATCATGAGAAACATAGAAACATAGAAGACTGACGGCAGAAAAAGACCTCATGATCCATCTAGTCTGCCCTTATACTATTTTCTGTATTTTATCTTAGGATGGATATATGTTTATCCCAGGCATGTTTAAATTCAGTTACTGTGGATTTATCAACCATTTCTGCTGGAAATTTATTCCAAGGATCTAGTACTTTTTCAGCAAAATAATATTTTCTCATGTTGCTTTTGATCTTTCCCCCAACTAACTTCAGATTGTGTTCCCTTGTTCTTGTGTTCACTTTCCTATTAAAAACAATTCCCTCCTGGACCTTATTTAACCCTTTAATATATTTAAATGTTTCGATCATGTCCCCCCTTTCCCTTCTGTCCTCCAGACTATACAGATTGAGTTAATGAAGTCTTTCCTGATACGTTTTATGCTTAAGACCTTCCACCATTCTTGTAGCCCGTCTTTGGACCCGTTCAATTTTGTCAATATCTTTTTGTAGGTGAGGTCTCCAGAACTGAACACAGTATTCCAAATGTAGTCTCACCAGCACTCTATATAGTGGGATCATAATCTCCCTCTTCCTGCTTGTTATACCTCTAGCTATGCAGCCAAGCATCCTACTTGCTTTCCCTACCGCCTGACTGCACTGTTCACCCATTTTGAGACTGTCACTAAATCCTTCTCTTCTGAAGTTTTTGCTAACACAGAACTGCCAATACAATACTCAGATTGAGGATTCCTTTTCCCCAAGTGCATTATTTTACATTTGGAAACATTAAACTGCAGTTTCCATTTCTTTGACCATTTATCTAGTAAAGCTAAATCATTTACCATATTACAGACACCTCCAGGAATATCAACCCTATTGCACACTTTAGAGTCATCGGCAAATAGGCAAACCTTCCCTACCAAACCTTCCCCTATGTCACTCACAAACATATTAAAAAGAATAGGACCCAGAACAGACCCTTGTGGCACACTGCTTGTAACTGTCTCTGCTCAGAATACTCGCCATTAACAATAACTCTCTGA
The DNA here is from genome assembly GCF_031021105.1 of Erythrolamprus reginae. Taxonomy (NCBI): domain Eukaryota; kingdom Metazoa; phylum Chordata; class Lepidosauria; order Squamata; family Dipsadidae; genus Erythrolamprus; species Erythrolamprus reginae. The sequence goes on along the minus strand of NC_091953.1, from coordinate 11,240,238 downwards.
TGTCTACGCTTCAGCCAGCTGCAAATCCATTGAACTATCCAGGGATTAAGTCCAATCTTCACTAATTTATCTATCAGCTCTTTATGAGGTACAACACTTAATGATTGTCATAGGAGTCAAATAAGCAATGAGGAAACAATCGATATTAATAAACATGTTAAGAATACAAGCAACAAATTACAGTCATACAATCATAAGTGAGAGGAAATAGGTGATAGGAATGATGGGAAAAACTAGTAGTAATACTTTGACAGTGTTGAGGAAATTATTTATTTATTTGAATATGTGTGTGTGTGTGTGTATAAGATTATATATAAATAATCTCCTCTTTTATTATTTTTATATCCTCCTTCTTTAAATTGGGCTGAGAAGGAGAGATTGGCCCAAAGTCACCCAATTGGTTTTTATGCCTAAAATTTGCAAGATTAAAACTCAGATTCCTGAACTTCTGATCTGGTGCCTTAACCGCTAAATTAAACGAGTTTTATCTGATTAATGGCTTTGTCATTTTACTAAGATTTTGTCATTTTACTAAGACTGGTTTGGAGTTTTAGGCCTTACAAGATACCTTGTTTTTTTTTTTTACTCCATTTGCCATCCAAAGCTTCTCCGATGAATGAGCAGGTGTATACACTGGCTTAATACCTAAATAATAAATGAAACAAATTAATGTCTCCACACACCATTGTCCCCTAACCTGCATTTTAGACCTGCATTCACACCGGCTCTAACATGCTTGGTCAGTGATCAAGGATAAGAAGCTGTCTAGCCTAAAACTTCCAGATGGCATTATATTGGATAAGGATGTTTTACCTTGATTAATGACGGTTCCTGGGTTTTGACAAATGGCTATCTATCTCTGTTTGGACATGCAAAGGCTGCTTGCTTGCATACCAGACATATGTTGTCCCATCAAATAACAACCCCTTACTTGCTGCAAGTGCCATCGGCCTCCAAAGCACACTGGAATTCCTGGCATGGTTTTTAAAGCATGTGCTACCCAGCGAACAGCTGATGCCAGGCAATTAAAGGGCTAGTTCCACTGGGTGGCATGGAGCACCATGAATCAAGATGAAACATCTGCTAATTCGTGGAGCTAGCAGCAAGCAAGCAAAAAAAAAGAAAGAAAAATTATTATTATTATTATTAATTGGATTTGTATGCCGCCCCTCTCCGCAGACTCGGGGCGGCTAACAACAGTGGTAAAACAACATGAACAATCCAATTAATAAAAACAACTAAAAAACCCTTATTATAAAAAAACCCAAACATACACACAAACATACCATGCATAACTTGTAGTAGCCTAAGGGGAAAGGATAACTTAACTCCCCCATGCTTGGCGACAAAGGTGGGTCTTAAGTAATTTGCGAAAGACAAGGAGGGTGGGGTCCGTTCTAATCTCTGGGGGGAGTTGGTTCCAGAGGGCCGGGGCCGCCACAGAGAAGGCTCTTCCCCTGGGGCCCGCCAAACGACATTGTTTGGTCGACGGGACCCGGAGAAGGCCAACTCTGTGGGACCTTATCAGCCGCTGGGATTCGTGTGGTAGAAGGCGGTTCCGGATGTATTCTGGCCCAATGCCATGTAGGGCTTTAAAGGTCATTACCAACACTTTGAATTGTGACTGGAAACCGATCAGCAGCCAGTGCAGGCCGCGGAGTGTTGCAGAAACGTGGGCGAATCTAGGAAGCCCCACGATGGCTCTCGCGGCCGCATTCTGCACGATCTGAAGTTTCCGAACACTTTTCAAAGGTAGCCCCATGTAGAGAGCGTTGCAGTAATCGAACCTCGAGGTGATGAGGGCATGAGTGACTGTGAGCAGTGACTCCCTGTCCAAATAGGGCCACAACTGATGCACCACGCGAACCTGGGCAAACGCCCCCCTCGCCACAGCCGAAAGATGATGTTCCAATGTCAGCTGTGGATCGAGGAGGACGCCCAAGTTGCGGACCCTCTCTGAGGGGGTCAATAGTTCCACTCCCCCAGGGTAATGGACGGACAGATGGAATTATCCTTGGGAGGCAAGACCCACAGCCACTCCGTCTTGTCTGGGTTGAGTTTCAGTTTGTTGACACCCATCCAGGCCCCAACAGCCTCCAGGCACCGGCACATCACTTCCACTGCTTCGTTGACTGGACATGGGGTGGAGATGACATCTCATAGCCTTACCCAGCACTTTATTCATTTCTGACATAAGCAAACCGTACACCCATGTGCCAGGAGTTTGGTGGAATGGCACAGTCAATAACCAGAACTTGAATCACATGTCTAAACAAGTCTAAACAATAGCACAGAATCCAGGTGCCAGATGACGCAATTTGCTATATTATACACTGCTCAAAAAAATAAAGGGAACCCTTAAATCAAACTTGTGTGAAATCAAACTGTCCCCCTAGGAAGCAACACTGATGGACAATCAATTTCACATGCTGCTGCGCACATTCAACTTTGTACAGAACAAAGTATTCAATGAGAATATTTCATTCATTCAGATCTAGGATGTGTTCTGTAGAGGCCATGCACTAAATAAAATAATAAATGGATTCAAAAAATGCTTGCAATGTTTGCTTAACGACCCTGTTATTTCACTCATGACCACCAAAAAATGCTCATAAAAATCGGGTATAGTCATGTGGGACCCACTTAATGACCGCAACTACTTATGACTGTAGTTCCAGGCTCAATTACAGCTGTAAATCAAAGATTACCTTGGCCAGAAGTTTCACAAAAAGAGTGAGCCATCTAAGCAAAAATAAACACATTGTTTAGGAAGTTATTTTTCAAAACATTATTATTCTGTTGGGACTCACACTTTGTAAAAATTCTATGGTCATCTCAGTCAAGGTAATATTAAAAAAAATCTGGATCTCGTATTTATTTTAAGTATAAAGAACTAAGACGCCTTAAACAAGATCTAAGTATTGCCCACAAGATCATATGCTGCAACGTCCTGCCTGTCGGCGACTACTCCAGCTTCAACCATAACAACACAACAACACAAGAGCACACAATAGATTTAAACTTAATATTAAACTTGACTGTAAAAAATATGACTTTAGTAACCGAGTTGTCGAAGCGTGGAACTCATTACCGGACTCCATAGTGTCATCCCCAAACCCCCAACACTTTACCCAGATTCCTAAGAGGTCAGTAAGGGGCGAGTACAAGTGCACTAGAGTGCCTTCCGTCCCCTGTCCTATTGCTCTCCTATATCTCCTATTCCTTTCTTCTATTCCTATATCTCTTCTTCTATTCTTTCATTGATATGTTCTATTACTATACCTTCTTTTCTATTATTTCTTAGATATACAGTAATACCTCGTCTTACGAACTTAATTGGTTCCAGGACAAGGTTCGTAAGGTGAAAAGTTTGTAAGATGAAACAATGTTTCCCATAGGAATCAATGGAAAAGCCAATAATGCGTGCAAGCCCATTAGGAGAATCCAAAATATTAAGGCTTCAAAAAAAAAAAGTGGTGGCCAGACAAAGCTGAGGGGAACGGAGTGGGGGGAGGGAGTCCCAACGAAAAGAGCCTCTCTTGAGCTCCATGAGTCCCTGCCTCCCGTTTTTGTCCCCCCCCCTCTGCTCATCTCCCCCACACCTTTCTCCTCTCTTGAGCTCCATGAGTCTTTTCTTCCCGTTTTTGTCCACCCCACTCTGCTCATGTCTCCCACACCTTTCTCCTCTCTTGAGCTACATGGGTATTACCTGGAGTTATATTGGGTTGTTTAAGTGTCCCCTTTATTTTTTTAGCAGTGTATAAAAAGACTGATTTGAAATATCAGTGTGTGGATTCCTGCTTTGTTTTCAAACTGCGTAGGTCCAGGATAGAACATATTGGTTTTAATTCCTTCTTTATGGTTATGTTGGAAGTAATGGCTGAAGAAATTAAACACTGGATTCATATCTAGTTTGTGTAGTTTTTTTTCTTTTTGCATCTTCTTTTTTTCCTTCTTTTTCTCTAGATTGGTCTTTAGGTTATGTAAAACTTAAAATATAAAGTTTAAAAATTAGATTCAGTGACTGACTTCCCATTATTTTCGAAATAGAATACCCTATGAGACTAGACTTTCAATCCTGGGCCTAGAAAGTTTAGAACTAAGACGCCTTAAACAAGATCTAAGTATTTCCCACAAGATCATATTTATTTTATTTATTTATTTTATTTATTAGTTGGACTTGTATGCCGCCCCTCTCCGAAGACTCGGGGCGGCTCACAACAAGTAAAAACAGTCACAACAATCCAATTAATTAAAATATTTAACGATTTAAGAAAACCCCATGTAATAGCAAACACACACACAAGCATACCATCTATAATTAACATGCCCAGGGGAGATGTTTAGTTTCCCCATGCCTGACGGCAAAGGTGAGTCTTAAGGAGTTTTCGGAAGGCAGGAAGAGTAGGGGCAGTTCTAATCTCCGGGGGGAGTTGGTTCCAGAGAGCCGGCGCCGCCACAGAGAAGGCTCTTCCCCTGGGACCCGCCAACCGGCATTGTTTAGTTGGCAGGACCCGGAGAAGGCCCACTCTGTGGGACCTAATCGGTCGCTGGGATTCGTGCGGCAGGAGGCGGTGTCGGAGATATGCTGCAATGTCCTGCCTGTCGACGACTACTTCAGCTTCAACCACAACAACACAAGAGCACACAACAGATTTAAACTTAATATTAACCGCTCCAAACTTGACTGTAAAAAATATGACTTCAGTAACCGAGTTGTCAAAGCGTGGAACTCATCACCGGACTCCATAGTGTCATCCCCAAACCCCCAACCCTTTACCCTTAGATTATCTACGGTTGACCTATCCAGATTCCTAAGAGGTCAGTAAGGGGCGAGTACAAGTGCACTAGAGTGCCTTCCGTCCCCTGTCCTATTGCTCTCTTATATAAAGCAACTGATTCCTTAGTCAAACTACCTTGCTACAGACTGCTATAACAAAAGGAGGCAGTGTAATCCTTCACTTACGGTATCAGCTGTCTCTTTTGTAACAGAATTAATTAATTCAAGGGTTCATGCAATACCATCCTAATTTACCCTAATCATATAGGGGGAAAAATGGCCCTTCAAGAGCAAATGATTCAGTGCAATTAAAACAGAAATTCCACTTTTGGATCTCATGAATGAATGAGAGACACATGCTGATTTAGTCTTATCTTTCCCCTACAGCCACTTCATTGCCAAGGGCATCAATTCCAGAAGAATGATTACCCCCCCCCCCCCAAAAAAAAGTACAGACACAGTAATATCTTCATTATCACCACTGCCATCACCATTTATTGCTGGAGAGACGGAGTAACGACACGGACACCAGAGCTGGATTTAAAATTGGGTCATTTTTATTAACATAAATTTGCATAATTTATTCAAATACTTTGCATAAATTAGCATAAACAACTATGACCCGGAAATGGACCTGCAGGGTCAAACAAATACTTCCGGGGCGGAAATGACGTTATGCCAGCAAACATTCCTGGGCAACTCATGGGCGTATCTCGATGCAAGGTCCAGGTGAGGGCCAGGCCGTCACCTGTGACCTTTTTCTGCCATGCTGTGCATGAGGGGGGTCCCACCGGCTAACCCGAATCGGGGAATTAAAGGTGCAGGACCCAAAGACAGGTTCCCCCCAGCTGCTCAGGCAGAAACTCCCTCCATGAGCTTGCGGAGAACCTGTCAATCATCCCCAAAGATGCCCAAGGGAGAACGCGCGGTTGCTAAACCACCCAGTTTTCCGCCCCTAACCTGCCTACCCAAATGACCAAAGGTAAGCCAATTAACCTAATTAATGCAAGCACCCCCTAACCGCACATCCGGCACCCCAGTGTGGAATGGGCGAAAAAACAGCTCAGCTAAGAGGCAGAACTGCAAAAAATTCCCATTCGGCCCCCTAAGGGCGACCCAGAAGCACACTGCAAAATAGTGGAGGGCGGGCGGGTGTCTGCTCAGGAGCTCAGTCCGGGCGAAAAGGAAGAGCCCCGGGCCTGCTCGCCCTTATATAGGGCAAGCAGGCCCCGCCCGGACCAATCAGGAGCTGACCAATCAGGTCCTGCTCCCCCGAGCGAAGTCTCGCATCGCGAGACTTCGCCCGGGATCCAAGATGGCGGCCGCCATGAGGGACCGTGTCTCCCGGTCCCTCCAGCAAAGCCTACCAGCAGGGTAAGTCCGGCGCTGCCCTTGCTGGAGAGACGGAGTAACGACACGGACACCAGAGCTGGATTTAAAATTGGGTCATTTTTATTAACATAAATTTGCATAATTTATTCAAATACGTTGCATAAATTAGCATAAACAACTATGACCCGGAAATGGACCTGCAGGGTCAAACAAATACTTCCGGGGCGGAAATGACGTTATGCCAGCAAACATTCCTGGGCAACTCATGGGCGTATCTCGATGCAAGGTCCAGGTGAGGGCCAGGCCGTCACCTGTGACCTTTTTCTGCCATGCTGTGCATGAGGGGGGTCCCACCGGCTAACCCGAATCGGGGAATTAAAGGTGCAGGACCCAAAGACAGGTTCCCCCCAGCTGCTCAGGCAGAAACTCCCTCCATGAGCTTGCGGAGAACCTGTCAATCATCCCCAAAGATGCCCAAGGGAGAACGCGCGGTTGCTAAACCACCCAGTTTTCTGCCCCTAACCTGCCACAGGAGCGGGGGTCAGATCTCTATCTTGGCCCCCCGACTCCCCCCTCTAGCTGCGCCAGCTCACGCAGAGACCGCTGCAGGTCCTGTAAGAAGATGGCGTTCCCCTGCTCAGACAGGTGAACGCCATCATCCCGGTAGAGCCAATACCAGCCACCTGGGTGCGGCCACAGGACACTGCCCACCCAAACCCACTTGGGAACGACTCCAGGAGCCGCCCCCCATATTGCCGGGCGCAGCCACCAAATGCTGACCGCCCAGCCACACCGGTAGGAGACCCTCCCACCACATACCTCTCCGGCCCATCCAGGCAACCCTGACCCACCGCCCCAGGGACGGCTGGGTCCCGACAGCACTCCTGGCCGCCAGGCGGCCGGCCCAGCAAATCATGCTGTGGCCACACAGCAGCGCCGTCGGTGTCACGTCAGCCTGGGGACCTGCAAGAGGAAACACACGCAGAGAGGTCACCTAACCTAAGCCCTGCCTAGGATCCTCAGCGGGCCTAACATAACCCAAATATGCCGCTGACCGCCAGCGGCCGATCACCCGAATCCAGTGGGCCGGGAAACCAGAAAGTGCCGCGCTAGTGGCGGCGCCGATACGGAACGAACGCGTTCCATAACCGGCGGGATCCGTGCCCACCTGGGCCATTGCCCTGGGTACTAACGCACAAAAGTATAAACGGGTCAGAAGGGGTACCGTCCCAATGCCTAGACGGGTACCCCAGACCTGATCCCCGCAGAAAACACCAAAGCTGTAGGGCGGCCACCGTACACACCGATTGGTCGGCGGCCGCACTAAGGTAGATGGTAACCCCTCTGCGTAGCTGATCTGACTTAGACCGCCTTACCACAAGGGACCCCCCCCTTGTCTAACGGCCAGATCAGCGTGCTGGAAGGCACGGAGCGAATTGCCAGCCTGAGATGAGGCCAGGCCTCGCTGACCCCAAGGGCCCCAAGCATGACACCAGTCGCTGCACCAAAAAGACGGGCCTCTTACAAATGAGGAACACAGACTGCCAAAAACCACGTTGATTAAAGACAGCTGCTCCACCGTCAGAGCCTGACGAGTGTCACCAGGGGCCCCCGCTCGCTCCCCATACAGCCCTCCAGCACCTGCCGGATGCAAAGTCACCCGAAACAAGCAGCAAACCCCCCGCCTTGGACAGAAAGGCGAGGCCGGCTAACCCGGACCGGATCGTCCTAACTGACAGGCCACGCTGCCCAAGCTGGACGCAGAACCCGGCCAGGCGCTATACAGGGACGGGCCAGCTAAGCTGGTAACCCCTGCCCTGCCAGAAATCCCCAAACTCCTTACCCGCACGCTGGTATGCCCCAAGGGTGCCGGCGCTACAGACAAGGGGATTGCCCGGGATGCCGCGACTCTCCACCACTCTGGATCCCTCCCAGACTCCAGAGGTGGCTGGGGAACGCTTCTGGCAACTCTCGGGCCCACGGGGCCAGGGTCCGAAACCTGGACAACTGACCACGGGACAAGGCATCCGCGACCCCGTTATCCAACCCGGGGACATGCCTAGCCAAAAACAATGCGTTTAGGGACAAGGACCTGTGCACAAAATGGCGGACAAGCCGCATGACCCTGTCGCTCTTAGAGGACAGGGCATTCACCACATGGACAACCGCTAGGTTGTCACACCAAAAGTGCACGGTCTTGTCCCTAAACTGCTCCCCCCAAAGCTCTAAGGCCACAATTAAGGGGAAGAGCTCCAAGAACGTCAGGTCCTTAACCAACGAAGAGGCACTCCATTCCGGAGGCCATGCCGACCAGCACCACTGGTCACCTAACACTACCCCGAAACCACAAGTCCCCGCGGCATCAGAGCAGAGCTGCAACTCAGCTTCCAAGAGAAGCTCGTGCCTCCAGAAAGACAAACCATTAAACCTGACCAAAAAGTCCCGCCACACGCCGAGGTCAGCCCTGACCCCAGCGCAAAGGCGGGTACGATGATGGGGCAAACGGAGCCCCTTCATCGCATCATACAACCTCCTGGAAAAGGCCCTTCCAGGAACAACTACCCGACAGGCAAAATTAAGAATGCCTGCCAATTCCTGGAGCTGCCGTAGGGTCACCTTCCGGCAGCCCAGCACCTCATCAAGCTTCCGCTTAATCTTTACCAACTTCTCTAGGGGCAATCTAGAAGATTGCTCCTCTGAGTCCAATTCAATACCCAGAAAGGTAATCCTGGTGGCGGGGCCCTCGGTCTTCTCAGAGGCTAAAGGCACCCCTAATTGAGCACAAAGGGCTTCGAAGTCCCGCATTAAAGCAAAACATTGCTCCGAATGCGCAGGCCCCGCCAACAGGAAATCATCAAGGTAGTGAACGACCGTACCCAGACCACTTTGCCTCCTGAGCGCCCACTCCAAGAAGGTGCTAAAACTCTCGAAAAGCGAGCACGAGACAGAGCACCCCATGGGCAAAGCTCTGTCCACGTAATAACCCCCCTCAAAATGGAAGCCCAACAGCTCAAAGTCGTCTGGGTGTATGGGGAGGAGCCGGAATGCCGACTTAATGTCGCATTTACCCATAAGGGCTCCCACCCCACACTTCCTAACCATAGTCACGGCTGCATCAAAGGATGCATACCGGACTGAACACAGCTCGTCAGGAATGAAGTCATTCACTGACTCCCCTTTTGGAAAAGACAAATGGTGAATCAACCTAAATTCACCACTCGCCTTTTTGGGGACCACACCTAAGGGAGACACACGAAGATTCGGGAAGGGCGGCTCCGGGAAGGGCCCGAGGACCCTGCCCTCGGCCACTTCCTTCCGAATCTTCTCCCTAACAATGTCTTCACGACCAACAACCGACCTAAGGTTGTCAGACATGAAGGCCCTCCTAACACCCATGTAAGGGATCCTGAATCCCTCCGAAAAACCTAGCAAGAGAGCGGCCGCTCTCGAGCGAGGGTGGTAGTCACCCAACCAACCCTCAAGCACCATTAAATTAATTGGGCTGGGCCCCTTTTCCCCCAGCAGGTGGGGGAGGCTTTGGGAGACCCGAGCCTTTCTTTTCAATCCCCTTCTTGGGGCGGGGGCACACGGCTGCGGAATGGTTTCCCCCACAACTTCCGCAGGCGTGACGAAACCTGCAAAAGGGACGGAAACACGCCCCCTTTGCAGCGAACTCGTGACACACCAAAGAGGCCCCTTTTCCAACGGCACCCGCCACGGCCTTGGCCGGCGCGGGCGTCGCAGGCTCCTCTTCCATAAAGTGACCGCTATCGGTCCTATCACAGCCCTCCTTCCCTGACATATGCGTGGCCTGGAACCACAGGTCCGGTACCACCATATCCCAAGGCAAGTAGGGGTCATGGGCAATACGCATCCTGAACCCCTTGTCGTAATGCCTCCATATGGTGCCCCCATATTCAAAATGGGCCCTCGCTATAAGGTCGATGTACTTCAGCAAGGCAGCGGCCCTACCCGGCTGCCTCTGAATTACCACCGACGCAAAGGTCAGAAAGGCATACAGCCACGAGCTGAAGCATTTCGTGACCTTTGTCTTTTTAACCTTCTCCCCAGGGACCACCTCCTTGTCCTGTTTAGGGACCTCCCTGTTCAAAATGGAGAAAAGATCAACGTACTCCCCCCGCCAGATTGCTTCCTTAACTGACGGGTGAAGATGGTACCCCAAAGGCGTCGCGGGCAACCCACAAGGGATGGCCCCAGGCTTGATGCTGGCGAACGGGTCCCACACCGTGGTGGCCCCCGAGCCCAGCACCCCAAGCCCCGGTGGATACATGAATGGGACCGGTGGCATAATGGCCGGTGGAGGAGGGATCCAACCCCCCAACCCCGCCCCGGGTGGGACAGGTACCCCCGGCGCCCCCACTGGCGGAGCCGGCGGGGACCATACCTGTCCACAGGTGCCTGCAGCAGTCCCCATGAAGCTGTTGCCACCCCCCAAAGCTGGCGGGATGAACCCGGGACCCTGGATGGGCAGGAGCGGTGATGTGCCTACATGTGGTGCAACCTCACCTGCCCCGTAAGGGGTAGAAGCCATCCACGGTGGGCCCATCCTGGTCGGGCCCTGGAACGATGACCACTGCCCAGGCTGGGCCATCTGCCCAGCGTGGCCCGTCTGCCCGGTGCTGCCCGCCTGCCCGGTGCCAGCCATCTGGACGTCGTGGGCCACTCGCCCTGCCGGGGCCGACTCCTCTTCGGGGTCTGCGCCCCATGCCGCAGTGGCAGCCGAGGAAAGCCCCTCCGGGCCTGCCCCCGACCGCCACCTCTCCAAATCGTCGAGCCGCTCCAGGACCCTGGCCCAGGAGAGAGAAGGGGACACCTCGGGTTGAGGGACTGTGGGCACAAACCCTACAACCCCCCCCACCGGGATCCCCCCCGGGGGCCCCTCTGCCGCCGCCCGAGCCCGGGCAGACGGCCTGGCAGCCCTCCTAGGCCGCACCGCTGGTTGGGCCGGGAGGGCCTTAGCCTGCCGCTTTTTAGGGGCCATACCAACAAAATCTAATATTAGACAATAAGGGATAGGGCGGGACCAAACCCTCCCCCAACGGGCCCTGCACCACTTGAACAAGGCCTGCCTGAAGTAGCAGGCCTCAGCAGCGCAAACACCCCCACAGGAAGCTAATCCCCCCCTTCCAATGGGCGACAAGGCCCCACCAGGCCTTTATACTAGGCCACAAGCCACCCAGCGACCCCCGCGGGCCCGCGAGGCCACCAGAAGGCAGCACCTCCCTCCCTCCAACGGGACAATGAGGCTCCAAACCGGAGCGGAGCCCAGCCGATGCTGGCTCCGCAGATCAAAGTAAAGGCTTCTCGCACACTGAATAGCCACAAAATGGCGCCTCGCACGAGGTCGCCAAACAAAATGGCCGCCGGAGCAGAACGAACGAAATGTCTGCTCAGGAGCTCAGTCCGGGCGAAAAGGAAGAGCCCCGGGCCTGCTCGCCCTTATATAGGGCAAGCAGGCCCCGCCCGGACCAATCAGGAGCTGACCAATCAGGTCCTGCTCCCCCGAGCGAAGTCTCGCATCGCGAGACTTCGCCCGGGATCCAAGATGGCGGCCGCCATGAGGGACCGTGTCTCCCGGTCCCTCCAGCAAAGCCTGCCAGCCGGGTAAGTCCGGCGCTGCCCTTCTCAATGATACATCTAGTCACATTGTTGACCAGCTAAAGCTCCCAATTTTTTACACCAAAGCTAGCCAAGTTTCACAAAATGGAATGGAATGGAATAGAACAGAATTGAATTTTTATTGGCCAAGTGTGATTAGACACACAAGAAATTTGTCTCTGGTGCAAAAGATCTGTGTGCCCTTATTCCTGAAAACAAGACCTATCCTGAAAATAAGACCTATGTGTTAGAGCAGTGATTTTCAACCTTTTTTGAGCCGCGGCACATTTTTTACATTTACAAAATCCTGGGCCACACCACCAACCAAAATGACACCCTAGGACACTCTCCTCTCTTTTTCCATCCCTGTCTCTTCCCCACCCTTGTGTGTGTGTGTGTGTGTGTGTATACACACTCCTGAACCATTTCCAAAAACAGGTGAGGGCTGGGGTTTTTTTTCTCTCTTGTTGTTTGGGTGCTTTTTATCATATGCTGTAAATCAAGAGTCACTTCTCTCTCTTTTGTTTCTCTCTCCTCTCATTCTTTGTCTCAATCATTTTCTCATTTCTCTTTTTTCTCTCCTTTTTGCTTATTTCTCTCTCTCTCCCTTCCTCTCCTTTTCTCTCTCTCTCTCTTGCTTTCTTTCTCTCTCTCTTGCTTTCTCTCTCTCTCTAACTCTTTCTTTCTCTCTTTTCTTTCTCTCTCCTGTTTTCTTTCTCTCTCTCTCTCTCTCTCACTCTCTCTCTCAGCAAAAAGTTGCGAGAACGGAACCTGAGCTTCCTTCTTCGCGGCACACCTGACCATGTCTCGCGGCACACTAGTTGAAAAACACTGTGTTAGAGGATGAGGAGTAAACTGTATTACCCCACATACATTAAATATATAAATATTATTTACAATAGGAAAATATCATAGACAGTAACAGTCCTTCACAAATACAGCAATCAATATTATCAATACATATACTATGCAAGCCTTACTCAATGCATTTACAGACCAACATTAGAACACATAGTCCTTACTACACACAGTAGTCCTTGCAATAGAATAGTCATATAGACAAACCGGCACCAGAGAGATATCAGAGTGTCTAGGCTCCGAAACACTGCTAACTTCCTCTTATAGCTGATTGCAACACCAGCTCTTAAATCAGTAGTGTGCTAATTCCTTTAACCATACATTGCTGGCTTAGGTTATATAGGTTTTACACAGTTGCCCAATATACAGCCATTGCCCCAAATAAACCCTACTTAAGCACCTGTGCAGCTGGCTGCCCGCGCATTGTCTAGTCCACTACCTTAAGAATTTTTATCCGTACTTTTAAAAGCATTGGTACAATTAACTTTCTGTCTTTCAGGTCCCTTCCAACTCACATTATTCTGATTTTCTGTATTAAAACCCAATTGAAATTTCAGTTGGTCCCAGAAGTTTTTTCATTTCTGGACATGATAAAAGAAGAGGAGGGCCTTTGATGATACATGATTCTAATTTTGATTCGATGATTATGTACTTTCCTTTTCTTTTTTTAACTAAGGATGTTTTATTCTTGTTTTCTTGGGTTAGAAAAAAAATGGAACAAATAAAAAAAAATCAATAGCTGGATTAATAAATACATTCCAGAGACAACGCTGCGGAGCTAAAAGATGCAAAAGATACCATTCATCACTTCTTGTTTGCTCCTGCTTGATATTCAAAGCAGACCCTTCAAATACACATGTTTTATATCTGATTGGGATAGAGCCAACTTTAAATAAACTACCGTTTTTTTATTTGGAGCCCAAGACTTCTCAATTACTTTCCTTGTCCATAGTGGCAAAGATAAAGAAGAAAACATCCCAATGCATTTTCTGATTTTAATTTACTAATGCAAGATATTACATTTCCTTGTTGTTAAGATCAAGTCTTTGGTATTGGCTGTGTTATTACAAGGATGCTACACAGAAGGTGTCAAACACAACCTCCCCCCTTTTCCCCACTCCTGAATTACCCTGGGGTAAATTAACATGATTTTTTTTTTCCTTGCACCACTGGCTACTCAAGTTGCATCTGGCAATTGACAGTAACAGTTGGTACAGTTCTGTTCAACATCACACCTGAATCCTGATGTCTCTGTTGTGGAACATATGGTTTCCTTTAATTGCTTCCTTCATTCATTCGGAGATCAGCTTTCACAAAGGCTATTATTTTGTTCAAAGAAGCACAGAACAACACATTTCTGACCTGGCTATCAGAAATATCACGGCGAACGCTTTGCGGTCTTGATGTCATCTAAGGAGAAGATGGATGAACTGGGAACTCCAAGATAATTATTGTGAAATAATTGGAGATTTTGTAGCCCAGAGGCTATAACAAAGCAATAAAAGTTAGTGGGCATAGTTCTGATCTGAAGCCAATAATGGTGAAGAGAGAATATACAACGTTTTCATCGCTGTATAGAAGCCACATACAAGACTGCAATCTTTCTAGGGTTGAAGCCCTTCATAAATCAACTGGACAGCTCCAAAGAAAAAAAATAAAGTTGTGCTGCAAGTGGTGTTACCTGCATATACAATGATTTCTCAGTTGTTTTCACTCTGACCGAAGTGAAAGTTTAAGTTCCTCTGAGTAAATACTTCTCCTACTCTTAAAACATATGCACTATTATTACTACTAGTTTTTTCTCATCATTCCTATCACCCATTTCCTCCCACTTATGACTGTATGACTATAACTTGTTGCTTGTATCCTTAAGATTTTTTTAAAAAATTATTTGTTGAATTTGCAAAAACTACTGAACTAGAAAGCATTATCTTGGCTTGAGTTCCCATAAATCATTTTATGTATAGCGATGCTGTTATAATAACTCTTGAACAGAGATAAATAATTGTTAGGTGGTTCTGATCGTCACTGCATTTCCAGCAGTTGGACAGCAATGTATATCTCTATATCTATCTCTATATCTATCTCTATATTTATCTCTATGTCTAATTATTTATTTATTAGATTTGTATGCCGCCCCTCTCCATATGGAGACCTCACCTACAAAAAGATATTGACAAAATTGAATGTGTCCAAAGAGGGGCTACAAGAATGGTGGAAGGTCTTAAGCATAAAACGTATCAGGAAAGACTTAATGAACTCAATCTGTATAGTCTGGAGGACAGAAGGAAAAGGGAGGACATGATCGAAACATTTAAATATGTTAAAGGGTTAAATAAGGTTCAGGAGGGAAGTGTTTTTAATAGGAAAGTGAACACAAGAACAAGGGGACACAATCTGAAGTTAGTTGGGGGAAAGATCAAAAGCAACATGAGAAAATATTATTTTACTGAAAGAGTAGTAGATCCTTGGAACAAACTTCCAGCAGACGTGGTTGGTAAATCCACAGTAACGGAATTTAAACATGCCTGGGATAAACATAGATCCATAGATAAAATACAAAAATAGTATAAGGGCAGACTAGATGGACCATGAGGTCTTTTTCTGCCATCAGACTTCTATGTTTCTATGTTTATAATTAAAAAAAATACAAAACTCGTCTTGTATTTTTTGTATCTGGTATTTAGGGCCCATTGAGAGACCATGAAAATGAGCATTCTCTGGATAATCTGCAAAATGCCACATGCATGATTTAGGGAAAGGTCTGAGGGGAGGAGGATACGAAAAAATAAAATAAAAATAAAACTCGCTGTATAAAACAACAGAGAACCAAGTTCATTAGTGGCTTATTTCACAAAATTTCCATCTTGCAGAACAGCTGGGAAGGTATTCAAAACTTTCAAAGCAAGCCTATCTTAATAAAGTAACTACCGTAATAAAAAAGAATTGGAATTTCCAAGGTTCTGCGCCTTACCCCTAATTATTAATTAAATTAAAGTTCCTTCTTAAAGCGTGGATGAGTCTTCTTTCCTTAGCTATGCTCTGTTGCATAAGACTTAATCCCCAAGAATAGCTGGGCATATACTGTGTGTGTGTGTGTGTGCCCCCAAGGACTGTGGATGTGGGGGAGACATCCACATGCTGCAGGCCTGCTTTGCCCCCGGTGGAATCTGCTGATGAAGGCTCCTCTGACCAAGAAGACATGAGTGACAGGGAGGAGGAGAGTGTGGCAGACAGCTCAGAAGGAGATCAATTATCTAGCTCCTCCTTGGATTCAGAACAAAAGTTAATGATACAGCCACGCATGCAGAGAGCGATGCATAGGCAACAACAACAACTGAGAGATTATTATCAAAGACAATGAGGCCACCTGTGGTTGGGTGGGGCTGTGGTAATTAGTGAGGCTGCTATAAAGAGCAGCCTGTGGGTTTGACCATTTTGGAGGATTATCTGATCGTTGTGTTTCCGTGACTGCTTTACTGACTTTGACTTTTTGTGTGCTGATTTTTCCCCGCTTTGAAACTAAACCAGAGCAAAGTGTGTTTCACTTTGTGAAAGAAGAAGGACTGTGAATTGCCTCACAGCTGCAAGCTAAGTATCACAGAACTGATAAGGGACTTGTACAAATTACCAGTTTGTTTGGAGAGGAGTGCTCTTTGCTATACCAAAAGAGGGCCTGGTTTAAGTGAATTTTCATTATAAAGAACATCGTTTTGAATTGTTCTAACATTTGTGTGCGTCTGAAATTTGTATCTGTGAATTTTCGGGAGGAGTCTACCAGCGAGTCCGACAGAACATATATATATATATAGGCCGAGAGGCAAAAAGGAAGCTGTGATGCTCCTTCCATATACCAGGGTGACTCAATAAAAAATTACACATAATCCTTCCCTGGTACAAGCTGATAGAGGAGATGAGACTATAGCCTAGAGGCTAAGGCCACTGCCTTACAAGGAAGAGCCCCAGGTTCAAATCCCAGTAAGGGTGTGGCTACGTGATGAAGACAAATAAGCCTGAAATAGATATATAGTAGTCTCCCTTCCTTTTCATTATCAGCAAAAATATGTTACACACACACACATACATGCACACGTATATATTTAGAGCAAAAAGCATTTTAAAATATGTTGAAATATTTACAATTCTTAGAATATTCATCTAACTAAACATGAGTATCTATGGAAGGCGCAAAAGCATGCATTTATCTGACAAAAAACGAGCTGGAGTTTGTTTGGGTTTTTGTTGAAGATGTTTCACTTCTAATCCAAGAAGCTTCTTCTGTTCTGACAAATCAGGAACTGGTTCATCATTTCCCCCAAAGTGTACTGATCATCAAAACAGCTTGGTTTCTAAATTCTGCCTATGCAAACAACCACAATAAGTTCACTCATTACAGAATGGCTACCCAACACTTACAAAATTAACCCAGACATTTTGGCTCAATAAACTATAGTTTAACAAATTGCACGCTCTTTCACCTCGGCGGGTAAACTACCAAGAAAATAGATATCTTCGACTGTGTTGCCAGGACACACTAACTAAACTTATCTGTAATGGTTAACTAAGTAATTATATGTTAGCGGCTCATCCCATTGACCTATATGGTTTGAAAGCAGACCCGTTTGCATTGTCTACGATTTTCTCTCTGTGGTCTTGTAATAACTTCCACTGCTACTAAGCAGAGCAACAAACTGAAGGTAACCCATAGGGTATTTGTTTCTCTGGTTTGCAGAGAATACTAATCATGGACAGAGACAATAAATCCATTGTGGCTATAATAATAATAATCTGGCTGACATGACGGTAAGGTTAAATATGGAAATACGTCACGTAAGCGTGGCCTGTCTGAATTAGACAAACCTGGAATTAAATCTACACAAAGAAACAAGAATAGTCAACTTGGCTTTAGTCAGGTTTTATTACATGCTGCTGCTTCTTTCTTGCTTGGAAATACCAAAATAAGGTCTGTGTATGTATGTGTGTCATCTAGATATCTGGCCATAGGTTTAGTCACTCCAGTGAACAACTCATATATATTTTATTTTAATTATCAGTCGTACAGTGCATTTTAAAAATAATTCATTGTGCTGGTTTCATACACATTTTATATGTTGTTTCTATGAATTTTATGTACTATGCTGCATTTTTGCTACGCCATACCAAATAAAATAAACAGACTGATAAAGCATAAACCCAAATTGGAATATCGTGATAAAAATCCAAAACACTGTGAATTTGTTTGTGCACAGATAACAACTGAAAATATTAAAGTACAGTGATACCTTGTCTTACGAACTTAATTGGTTCCGGGATGAGGTTCTTAAGGTGAAACGTTCGTAAGACGAAACAATGTTTCCCATAGGAATCACTGGAAAAGCGATTAATGCGTGCAAGCCCAAAACTCACCCCTTTTGCCAGCCGAAGCGCCCATTTTTGTACTGTTGGGATTCCCCTGAGGCTCCCTTCCATGAGAAACCCCACTTCTGGACTTCCATGTTTTTGCGAAGCTGCAGGGGAATCCCAGCTGGGGAATCCCAGCAGTGCAAAAACGGGCACTTCGCTGGCAACGGAAGTCCGGAGATGGGGTTTCCCAGCGAGAGGAGCCTCAATGAAATCGCAGCATTGCAAAAACATGGAAGTCCAGAGGTGGGGTTTCCCAGCGAGAGGAGCCTCAATGAAATCGCAGCATTGCAAAAACATGGAAGTCCAGAGGTGGGGTTTCCCAGCGAGGGGAGCCTTCGGCTGACGGAAGTCTGGAAGCGGGGTATCCCAACGGCGGCGGCTTGGGTTCGTAAGGTGAATATAGTTCGGAAGAAGAGACAAAAAAATCTTAAACCCTGGGTTCGTATCTCAAAAGGTTTGTATGACGAGAGGTTCGTAAGACGAGGTATCACCTGTACATGTGTTTCTTTTTAAAAAGGACCTGGCCTGTAATTATTAACAGGATAACAGGATTGGTTCTTTAGAACCAGAAACAGAAATTTACTGCCACTCATCGAACCGGCAGTGATGACCAGAGGTCCACGTTCCCGAACCGGCCCTCGGTTTGCCGCAGCTTGCAAAAAGTGCACTTCCATCCCAATGTGGACTGGTAGGGAAAGTAAGTGGGACCCACCTCTGCCATGTTTTCAGGGGACACGGGTACTATTGCAAATCTTTGGAGTCATATCGAAATGCAAAAGAACTTGAATGATGAATGTTTGAAATAACATACGAGTTTTTAATGGGGTTTTGCTATTGAACGTTTTATACTATTTTAGAATTTGTTTTATCTGTTGGAAGCCACCCAGAGTCCTTTGGGTGTTGGGCGGCATACAAATATAATAAATAAATAAATAAACAGAGTTGGAAGGGACATTGGAGGTCTTCTAGTCCCATCTCCTGCTCAAACGGGAAAACCTGTATAATTTCAGATAAATGACTATCAAATCTCTTCTTAAAACCCTCCAGTGTTGGAGCACCCACAATTTCTGGAGTCAAGTTGTTCCACTGGTTAATTGTTCTCATTGTTAGGAAATTTCTCCTGAGTTCTTTCCTTGTTTAGTTCCCATCCATTGTTTCCTGTCCTGCCTTCTGGTACTTTGGAAAATAGGCTGCTTTGTGGCAGCCCCTTAAATACGGGAACACTGTTTTTGATGGTACTCATCTTTGATATGAGAATGCATGAAAACTCACACAAATATAACACAAATATAACAAGCAGGAAGAGGGAGATTGTGATCCCCTTATATAGAGCGCTGGTGAGACCACATTTGGAAGACTGTGTTCAGTTCTGGAGACCTCACCTACAAAAAGATATTGACAAAATTGAACGGGTCCAAAGATGGGCTACAAGAATGGTGGAAGGTCTTAAGCATAAAACGTATCAGGAAAGACTTAATGAACTCAATCTGTATAGTCTGGAGGACAGAAGGAAAAGGGGGGACATGATCGAAACATTTAAATATGTTACAGGGTTAAATAAGGTTCAGGAGGGAAGTGTTTTTAATAGGAAAGTGAACACAAGAACAAGGGGACACAATCTGAAGTTAGTTGGAGAAAGATCAAAAGCAACGTGAGAAAATATTATTTCACTGAAAGAGTAGGTAGATCCTTGGAAAAAACTTCCAGCAGATGTGGTTGGTAAATCCATAATAACTGAATTTAAACATGCCTGGGATAAACATATATCCATTGTAAGATAAAATACAGGAAATAGTATAAGGGCAGACTAGATGGACCGTGAGGTCTTTTTCTGCCGTCAGTCTTCTATGTTTCTATGTTTCTAATACTGTACATCCAAACACAGAGAGAGTCTTTGGTTAAATGTAGCTGCAAATAGATGTCATCAACCAGCCATAAACTCCTTCTGAAAAGTCTTCAGCTCAATCCTACACTTTTTTGTTTTTTTAAAAGATTTTTTTGATTTCAATGCAGATTATTTCCCCAAATTAATAAATACAATCACAGCCTTTCTTCAGTAAAAAATATGTCTGCCTGCTTTTTCTTTATGGACTCAGATACGCGGATATGATTTTAATATTCCATCTTTTGGTGGCATTGCATTTATTACATCTGGTAAGCTGAAGAATCCCCCAATGTTTCTTTCAAGGTATTTAAATGTGCATGTAAGTGCAAAACAGGCTGTACCATATTAGCACTGTATTAGTTTACATGACCCCAGAGTTGCTGGGTATGTCCCCTAGGCAAAATTCACATTCTTATAAATTGCTATTAAACGGGAACATATGGTGACTTTGGGCATCCTGAGCTGTCATTTTTCTCAGAAGGTGAACATGCTACAGATTAATTGTCTTTCCAAGCTAGGAAAACAGCTTCTTTCCAAGAAGCAATAAGAGTAGCTGTTTTCCCACATGAAAACAGGTAGTAGTAATCTCCTAATTGGTGAAAGCTGCTCTCTATTTCCTTCTGGTTTGAGAAGATAAAGGTTTCCCTATGTATCAATTTTTCTTAAAGTCTTCCAAAATATAATGTTTCTATATTCCTAAATTCATATTTTTGTGAGTTGGGTAGAAATACAAAGCTGATCAATAAATAAAACGAATAAGTAAATTAGTGGCAGAAGAAGAGATAAACTTCATAACTAAAAAACTGACCCAATAATAAGACTTCTCTTATTTTTAATGTTTTTTTAATTAACCTGGATATACTTTTATCAGAGGTAAAGTGGAACCTGGGGAGGGTGAAAATGGCTTCCACTCCCGCAGGATATCCAGAGAAAATCAGCTGGTTGGCGCACACATGCACACTGGAGCTGAATTGGAGAAATAGTTTGTGTGCCGGTAAATATGGCTCTGCGTGCCACATTACCTATATTCTCCTCTACTGTATTACTATTTTCTTCTGTTCCTGAAGAGCCCTAGCGGTGCAGTAGTTAGAATGTAGTGTTCCAGGCCAACTCTGCCCAAAACCTGGAGTTCAAATGCAATAGCACTTAGACTAACATAGAAACATAGAAGACTGACGGCAGAAAAAGACCTGATGGTCCATCTAGTCTGCCCTTATACTATTTCCTGTATTTTATCTTAGGATGGATATGTTTATCCCGGGCATGTTTAAATTCAGTTACTGTGGATTTACCAACCACGTCTGCTGGAAGTTTGTTCCAAGCATCTACTACTCTTTCAGTGAAATAATATTTTCCCACGTTGCTTTTGATCTTTCCCCTAACTAACTTCAGATTGTGTCCCCTTGTTCTTGTGTTCACTTTCCTATTAAAAACACTTCCCTCCTGAACCTTATTTAACCCTTTGACATATTTAAATGTTTCAATCATGTTTCCCCTTTCCCTTCTGTTCCTCCAGACTATACAGATTGAGTTCATGAAGTCTTTCCTGATACGTTTTATGCTTAAGACCTTCCACCATTCTTGTAGCCCGTTTTTGGACCCGACTTATATACTGCTTTGCAGTGCTCTCTAAGCAGTTTAGAGTCAGCCTATTTTCCCCAACAATCGGGGTCCTCATTTGATCCAGGAGGAAGGCTGAGTCAACCATGAGCTTGGCGAGATTCAAACTGCCAAATTGCAATCACTCAACAGAAGTAGCCTGCAGTGCTACACCCTAAGCACTGTGCCACCATGGTTTTAAGACTGATTCATTTTTCCATCCTTGTGATGTCAAAAAAATGAGGACCCAGATTGCCAGGGGCAATAGGCTGACGTAAACTGCCCTGGTGTAACCCCAACCTTTTAGGAACCAGGGAATGGTTCCATGGAGAAAGGTTTCTCTGCAGATCAGATGGGGCATGGTTTTGCTTGGTCGGGTTCCTGCCATGCCATGGAGAGGTGCTGGTCAATGGACGAGGACCCCTGCTGTAAAGCATTGTGGGGCAGTATATAAGTCTAACTGCCATTGTTATTGCTGCTATTCCTATAAAATATCCTTGCAAGTGGGCAGATGGCCTCTGTCATCCCTTCCATGATTCCGTGTACATTTAAAAAAAATATTTTTATTGGTTTTTCAAAAACAAACATTACAAACATAACATGAAACATAGACAGGAGCTACCGTCGCTCCGCTCAGGTTAGAAGTCTTCATTGTACAGGAAAAGAAAAGGTAACCTTGTTATTTGATCAAGCCAGAGAATATTCAAAGGTATCTATAGCTACACTCTATTATATAAAGAAATAAGATGAGGAAAATAACAATAATAAAAGAAAGGGGAGGTAAGGTGTGAAAGGAAAAACATATCTAAGGATATACAGTGATACCTTGTCTTACAAACTTAATTGGTTCCGGGATGAGGTTCTTAAGGTGAAAAGTTTGTAAGACGAAACAATGTTTCCCATAGGAATCAATGGAAAAGTGATTAATGCGTGCAAGCCCAAAATTCACCCCTTTTGCCAGTTGAAGCGCCCGTTTTTGTTCTGCTGGGATTCCCCTGAGGCTCCCCTCCATGGGAAAGCCCACCTCTGGACCTCTGTGTTTTTGCGATGCTGTGCTTTCACTGAGGCTCCCCTCGCTGGGAAACCCCACCTCCAGAATTCCGTTGCCAGCAAAGCACCCGTTTTTGTGCTGCTGGGATTCCCCTGCAGCATCACAAAAACACGGAAGTCCGAAGGTGGTGTTTCCCATGGAGGGGAGTCTCAGGGGAATCCCAGCAGCGCAAAAACGGGTGCTTCACTGGCAACGGAAGTCTGGAGGCGGGGCATCCCAGCAGCGGCGGTGGGTTTGTAAGGTGAAAATAGTTTGTAAGAAGAGGTGAAAAAAATCTTAAACCCCGGGTTTGTATCTTGAAAAGTTTGTATGATGAGACGTTTGTAAGACGAGGTATCACTGTATTTTTATTGGTTTTTCAAAAACAAACATTACAAACATAAAAGGAAACATAGATAGGAGCTACCGTCGCTCCGCTCAGGTTAGAAGTCTTCATTGTACAGGAAAAGAAAAGTTAACCTTGTTATTTGATCAAGCCAGAGAATGTTCAAAGGTATCTATAGCTACACTCTATTATATAAAGAAATAAGATAAGGAAAGTAATAATAATAATAATAATAATAATAATAATAATAATAATAATAATAAAAGAAAAATGAGGTAAGTTGTAAAAGGAAAAACACATCTAAGGATATATATGTAAAAAAGAGACTTATAGAAAAAAAAATTCAGTCTGAAAAAGGTAAAGTATCTATAATAACTCACTATTATAAAAACACATCTAATCATATACTGTATTAGAAAATATATAAAGCTTAATTTAGATGGATTTAATTATAGATTAAATCCATCTAAAAGAGAATATTACGTTTTAATCTTGAAATGTCTTAATTTACATAACAAAATCTATTGAATTTAATTTTACCAATACTACGACAGCTTTATAAAAAAAAATATTTCTTTTTTGATGGATGAATTTTTTTAAAGCTATCTTTTTGGGGAACCAAAATATTTCAGTAACGGAATCTTTGCCTTAAACAATGTTTTCAGTCTTCTAAAACTGTTCTAGGCCTTCTAAAACATTTCACAAGATTTCCCATGGACAAGGCAAAAAGAGCATTCAAAGCTGTACATTAAGTTAAACTTCCAAGAAACTACGCTGATAACATATTGTTTATTTGCTTTATTTTGGAGGGGGGGGAATAAAAGAGAAAGAGTCAGACTTGTGTAGTAAATTTTTACTGCTTAGAAAACATTAAAAAACCCACTCAGGTCCATCTGCCACCGTAATTCATTACATCAATTCTGACATATTCCACAACCTTGGATGTTGATGAATTAAAATCAACAGATAATTGAACCAAGTGTGCAAATATATCTGGCCATACCCACTCATATGCTAAAGTCCATATGCTTATGTACACCCCTTAAAGACCTGTTAGGAATGGGGTGAGGTCAACAGTAGACAGTCTAAGGCAGCGTTTCCCAACCGGTGTGCCGCGGCGAGAGGCGGCGGAGGAGAGTGGGCAGATCGGGCGGGCAATGGGGCAGGGCGGAGAAGCCAGGGACGCTTTGCGCCATGAAGAGAAAACGGCCGACTTTTCCCTGCTGCCGTTTTCTCTTCATGGCGCAAAGCCACACAGTCCCGGACTCCCGGATTCCTCGCCCCAAGGCAGGAGGCGGTGGCGGAGAAGAGTGGGCGGATCAGGCGGGCAATGGGGCAGGACGGAGAAGCCAGGGGCGCGTTTGGCCTGAGGCACCGTGGGGAGGCAGGGGCAGCCGCGGCTCCCTTTACTCCTACTGCCGCACCTCCCTGCCCCTGCCTCCCCACGGTGCCTCCGGTCAAACGCGCCCCTGGCTTCTCCGTCCTGCCCGGATCGCTCGTTTCTCCGGTGCCTCCGGTCAAACGCACCCCTGGCTTCTCCGTCCTGCCCGGATCGCTCGTTTCTCCGGTCAGCAAAGCCATCTGCCCAGGAAAGCGCCGCGCTGGCCGGAGAAGCGAGCAATCCAGGAGTCCGGGACTGTGTGGCTTTCGGCCGGGCTAACGGGAGGCGGCGCGAGGCCGGGCGCTGGGGACGTCTGGGAGGGCGAGGAGGCTGATGGCTGCTGCGCACTCCACTCTCTCTCTGGCTCTCTCTCGCTCTTTCTTTTTCTCTCTGTTGCTGGCGTGGTGAACGAGAGAGAAAGAGAGAGAGAGAAAAAGGAGGGGAGAGAGAATGAGAGAAAGAAAGCAAGAGAAAGAGAGGGAAAGAAAGCAAGAGAGAGAGAGAAAGAAAGGGGGGAAGGAGGGAGAGGGAAAGACATAGAGGGAGGGAAGGAGGGAGAGAGAAAGAGAGCAAAAAAGAGAGGAAGAAAGAAAGAGGGATGGAGAGAAAGAAGGGAAGGAAGGGAGAGAAAGAGGGAGGGAGAAATAGAGTGAAATGGAGGAAGAGATATTTTTTTTGTCCAAACTTTTCTTTAGCCCCCCCCCGCCCCCCCTTCAGTGTTCCCCAGAATTTTGAAAACATGAATAATGTGCCGCGGCTCAAAAAAGGTTGGGAAACACTGGTCTAAGGTTAAAGTTGTGGGGGGTTAGGGAAGAAACCAAAGTCAGGTAGTGTATTCCAGGCGCTCTGTTGCTGAAGTCGCATTTTCTGCAATCGAGTTTGGAGGGTTTCCCTTAGGTTTGCAATTATTATGTCTTGTGTATTGTTGTGGTTGAAGCTGAAGTAGTCATTGATAGGTATCATCTCAACCTTGGGCCAACAAGATGATGATGATGATGATGATGATGATGATAATAATAATAATAATAATAATAATAAAAAATTAGATTTGTATGCCGCCCCTCTCCGAAGTCAGCTAGATACAGCGGTTACCAACTTTTGGATCTAGGGGACCCCTAAATGCATAATTTTAAATTCCATGGACCACTAATATGAATTTTTGAAAAAGATAAATAGTACAGTGGTACCTCATCTTACGAACGCCTCTTCTAACGAACTTTTCAAGATACGAACCCGGTGTTTAAGATTTTTTTGCCTCTTCTTCCGAACTATCTTCACCTTACGAACCCAAGCAGCTGCTGCTGGGATGAAGGGGTTTCTTTCCCCCACCTTTTTTGAAGAAAGGGAGGGGCGGCTTGGAGGAGGAAAGATTTTGCAGAGAACAACGTGCTTGCAAAGGCACTGAAAGGGTGTCTTTTGAAGAAAGAAAAGGGAGGGGCGGCTTGGAGGAGGAAAGATTTTGCAGAGAACAGGGTGCTTGCAGAGGCACTGAAATGGTGTCTTTTGAAGAAAGAAAAGGGAGGGGCGCCCCCCTTGCCTTTCTTCCTTCCCACTCACCCTTTAGCCTAGCCTTGCTTTTTCCACCCGCCCCCTTTAACAGCTCCTCCCTGCCCTCTGTTCGCCTCCCTTCTAAAGTTTGGGATTTTCCTGAAGGATTTGCAGGCATTATTTGCTTTTACATTGATTCCTATGGGAAACATTGTTTCATCTTACGAACTTTTCACCTTACGAACCTCCTCCTGGAACCAATTAAGTTCATATGATGAGGTACAACTGTATTTAGTGCAATATATAAGTGCAAATAATTTTTCTGCGGACCATCAAGCTTTTCTCATAGATCGCCAATGGTCCATGGACCACTGATTGGTGATCACTGAGCAGTTCTTGACCCTATCAATTTGAAGGACCAAGTAGAGTGGCTTCTTGCTGTCAGTGCCTGCCTTATGGAGATCCACACTGCTCCCATCTTTTGGGTTTTCACGAATTGTCAAAGACCTGCTTGTTCTCCCAGGCCTTGATTTAGAATAATAGTTGAAGCATAATTGATTTTTGATCCTGACTTCTGGTCGTTTGTATTTTTTTTTTTAATGTATTTATTTTATTTTATTTTATTATTTATTTATTAAATTTGTATGCCACCTCTCTCCGAAGACTCGGGGCAGCTAACAACAATAAAGAAAACAATGTAACAAATCTAATATTAAAAAGTAATCTAAAAAACCCCAATTTAAGAGACCAATCATAAAAACAAGCATACCATGTATAAATTCTATAAGCCTAGGAGGAAGGGAAAAAATTTCAATTCCCCCATGCCTGACGACAGAGGTGGGTTTTAAGGAGCTTGCGAAAGGCAAGGAGGGTGGGGGCAACTCTGATATCTGGGGGGAGCTGGTTCCAGAGGGTCGGGGCCGCCACAGAGAAGGCTCTTCTCCTGGGTCCCGCCAAATGACATTGTTTAGTCGACGGGACCCGGAGAACGCCAACTCTGTGGGACCTAATCGGTCGCTGGGATTCGTGCGGCAGAAGGCGGTCCCAGAGATATTCTGGTCCAATGCCATGAAGGGCTTTATAGGTCATAACCAACACTTTGAATTGTGACCGGAAACTGATCGGCAACCAATGCAGACTGTGGAGTGTTGGTGTAACATGGGCATTCCTTGGGAAGCCCATGATTGCTCTCGCAGCTGCATTCTGCACGATCTGAAGTTTCCGAACACTTGTAGTTTTATTTTCCTCTTATAAAACATAAGCTGCCCAAAGTGGCTATGGAGCAAAACAGAAGTAATAAAATAAAATAAAAACAATTTTGATTTAAACTTAATTATACACGGTGTATAACTTTCCATAGGTGGGCTAATAGGACATCTTGATTTCTTGATAGCATTTCTTGACAGATTTGATAGCATTAATCTTTTGGATTGCCTGAGTGATTTAAGAATTTATTTTGTTGTTCATTGCATCATCAAATATAAATAGACTTGCCGCCGGTAGGGAAATCTTGGGAATTCCCTTATTGGCAATCGGCCAATCTTGGGAATAGGGGACACAGGTTTGGAGTCATTCCATTCATATCTCTAGGGTGTATTTTACTTGGTGTTGCTCGGAGATAGTTGCTGCTTGAAACAGAACCTATTACACAGTATCCCCCAAGGGTCTGGTCTACCTCCAATATATTTCCATGTTCAGAGGAAACCACGACGTTCAGAACATCTTGAGTTGGGTGTGAGATCTATTTCTTGGTGACATTTTCAAGAGATGGCGTGGCTCCCCTGAACATGTTCTGGCCATGAGCCTGGACAAAAGATAATAAATTGAAACCGAACCCAGATTTGTGAAGAGCCAAACTTCCAGAAAGTGGATAGACACACCTGTTGTGAAGGGGATTAAGCTTTCCTAGAGGAATATGAATGCACTCTGGAGAAGCCCCTATATTTGAATTTCTCTCGTTTCTCACACTACACTCCTGTGGTGCACCGGTTAAAATAACAATATAGAAGGTGTTCTGCCAGGCTCTATTGTATGAGTCTCCCGAAAATTCAAGGGTACAAATTTCAGACACACACACTTGAAAGTTGAAAAACAATGTTCTTTATCACAAAAATTCAAAAGAAACAAAGCACCCTTTTTGTATTGCAAAGAGCACTCGTCCCAAAACAACCTGGTAGTCTGTACAATCCCCTTAATCAGTCCTTAAGTACTTAGCTAGCAGCTGTGAAGGAACGTCACAGCCTTCCTTCTTCCACGAAGTGAGACCCCCACACTTTGCTCTGCTTTGGTTTCAAAATCGTGAAAAATCAACAAAGTCTGGAAACAGCTAGGCACGGTCCTGAAGAAACAACAATCAGATAATCTTCCACAACGGCCAAGCCAGCACGCTGCTATTTATATCAGCAGCTCTAATTACTGGAGCCCCACCCAAACACAGGTGGCCTCTCTTATCTCCTGTAATATTTCTTCAATTGGTCTCTTCGATGCATAATTCTGCGCATGCGTGGGTCTAACACTTTCTCATCCGAATCGACCAAAGATAATGGAGATTGGCTTCCTGGGCTGTGTGCCAACCCCCCCCTTCCAAGTCACCCCCACCTTCTTCTTTGTCCAAGGAAACTGCACTACCTGACTCTGTCGACAATAAAAGAGGCATGTGACAATAAAATAATAAACAGTGATGTGAAGATTTCCTTATCTGATGCCTCTCCAGCTCCTCGGAATATACTAGATGTAAAGTTGAAATATGCTGTTTTAACTATTACAAAAAAACTTTAAGTTGATATTGTCATGTTGGTAAAGAGACACTTTAGTTAGTTATTTAGCATACGCCATATCATACATGGACTAGCAATATATATTAGCATAAATATATATGTTTTATATATATTATAAACATCCATTTTATATATACACATACATACCCATTATATGCATATAATAGATGTGTATGAGTGACCCTTTGAGAGCTGTATTCAATGGAATTTCATTTTAATATATGCTGATTAGTGTACAAGTCAAAGGGATAATAAAGCTATTCTAAGTCTGATGGATGGATGGATGGATGGATGGATGGGCAGATGGATAAATGGATGGATAAATGGATGGATAGATGGATAGATAGATGGATAGATAGATAGATAGATAGATAGATAGATGATATAAAACAAAGTTAATATATGTTATCTTTGAATGATGAGATGGGCAACAGAGAAATGTAATTAATAAATAGGCCAATTTAATGTTTTTTAATCACAAATAACTGAAAAACTTTGGTACGTTTGTAGTATATCAAGCTAAAGCAATGAATAAATAAATAAAATGGGAGTCTCCAGTATACACACGGAGCAGATGGTATACTGCCATATATTTCCCCTAAGCTCGTTTTGACTTCATTTCCGAGGGAACAGTTCACATATTCAGCAATAATGCTGGAATGGTTGGTTGAACAGTCTTTGAATTTATTGGCTTTTAATTATGCAACATTCAGCTCGCTACCGTCTGAACGAAAAACCAACTAAACCAAAATGATGATTCCAATGAACAATCTGTTATTTTATAAAGATCAATAGCCAGGGAAAATGTTCCTTTCTTTTCTGAGCCATATTAGTTTTTTATTTTTTATTTATTTATTCATTTGTCCAATACACAAATACATAGGAAGAAAAGTAGACATGTAGTAATATATATAAGGGTAAAGTGAACTTAGAGGAGAGGATATATGAAAGGAAGAGAATATATAAGATAGGTGAGAGAAAGGAAAGACAATTGGACAGGGGATGAAAGGCACACCAGTGCACTTATGTACGCCCCTTACTGGCCTCTTAGGAACCTGGAGAGGTCAATCGTGGATAGTCTAAGGGAGAAATGTTGGGGGTTAGGGGTTGACACAATTGAGTCCGGTAATGAGTTCCACGCTTCGATAACTCGATTGTTAAAGTCATATTTTTTACAGTCAAGTTTGGAGCGGTTCGTATTAAGTTTGAATCTGTTGTGTGCTCTTGTGTTGTTGCGGTTGAAGCTGAAGTAGTCATTGACCGGTAGGACGTTGCAGCATGTGATCTTGTGGGCAATACTCAAATCGTGTTTTAGGCACCGTAGTTCTAGGCTTTCTAGGCCCAGGATTGTTAGTCTATTTTCGTAGGATATTCTGTTTCGAGTGGAGGAGTGAAGGGCTCTTTTGGTGAAATATCTTTGGACATTTTCAAGGGTGTTGATGTCTGAGATGTGGTATGGGTTCCAGACAGATGAGCAGTATTCTAGGATGGGTCTGGCAAAAGTTTTGTAGGCTCTTGTGAGTAGTGTGAGATTGCCTGAGCAGAAGCTGCGTAGTTATTTTGAGCAGAGAATGTTTGATGCTTTAAACCAGCGGTATTAAACTCAAAGCCCGGAGGCTACATCCGGCCTGCAGCATGCTTAGATTTAACGCAGAGGCCAACCCTGGAAAGAAGCAAAGGACAGGCCCACAGTGCCTCTGTTAGCAAAAATAGAACTCAATAGGGTAACTGGCAAAGGGTTGAAGGAGACTGTCACAACCCAGGAATTGGTTTTCATTGGGAGAATGCTTGAGACACCACAGGCACCGCTAACACGAGTGATGTTGAGCTGGCCACGCTCACCCTAGCCACGGCGACCCTGGTCCGAAGTCAAACACAACCCCGATGCGGCGCTCAATGAAATCGAGTTTGGATATTCCTGCTTTAAACAGAACTATTTCCCGATCCAAGTATCCACATTTGTTTAGCGACTGTTCAAAATTATGACGGTATTGAATAAGGTGACTTATGACTGGTACTCACATTTACACCCATCATAAAGTTTAGATTAATAATAATAATAATTAATAATAACAATAATTATGATCCCGCTATATAGAGTGCTGGTGAGACCACATTTGGAATACTGTGTTCAGTTCTGGAGACCTTACCTACAAAAAGATATTGATAAAATTGAACAAGTCCAAAGACAGGCTACAAGAATGGTGGAAGGTCTTAAGCATAAAACGTATCAGGAAAGACTTCATGAACTCAATCTGTATAGTCTGGAGGACAGAAGGAAAATTATTATTATTATTATTATTATTATTATTATTATTATTATTATTAATTAGACTTATATGCCCCCCCCTCTCCAGAGACTCGGGGTGGCTCACAACAACAATAAAACAATATAGGTACAAATCTAATACAGTGATCTCTCAGTTAGCGCGGGGGTTACGTTCCAAGACCTCCCGCGCTAACCGATTTCCGCGTTATACTGGATGCGGAAGTAAAAACCACCATCTGCGCATGTGCGCCATTTTTTTCATGGCCGCACATGCGCAGATGGTGGAGTTTGCGTGTGGGCGGCGGGGAAGACCAAGGGAAGATTCCTTCAGCCGCCCAACAGCTGATCTGCTCCGCAGCGCGGAAGCAGCGAGGAGCCGAAGATGGGGTAAAGGCAAAGGGGAAACCCCATCTTCGGCTCCTCGCTGCTGCCGCGCTGCGGAGCGGATCAGGTGTTGGGCGGCTGAAGGAACCTTCCCTTGGTCTTCCTGCAGCCCAGGCAAAGGGGAAACTCCAAGATCGCTTGCCGCTTGCTGCTTTGCAGCTTGGAGCCTTGCTTCGCCTCCTTCGCTGCAATAGGCAAGCGGCAAGCGGCAAGCGATCTTGAGAAAGAGAGAGAAAGGAGGGCGACTTGCCAGTCCACGCCCCCCTGGATGAACAGCCTCGCATGGCCCCAGCGCCGGGCTCCGCTGTTGCCTCCGCCCCCATTCGGCTCTGCAGCTGAGAGGCCTTCCCGGCAGAGCCCTCCCCAACAGCTCCCGCTGCCAGCGCAAAAAAGAAAAGAAAAAGAAATCCCCAAAAGAGGCAGGCACAAAGCGGGGGCACAAGGGGAGCTGCCCGGCAGAGGTTGCTTTTTTTCTTCTCGTGGGCAAGTGGAGGGGGGGAGAGAGAAGGGAGGAAGAGAGTGTGAGAGAGGAAGAAAGAGAGAGAGAAATGATAGAAAAAAGGGGAGAAAAAAGAGAAATGAGAAAATGATTGAAGCATAGTGACAGGAAAGAAAGAGAAAGAGACAGAGAAGTGACTCTTGGTGATGACGTATGACGTCATCGGGTGGGAAAAACCGTGGTATAGCAAAAAAACCGTGGAGTATTTTTTAATTAATATTTTTTGAAAAACCGCGTTGCAGCGTTTCGCACTAATCGAGACCGTGCTAATCGAGGGATCACTGTAATTAAAACTATGACTAAAACCCATTATCTTTAAAACAATCGATATTACACAATCAAACAATTGATATTAACAATCATAACCACACCTAACTTTTAATGGTCAGAAGGGGGGGGCATGTGCTAGTTGGTCCGTGCCTGGCGACATAGATAGTACTGAAGGCTCTTGCAAAAGGCGAGGAGGGCGGGGGCAGTACAAATCTCTGGGGGGAGCTGGTTCCAGAGGGCCAGGACCGCCACAGAGAAGGCTTTTCCCACAGGCCTCGCCAGATGACATTGTCTGGTCGATGGGATCTGGAGAAGGCCAACTCTGTGGGATCTGATTGACTGCTGGGATTTATGCAGCAGAAAGCGGTCCCGTAAGTAATCTGGTCCGATGCCATGTAGGGCTTTATAAGTCATCATCAACACTTTGAGTTGTGTCCGGAAACCAATCAGCAACCAATGCAGGCTTACACACACACAAACATATTTTCCAGTCTTGGAAAAATAAAGCATTAGTAATGTGGAACCTTACTTAGCTTTCAGAAATAGCCAAATTCAGCTAGATGTGGACTGGAAAATTGTGTTTTGTAGTTGTTGTTTTTAAAGAAAATTTTGGTGGGAATTGGAAAAGTTTAAAATAGATAGTCAAAACAAAAGATGAAATGGTTAAACAGACTGGAAAATTGGTTTAGTTACAGACGTTGCATGTTGTAAACTGATAAGCCCTTTTGGTAAACCATTTGTTATCATCTCCCAAGCTCTGGAAGATAAGCTGTGATGAAAAGTAATATCTGCAGGAGGACATGCAGCCAAATCTGCTTATATATTTTATTTATTTACTAAACAAATTTATATCGCCGTCCAACTCACACATAGGTGACTCCAGGCGGCTTACAGCATTTTTAAAAATTCATCGCATTATTTAAGAAAACCTACTCCGCCACCCCATGGAAGCAACAACGTGATCAAATCAGTGACAAATTCAGATTGGCTCTATCTCTATTTATGGCCTTCAGGGCTCCTGATAAAAAACACATTTTTTAGGGCTTTTTGGAAGAACAACAGAATGCATTCCTCACGTAATGTATCCCAAAACAGTACAGTATTTATTCTCTATATGCTTTGAACATATATTCAATATATATTTAATGAACTGTCTACTGTTTTTTTTCTCGGTATAATTTATTTTTTATTATTGATTGATTGATTGATTAATTGATTGATTGATTGATTGGATTTATATGCCGCCCCTCTCCAAAGACTCGGAGAACTTATACCGAGAACTGTTTACTATTGACCCCACCCCATTCCTTATTTCAGGAGGATTTGCATCCAAGCAAATACACCGACAACCGCAATCCAGATTCTATTTCGCAGGTGTCAAACTCGATCATGTCACGTGATGTATCACAATGTTATCTTGGGGGTGGGCGGAGCCTGCACCGGATGCTTCCAGCCCGTGGGCTACCAGTTTAAAAATAATCTTTGTTAATTATTTTCATGAAGAAAAATGCACAAATACCATAAAACAAACAAAGACAAAAACAAAAACAAAACTTATACAGACATATAGATATCAACATTCATAATTACAGTTATAGATCAAGTCTTAAACACTCAACAATTTACACATTTACCAACCTACCTGTTGACATTATTGCTACAGCTTTGTTTAATTTTATCAACCTTCTAGTTTTACATTGCTATGTTACATAATTGTTACCTAAATCTTAATCTTTATTGATTTCAATCATATTACCTAAATCATAAATTGTCCAAAGTTAATTGCTAGGCAACAATTTTATGTTATATATCTAGTAAACAAAAGGAATAACAAGATTGCTTACATTTATTATAATATCTGTATTATAGATATTTTTCCCAGTCTGCAGAGAGGGGCGGCATACAAATTTAATAAATAATAAATAATAAATAATAATAATAATAATTTAAGCTTTTAAATATATTTTTAATTAACCCAATCGTACCACCTGCTCCAAGTATGGTAGAATTCAGTTTTGTCTCTTTCTTGTATTTTCAATGTCATCTTCTTCATCTCCGCCATTTCGTAAATTTTATTTATTAAGTTTAGTGTCGAGGGGACATTGTTTAGTTTCCAGGTCTGCGCATAAGCAAGTCTGGCAGCTGTAATTATATGTATTATTAAATATCGATCTTCCTTAGATATTTTTTGTCTAATAATTCCGAGTAGGTGTAGTACTGCTTTCAAAAGGATTTGTTGACCAGCAATTTGCTCTAAATAGTTTTTAATTAAATTAAACTGGGACACCAGTATAACAGGCCTGTTCTATTTCATAATATTTTGAGTTTAACGGCAATACATTCTTTATTTTACAACTCCGAGAAAGAAAAAAAGAATTCTCTCCTTCTGTTGCCATTGCATTTTAGGATGAAAACTTCTTATATAGACAGGGCAAATTTTCAACTTGAGTTTCTAGTCCTCTGAGAGGAGGCAGACTGAAATCTCCCATTTTTCTTCCTCTCAGGGAGGACAATTATTTCCATACAAACTCTGCTTGTCTTTCCTCCCAGCTTTGTTTTGCTAAAAGAAGACAAATGACTATTTGGGCTAACAAAATAATTCTAATAGGCAAATAAGGGTAAAGTGGGCTGCTTTCTGAACAAGGGGCTATAAAGAGCTCTCATTTTTTACTGCGGTTAATGTGAAGCAATTTTTCCCTAATTACCTTTGTAAACAATAAATGACAATAATTTAGCAACTCGGTTCATTCCATTAGCTAAAAACCAAGTGGGTGTTATCTCTCTCTCTCTCTCCCTTTCTCTCTCTCCCTCTCTCTCTCTCTCATTCTCCATCAGAATATTTTTTTATGGCTTCTCAATTTAAATCACATTATTGCTAAAAGCATATTATGCAAACATTTGAGCTGATGTTTTTTTTTTAAAGTGCCCAAACCATAAAAAGAAGTTAAACCAGCAATTATTATTTATGCAATAAGAACTGTGTTTCATATGCATAATTATATGCAGGAGTATTATTTAAGCACATCTAATCCGCAGAATGCGGCCGCGAGAGCTATCGTAGGGCTTCCTAGATTCGCCCACATTTCCACAACACTCCGTGACTTGCATTGGCTGCCGATCAGTTTCGGTCACAATTCAAAGTGTTGGTTATGACCTTTAAAGCCCTACACGGCATTGGGCCAGAATACATCCAGAACCGCCTTCTACCGCACGAATCCCAGCGGCCAATAAGGTCCCACAGAGTTGGCCTTCTCCGGGTCCCATCGACCAAACAATGTCGTTTGGCGGGCCCCAGGGGAAGAGCCTTCTCTGTGGCGGCCCCGGCCTTCTGGAATCAACTCCCCCCAGAGATTAGAACGGCCCCCACCCTCCTTGTCTTTCGCAAATTACTCAAGACCCACCTTTGTCGCCAGGCATGGGGGAGTTAGGATATTCCTTCCCCTAGGCCATTACAAGTTATGTATGGTATGTTTGTGTGTATGTTTGGTTTTTATAATAAGGGTTTTTAGTTGTTTTATTAAATTGGATTGTTACATGTTGTTTTTTTATCATTGTTGTTAGCCGCCCCGAGTCTGGGGAGAGGGGCGGCATACAAATCCAATAAATAATAATAATAATAATGATAATAATAATAATAATAATAATAATAATAATATCACATTTTCCCATTCTTTCTAATGCTAAGGTAGTTAAAGCAATTCCAAAAACATTTGACTAATGCAAAGCATACCAAAAAGCTATGATATATGCTATTTTGCAAACCGCGACTGCTATTTTTGCCACTTAAAGCTGCCTTAATGACGATTGGCACAAAGTATGAAATTCATACTTTGGTGAAAATTTGTCTTGCACTTTTAATATGAATGCTGAAGATACGCTGGAAAGGAAAACCAAAAAAACCCCCGATTGAAAATCCTTAAGAAACAGTAGATATATATTCCCGGAGCCTGAACTGCTCACATTTCAAGATGGATTGACACGAACGTATTGAAGGGAGGGGAGCTCACTTACATTGCATTGCACAAATAAAAGCAGCCAATCCAATAAAGCTTTCCCCCAAAATATCATCAAAACATTATTTTTATTGTAGGAGTGAAACTTTTCCCCATCTGTTTTTTGCTGTTTTATCTATTCCATCTGCTTTGGTTTCCAGCCCTATGCAGTAATAGGGCTTCTGTGCGATGAGACAGAAAAGCAATTTGCATTGGGGAGTGGGGGGAAAAAGAGAAAGGAGACAGAAAGACATAGACTCCAATCTTCTTCCATTATCGGATTCGCTTGAACTTTCCAGAAAACCAAATGCATGCGGCCCCACAAGGATTTTCAGTATCCAGGAAGGATACTCACAGATTTCAATTAGCGGCTCACACGCAGCCAGACAAAATAAATTGATTAAGCATCTCATTCCTTTACAACCCAAATCTCAAGGAAGGGTCCCTCCTCCCTACCCCATACTTCACCTCAACGGCATGCCATCCGCAAATACAGTGGTACCTCATTTAAGAAAGCCTCTTCTAACGAACTTTTCGAGATACGAACCCAGTGTTTAAGATTTTTTTGCCTCTTCTTCCGAACTATTTTCACCTTACGAACCCAAGCCGCTGCTGCTGGGATGAAGGGGTTTCTTTTCCCCCCCCTTTTTTGAAGAAAGAAAAGGGAGGGGCGGCTTGGAGGGGGAAAGACTTTGCAGAGAACAGCCACAGGCACTGAAAGAGTGTCTTTTGAAGAAAGAAAAGGGAGGGGCGGCTTGGAGGAGGAAAGACTTTGCAAAGAACAGCCACAGGCACTGAAAGAGTGTCTTTTGAAGAAAGAAAAGGGAGCCCACCCCTTGCCTTTCTTCCTTCCCACTCACCCTTTAGCCTAGCCTTGCTTCTTCCACCCGCCCCCTTTAGCTGCTCCTCCCTGCCCTCAGTTCACCTCCCTTCTAAAGTTTGGGATTTTCCTGAAGGATTTGCACACATTATTTGCTTTTACATTGATTCCTATGGGAAAATTGTTTCATCTTACGAACTTTTCACCTTATGAACCTCCTCCTGGAACCAATTAAGTTCTTATCATGAGGTGCCACTGTATAAGTTGCCGTAATGGACTATCACGTAAATCAAATAATAGCTACTCCTCTGTAATCACACCAGGCCACTGCAATAGCATGTTTCAACGGTTATCCTCTGAAACTCATTAAGGAAGCATTATGCAAAGTAAATTAAAATGCTGGGGTCTACAATCCCCCGGACAAAGAGATGGTAAGGCTTATCATGGACTTCTCATTAGCACAGCCTGCAAAAGGCATTGTCCTTTTGGAGCAGGTTGCAAAGGTCTGAGGATACAGTGGTACCTCTACTTACGAACTTAATTCGTAACGTGGCCATGTTGTTAAGTAGAAAAGTTTGTAAGAAGAAGCAATTTTCCCCATAGGAATCAATGTAAAAGCAAATAATGCGTGCGATTGGGGAAACCACAGGGAGGGTGGAGGCCCTGTTTCCTCCCAGGAGATTCCTAGAGAGGCCCCATGGAGGCTTTCCCCCCACCTTTTCTGGCCCTG
The DNA here is from genome assembly GCF_031021105.1 of Erythrolamprus reginae. Taxonomy (NCBI): domain Eukaryota; kingdom Metazoa; phylum Chordata; class Lepidosauria; order Squamata; family Dipsadidae; genus Erythrolamprus; species Erythrolamprus reginae. The sequence continues at coordinate 11,202,776 of NC_091953.1, read as the reverse complement.
TTTCCTCCCAGGAGATTCCTAGAGAGGCCCCACAGAGGCTTCTCCCTGCCTTTTCCGGTTACAGTTTCGGAGGCTCGGGTTTGTAAGTGGAAAATGGTTATTGAGAAGAGGCCAAAAAATCTTGAACACCCGGTTCTTATCTAGAAAGTAGAGGCATTCTTAGGTAGAGATACCACTGTATTTTGATTTTCTAACGCAGAACCAGAGATGCTGGTTTGGCTATGCAAGCAGGACCAGAAGAAGCTACCACAAGGCACCGGTGAGCAAAATATGAAAGTAGGCAGGCATCCTGGAAAGATAAAAGGAGAATATTTGTGGCTCCAGGATGAAAGGAGTCGTCCTTGGTGCTTTCTGAGCTTGGTTGTTTTCTTGCAGACGTTTCATTACCTGACTAGGTAACATCATCAGTTACGTCTGTAAGAAAACAGCCAAACTCAGAGAATAGCAAAGAGCCCTTAGTTTGGAAAAAGTTAAGTAAATGACTCATGTGTTGTTCACGTTATACAGGTAGTCCTCAACTTTTAACCAAAATTGAGTCCAAAATTTCCATTACTAAGTGAGATAATTTGTTGAGTAAATTGTTCCCCATTTTATAACGTGTCTTGCTACAGTCCTGAGTAATTTCTGCAGTTATAAGGTTAGTAACAGGGCTGTTAAAGAAATCTGGTTTCCCTATTGACTTTGCTTGTCAGTGTTCTGTCGGGCTCTCTGGTAGAATCCTCCCAAAAATGCACAGGTACAAATTTCAGACACACACACGTTTGAAAATTCAAAACAATGTTCTTTATAATGAAAATTCACCTAAACCAAGCCCTCTTTTGGTATAGCAAACAGCACTCGTCTCCAAACAAACTGGTAATTTGTACAAGTCCCTTATCAGTTCTGTGATACTTAGCTTGCAGCTGTGAGGCAATTCACAGTCCTTCTTCTTTCACAAAGTGAAACACACTTTGCTCTGGTTTAGTTTCAAAGCAGGGAAAAATCAGCACACAAAAAGTCAAAGTCAGTAAAGCAGTCATGAAACACAACGATCAGATAATCCTCCACAATGGCCAAACCCACAGGCTGCTATTTATAGCAGCCTCACTAATTACCACAGCCCCACCCAACCACAGGTGGCCTCATTTTCTTTGATAATAATCTCTCAGTTGTTGTTGCCTATGCATCGCACTCCGCATGCGTGGCTGTATCATTAACTCTTGTTCTGAATCCAAGGAGGAGCTAGATAATTGATCTCCTTCTGAGCTGTCTGCCCCACTTTCCTCCTCCCTGTCACTCTTGTCTTCTTGGTCAGAGGAGCCTTCGTCATCAGATTCCACTGGGGGGCAAAACAGGCCTGCAGCATGTGGATGTCTCCCCCACATCCACAGTCCTTGGGGCAGGAGCTGGGCCCGAGCTAACCACAACAGTCAGAAGGTTGCAACAGATCAGGTGTGTCAAACTCAAGGCCCTGGCCCGTGGGGTGCTTAGATTTGGCCTGAGGACTCACCCTGGAAATAGCAGACCAGCCTGCAGTAGCCTCTGCCAGCGAAAAGGCAGTTCAGGAGAGCCCTGATAGCCTCCTGCAACTCTCTGCCAGTGAAAATGGAGTACAAGGTAGTCACACACAGCCCTCTAAAGCTCAGTTTTTGCTGGCAGAGGGCTTCAAGAGGTGATTGCGGCCAAAAACAGAGCCCAGGATGGCTGTTGTGGCAGAAAATGGAGACTTGATGAGTGACATCAAGTTGGCCACACTCACCCTGACAATACACCCCTGTGCCATTGTAAGTTCGAATGGTCGCTAAACGAATTGTTGTAACTGAAACTGTTTCTGCCCTCCCCAGGCATTGAATTATGGATGTGGGCACTCACGCAGGGGATGCGTTCCAAGACCACCCGTGAAAAACAAATTTCCATGAAGTAGAGGAAAGATAATTTTTTTAATGTATTTAACGAGTATTTGGACTTTTAAAACCCACCCTTTGCATTAAACAGTAATTCTATAATGTTTCTCAGCTGGAACTACATGTGATATCCTACCAGTTTCTGTAATAGAGTGCAGTAGTACTGTAGAAGAATTTTATGAATTTTTAATGGATTTAAAATTTTCAATGGATTTAATGGATTTAAGCCCCCTTTGAAAACCCGTGAAGTAGCAAATCCGCAAAAGATGAACCGCGAAGTAGCGAGGGATTACTGCCTAAGTCTAAATGCTATTGCTATTGGTTCCTTTCCTCAATTTCAAAGTGTTCAAATTGAAAGGATGAAATGGTTAACCTAATACTGCGTATAAGGAACTCAGGAAACCATATTCAAAGAACTGGCACTATCAGAGGGACATGGCTGGGCTTTTTCTGTTGATGCTTCCTGTTTTTGAGCATCGTTCCTCCTAAGATTTGGCTGGCACCGATCCTGACGGGTTTAGGAAAACCTTTAGGCGCCAGTTCTTCCAGAAATCCTCTGCAATCTGCTACAATTGGATTTCTCCTGCGGTAAGGTTATGGTTGCATGGATTTTTTGTTCCCGGGTGTATTATGTCCTACAACACAGAACAACATCTACCGTTTTAATATTCTACTGTAAGGGGAAAATGAGAGATGCTTATAATTGATTGAGCCACCTAAGTAAGTAAGTAAATAAGTGCATTGCCACAAAAACGCCTCTAGGTTTTAATGATGGACAACTGGATCTAAAATTACCTAACCTCAAGAAAGTCTCTGCAAACACTTCCCACTCCAATAGACTGACATTCCTTTACTGGCGTCGCCACTGCCAAGAATATCTTCCCAGCAAAACTCAATTTTTTTTCAATCATCCAACTCATTGCCCATATGCCACAATGTGACCTCATAAATAGACTTGTATTCCACCAACATCTGCCTTCGCCCAGGCCGCCAACTTATAAATATCCCATGTTCACTTTTGCTTACTGAACATAAAGCCACAAATCAGCTTTTATACATTCACTATTTTGGGGTTTCAGATACCAGAAAAGCAATACTGTATTTTTCGGAGTATAAGACACAGGCTGAAAATTCAGGTGCATCTTATACTCTGAATGTAGCTTTTTTCGAAGCTTTTTTCCGCCAGCCCTAACTAGGTGCTAATGATTTTCCCAGCTCTTACTTTGCAGGTTCTTTCATTGTTACTCTTTGCGAAGAATGTTTTCTGTTAGTACATGGTACATAACGGTATTTGTGGTTGCCATGTATGTTAAACTACCAATTATAGTTTGTATTTTTACAGTTGCAATATCTCTTTAAGGACATTAGCTGGTTCGCCATAAGAGGGCGCCAGCACTCTCTCCTGATGATGACGCTGGATAGCTCATTCACCTTTTTGCCTTTAGCTTGGCTGGGGAATTCTGGGAGTTGAAGTCCAGATATCTTCAAGTTGCCAAGGTTGGGAAACACTGCTGTACAGGAACAGGTAGTCCTCAACATACCACCACAATTGACATGAAAAATTTATGTTGTTAAACAAGACAGCTTGCCCCATTTTATGACCTTTCCTTACCACTGATGTTAAATCACTGAAGTCAATAAGTTAGTAACACAGTTGTTAAGTGGTTTTCCCCTTATCTTTGCTTGTCAGAAAGTTGCAAAAATGAGCCACAACACACACACACCCCCGGGGCACTGCAACTATTTTAAATATGGATTTGTTGTCAAAAAATCGTGGAGATGATGTTGCAATGATTCTAAGTGTGAAAAAGTGTGAATGCAGTTAAGGAATGCTGGTAAATTGAAGACCGTAAATTGAAGAACAGTCACCAAGTAAATGGCCATAAGTTGAGGATTGCAGTTCTTCAGCAAGGAACGCGACTGGTTTTACACAGAGCCAGACGCTCCTTTTATACTCTTTAACTTCCCGCCGAAACCCAACTGTCAAATCTCAACCAATCAGAGACGCTCAACACAAATTCAACTATTTACAATGCTTCATGCATATTTAACAGTAACATATGGTTGAAAGGTATTTATTTATTTATTAAATTTGTATGCCGCCCCTCTCCGCAGACTCGAGCCGCTCACAGCAGTGATAAAAACAATGTACAATACAAATCTAATAATACGAAGTTAAAAACCCATAATTTAAAAAACATGCACACAACACACCATACATAAATTATATAGGCTTGGGGACGATATTTCAATTCCTCCATGCCTGACGGCAGAGGTGGGTTTTGAGAAGTTTACAAAAGGCAAGGAGGGTGGGGGCAATTCTGATCTCTGGGGGGAGTTGGTTCCAGAGGGCCGGGGCCGCCACAGAGAAGGCTCTATGATGGACCCCGAAAAAAAAAAACAGTGGGATTTTAAGTTCTAACACAGTAATGGCTAACCTATGGCATGGGTACCACAAGTGGCACGTGGAGCCCTATCTGCTGGCACATGAGCTGTTGTCCTAGCTCAGCTCCAACGTGCATGTGTGTGCTGGCCAGCTGATTTTTTTTGCTCACACAGAGGCTCTGGGGCCGTTTTTGGCTTCCAGACAGCCTCCGGGAGGGATGGGGCAGGTTTTTTTAGTTCCAGGGAAGCCTTGGGAGGGCGAAAAACGAGCCTACTGGGCCCACCAGAAGTTGGGAAATAGGCCATTTCCAGCTTCCAGAGGGCCTCCAGGGGACTGGAGAAGCTGTTTTTGCCCTCTCCAAGCATTGAATTATGGGTGTGGGCACTCACACCTGTGCAATAGCGTGCGTGCACGCCCTTTCAGAACCCGAAATAAAAAAGGTTCACATCACTGCTCTACTCCATGGAGCCAGAGTGGCAGATCCAACTAAATGTAGGCTTTGTCCCTTCTATACATTTTAAAAATCTCATTCTTTCACAACGGAACCCCTTGGACAAGGAGAACATGCTTTTCCCACCGACAATCACAATATTAACTCTGCCCAGTAGCGCTTCTGTATTAACTTTCGACTTGCTCTGAACATGACAACACGGGGATCATTGCCACAGTTCAGCAAGTCTTTGATTTCCCCCGGTGACAGCTCTTTTGAAGGCCATCACTCATTGCAGGCTAAAATGAAAACGCATCCAACAAGCTAGCTTGGAGGTGGTGGGCATCACTTTAATTATCTGCACCCCCTTTTTAACAAAGCTGATGCCACAGCTGTGTGGTGCCTTTCCCTCACCTTTGGAAAGGAAGGTGGGGGAAAGGAGGAAAAAGAGAAGAAAATCTATCTTCCAAGAGTCATTTGAAGCTGTCACCTAATATATAATCTGGGTCCATAAAGTCTGCCAAGCAGGGAAAATTTAGACAAGGGCTTGGAGTCAAGGGAAGAAAGGTTAAGGGCTTCTCTTTTAAAAGCGCAGAGTAAACATGAAGGAGACCCATAAGAAGCCAAGGACAATAGCATTCCACTCATCATATACAGCAATAGTTGATATATCCAGTGGAGCAGGGTGAAACCCAGCAGGTTTTCCAGACCCATCCTCGAATACAGCTGATCTGTTTGGAACCCATATCGCATCTCAGACATTAACACCCTTGAAAATGTCCAAAGATACTTCACCAGAAGAGCCCTTCACTCCTCCACTCGAAACAGAACACCCTACGAGACTAGACTTTCAATCCTGGGCCTAGAAAGCCTAGAACTAAGACGCCTTAAACATGATCTAAGTATTGCCCACAAGATTATATGCTGCAACGTCCTGCCTGTCGGCGACTACTTCAGCTTCAACCACAACAACACAAGAGCACACAACAGATTTAAACTTAATATTAACCGCTCCAAACTTGACTGTAAAAAATATGACTTCAGTAACCAAGTTGTCGAAGCGTGGAACTCATTACCGGACTCCATAGTGTCATCCCCAAACCCAAATCCCCAAACCCCCAACACTTTACCCTTAGATTATCTACGGTTGACCTATCCAGATTCCTAAGAGGTCAGTAAGGGACAAGTAAAAGTGCACTAGAGTGCCTTCCGTCCCCTGTCCTATTGCTCTCCTATATCTCCTATACCTTTCTTCTATTCCTATATCTCTTCTTCTATTCTTTCCTTGATATGTTCTATTACTATATCTTCTTTTCTATTCTTTCTTAGATATATTTTACTATGAGTATCTCCTCTGTAACCTTCATCATGTATTTTACTATGTGTGTGTGTGTGTGTGTGTGCGTGTGTATACCCACTAAAACTCAGGTCCTTTTGGAGAGTAGTTTTGTTATCGGTGGTGTTGAAGAGTTTTACATCGTCGGCGAAGAGGTCACAGTTGCTTGTGATGTAATCGCAAAGGTCATTGATGTAGAGAATGAAGAGCGTTGGTCCCAGTACACTACCTTGGGGAACACCGCTTTTAACTGGAATGGGGGTGGATATGATGCTTCCTAATTTGACCACTTGTTGTCTGTTTGACAGGAATGCTGTAATCCAGCTATGGAGGGATCCTGAGATGCCATGGGATTTGCAGAAGTCGATATAAATTGCATCTATAGATACTGCTCAAAAAAATAAAGGGAACACTCAAATAACACATCCTAGATCTGAATGAATGAAATGTTATTCTCTGAATACAGTGGAACCTCGACATACGAGCAGCTCTACTTACGAGCTACTCGAGATAAGAGCTGGGAGGGGAGCGACATTTTTGTTCGCCTCCCGAGCTCACATTCGGGATACGAGCGCCAAGGAGCTGTCTCCTGAAGCCGAACGCTAACTTCCGCGTTCGGCTTCAGGAGACAGCTCCTTGGCGCTCGTATCCCGCGCGCCGCTTCGCAGCTGTCTCCTGAAGCCGAACGCGGAAGTTAGCGTTCGGCTTCAGGAGACAGCTGCGAAGCGGCGCGCGTGTTTTAAAAGGTTGCAGCCGGCCTGGGGGGCTCGGGGGGGGGGTGCTGGCAAGCCCCCCAGGCCGGCTGCAACCTTTTAAAACACCCGCGCCGCTTCGCAGCTGTCTCCTGAAGCCGAACGCGGAAGTTAGCGTTCGGCTTCAGGAGACAGCTGCGAAGCGCCGCACGTGTTTTAAACGTCGCAGCTGGCCTGGGGGGCTCGGGGGCAAGCCCCCGAGCCCCCCAGGCCGGCTGCGATGTTTTAAAACACCCGCGCCGCTTCGCAGCTGTCTCCTGAAGCCGAACGCTAACTTCCGCGTTCGGCGGCAGCAGTTTTTTTTGTTGTTGCACGGATTAATTGACTTTACATTGTTTCCTATGGGAAACAATGTTTCGTCATACGAGCGTTCCGACTTACGAGCCTCCTTCCGGAACCAATTAGTCTCGTAAGTCGGGGTTCTACTGTACTTTGTTCTGTACAAAGTTGAATGTGCACAACAGCATGTGAAATCAATTGTCAATCAGTGTTGCTTCCTAAGTGGACAGTTAGATTTCACAGAAGTTTGATTTACTTGGAGTTATATTGTGTTGTTTAAATGTTCCCTTAATTTTTTTGAGCAGTCTATATTTGACTGTAAAACTGGGGAGAAAAATTCCTTCAAAAAAAAAAAAAAGCTATGCCAGCCATCTTCATATTGTTGCTGTGAAAACTAAATGCTATCTGCCTGCGAGCTCAAGGGGAGCTCAATTTAAACCATTGTATTAAAAATTATTTTATGATCACCTACTTCAAAATTCAAAAGTTTGGATTTGGGGCAATTGTAATCAAGAGGTTCCAGGAGGCTCAAAAAAGGTTTTAGGGAAGTATGCAATCCTAAAAGCCTCAAATGTTCCCATAGGACAGAAAAATAATTAGGCAAAAGCCAGGAGTAACTAATTACAGATTAGGCACTCTGCATGTCTGCATACTGCTTGTAATTCTGGCAGCTGGTTTTATGGTTTAATAAAAATTTTAAAAAGGAAGGTAAATTAAAGATGTAAAGGAAGCTGACAGTCACAAAATTATAAAAGAATGAAATGGATTATGCAAGATCTAAATATGTTAAAGGGTTAAATAAGGTCCAGGAGGGAAGTGTTTTTAATAGGAAAGTGAACACAAGAACAAGGGGACACAATCTGAAGTTAGTTGGGGGAAAGATCAAAGGCAACATGAGAAAATATTATTTCACTGAAAGAGTAGTAGATCCTTGGAACAAACTCCCAGCAGACGTGGCTGGTAAATCCACAGTAACTGAATTTAAACATGCCTGGGATAAACATATATCCATTGCAAGATAAAATACAGGAAATAGTATAAGGGCAGACTAGATGGACCATGAGGTCTTTTTCTGTCGTCAGTCTTTTATGTTTCTATGTTTCTATCCTTCCTTCCTTCCTTCCCAGGATCAACCAGATTATAAAGATGACAAGTCAAACTATTACTAAAAACCTGTCTTTCATTTTAACCTGGTTCAAAATTATGCCTCAGTACTGCAGATAGGAAAGGAAATTGCACAGAAATTCCTGAAATTATTTTACTAACATCTGAGTGGTGCTACAAGAATTATAGAATTTACACAGCTTAAAGACACTATTTAAGCGACTGAATTGAGTCAAATTCAAGCATCCCCACCAGATGGCTGTCCAGTGTCTACCTAAACACATCTAATGAGGAGGATATGTTAACAATTGATATCAAAACAAAATACTGTATCTTCCTTTCTCCCTCTTTCAGCTTCTTTCTTTCCTTCCTTCCTTCCTCCCTTCCACCCCCTTTTTCAGCTTCCTTCCTTCCCTCTCTCTCCTTCCTTCCTTCCCCCTTATTTCCCTGTTTCCTTCCCACTTTCTCTCCCTTTGTTTCTTTCTGATTCCTTCTCTCTCCTTCCTTCCTTCTCCCTTCCCCGCCCCCTGTCTCTCTCTCTCTCTCTCTTTCTCTCCCTCCCTATTTTAATTAGAAGCTATGAAATCTCTGAAGGACACAATCAAGGAAAGGAACACAAAAAGAGAAAAAAATTTCAGTGCCCACCACACCATTACAGTAACTTGCTTTATAGACAAAAATATATATATATTTCCTTCCAGATTCTGTGAACCTTCAAATCACAGTAGCCAAAACTAAATACAGTGGTACCTCTACTTAAGAACTTAATTCGTTCCGTGACCAGGTTCTTAAGTAGAAAAGTTCTTAAGTAGAAGCAATTTTTCCCATAGGAATCAATGTAAAAGCAAATAATGTGTGAAAACCCATTAAGAAAGAAAGAAAAGCTCGGAATTTGGGTGGGTGGAGGAGGAGGAAGAAGAGAATCGCTGTCGAAGGAAGAATGTGAGGGGAAGGGAATAAAAAAAATCCAAAACTTTAAGGCTTAAAAAAAAAAGAGGGACTCTGACGCAGTGAGGAGGAGCACACACCTCCAATACATCCGGCGTGAGGCTGCCTCCCATACACTGGCTGCTGCTGCTGCTACCTGCTTCCTCTTCCTTCCCATGCTGAAGGGTTCCCCTCTCCTCTCGCTCACTTTGTAGCCTTCGCCTTTCCTTCGCTGTCGTGACTCCTCAGATGCCCAGAGCGAAGGGAGCGTTTCTTTTCTCTGGGCGCTGACAGAGGCTTATTCCTTGTCCAAGCGCCCAGAGAAAGGAAAATGCTTCATTCGCTCTGGACTGCCAAAGCCTACTTAAGTGCCACCAAAAGGCTCCTCTGGCAGTCCAGATGGCTGGGATTAAAGGGGGAAACTGGCCAGGCCTTCATGCCGTTCTCAAATTTCCTGGGAAATTTTTCCGGGCTCGGGTTCTTAAGTAGAAAATGGTTCTTAAGAAGAGGCAAAAAAACCTTGAACACCCGGTTCTTATCTAGAAAAGGTCTTAAGTAGAGGCATTCTTAAGTAGAGGTACCACTGTACTGTCAAGGCTTTATTAAAAAAAAATCAGTGATAATTTTAACAGGTACTTTTCCAGCCCATCTGGAAGGTAGAGCATTCTAAGTCAAATTATGTTGGCTGTTTAAATTATTAAAGGTACTGTGTATTAATGTTTTTTCCTCCTAAGCTTTGGACATCTGCCTTCCTCAGCTATACTAGCAACGCTTTCTCTCTGACAGTTGAATCAAAACTGTAAAAATTTCTATAGCTTTATTATTAAAGAAGTGCAAAGTACAAATTGTTCTTTTTTCTGCGTGGCCCCATAATAGAATCGACATTCTTCTATTATATAAAAGCTTCAATTATTTGACTGTAATCACCTCACCATTTCACCGAAGACGGGGAATATAACAAAATGTTCTTCAGCAAAACTAGATCATCATCCAAAACAATCTTATTTACTGAATGTGATACCAAAAACAATTAGAAATATACCCCAGGAAGAAAATGAAAAACTATACTACAGTGGTACCTCGTGATACGAACCCCTCGTGATACAAACCCGGGGTTCGGAAAATTTTTGCCTCTTCTTACAAACTTTTTTCGGCTTACGAACTCATCGCAGATTGCAAAATGGTGCTCCGCCGGGCGCCGCCGCCCAGCTGTCACCTTTTAAAACAGCCGGGGGGGCTTCTCGGCATTCTCCCGAATCCGAACCCCAACTTTTCGGGTTCGGGTGGCCGCCGAGAAGCATCGCCGCCCAGCTGTCACCTTCTGAAATCTCTGGAAGTTCGGGTTCGGGTTCCGGAGGCCGCCGAGAAGCACCCGGCTGTTTCAGAAGGTTACAGCCGGGCGCCGGCGCCCAGTGGAGCACCGTTTTTGCAATCAGCAGCGGCGTTTTTGGCCAATCTGGAAAGGAGGTAGGGAATCCCAATAGGGTGTCACGCTGGAAATTGCCAGCCCCCATGACATTGAGAAACATCCAGTAGTTAGAGAGTTAATTCTGTCTAGTAAGGTAGCTCCTCCTGTGTGATGTAATTGTTTGCTCACATCCTGTCTTTCTCCAAGAAGAAGGGCCGTCCTTATTCAGAGGACATCTTTTTCTCTATACATCCTACCTAGAGGATGTGCTTTTCATGTCTCTCCAGACATTTATTGTTTTTATACTTTTCTAATAAAAAGTAACTTGTTCATTCGAACATGCTTGTCTGTACTTCACTATTCATCACCTCTGGAAGCTCCCGGCTCACTCCTCACGGGCTGAGCGCCTTGTCTAAGGTAAGGGGGTCTTCTAAATCCCGACATAGGGCATTGCATGGGTGGAGCTTTGACGTCACAAAGACATCTTTACTGGAGGCCGAAACGTTCCTTCTTACGAACTTTTCGCCTTACGAACCTACTTCCGGAACCAATTAAGTTCGTAAGACGAGGTATTACTGTATTTCTATTAAAAATTTACACGATTTCATTCCATTGAAGATGCCATACAATATTTCAATTAAATATATGAACAACGAATGAAAAGCGACATACACTTCACGCAGGGCAAATCAGGTAATTTGGTGATTTTGTAACAAAACAATACAGATGCTAAAATGAGGATGTAAGTGCAGTGACATTACCACACATATAAATGCCAAAAATACAGGTAGTCCTTGACTTACCACTACAAGTGAGCTCTACTTATCGGCTTTTTGGTAGCAGAACACAATCAATGGCGGTGAATATTATAGCCCCAAAATTTGCCCACTCAACCTTCTGTGTCCTCCAGAACCATCTGCCAGTTCTACAAATCGGCTTCCAATTCACATATCTACCACCTTCACTTTTTTTATCTTTCGGGACACATGGTCCTGAACACCCACTCCTTGCAAACTGTTAATATGTCTGGTGGGTTAATATTTTACACAACGTTATGACAAATCGGCTTTGTATTTTGCTGTGGTGGCATTGCTCAGTGTGGTAGGCTTGTGTTTTGCAAACATTTTTCTTACTCATTTCCCTATTTATGTTGGTCAGTGTCTGTTTCCTGAAACACTGCTTTGCATGACCGGCAAAGAGGATGTTAAAAAAGACAGTCTCACTTTCCACTCCAAAATGGAAGTTAGTCTCAATGGAGCGTCCAAGCTTCTGATAATATTGCATTGAGTGGCTTCTAGCAGAGAAACAATTCTTTCTTTCTTTCTTTCTTTCTTTCTTTCTTTCTTTCTTCCTTCATTTAATTTATTTATTTATTGTTAGAGTTGAAAGGGACCATGAAGGCCACCGAGTTCAACCCCCTGCCCAAGCAGGAACCCTATAGCACACCAGTCAAGTGGCAGTTCAATCTTCTCTTTAAAATGTCCAGAGTGTTGGAGTTCACAACGTCCGCTGGTAGGTTGTTCCATTGGTTGATCACTCTGACCATCAGGAAGTTCCTCCTTATCTCCATGTTGAATCTCTCCTTGGTCAGCTTCCAGCCATTGTTCCTCGTCCGGCCCTCTGGTGCCCTGGAGAATAAAGTGATCCCCTCCTCTCTGTGACATCCCCTAGTATACTTGTAGACTGCTATCATGTCCTCTCTGGCCCTCCTTTTCTCTAGGCTATCCATGCCCAGTTCCCTCAGTCTCTCTTCGTAAGTCTTGGTTTCCAGTCCCTTAATCATCTTGGTTGCTCTTTTTTGCACCTTCTCCAGAGTTTCAATGTCTCTTTTGAAGTGTGGTGACCAGAACTGAATACAGTACTCCAGGTGTGGTCGGACCAGGGCATAGTAGAGTGGTATTAAGACTTCCCTGGTCTTGGAGTGTATTCCCCTGTTGATGCAGCTTAGGATTGTGTTGGCTTTTTTAGCTGCTGCTGCACATTGTTGGCTCATGTTTAGTTGATTGTCCACCAAGACTCCGAGGTCTCTTTCGCAGTCGCTACTGCTAAGAGGGGTTTCTCCCAGGTTGTATGTGTGTCCAGGGTTTTTTTTGACTAGGTGAAGGACTTTGCTCTTGTCGATGTTAAACATCATTTTGTTGGTGTGGGCCCACTGTGTTAGTCTGTCTAGGTCTTTCTGTAATTTGAGCCTGTCTTCTAGGGTATTGGCTACCCCCGCCAGCTTGGTGTCGTCTGCGAATTTGATCAGTTGCCCTTTTATTTCTTTCCTAATGGGTTTGCACGCATTATTTGCTTTTACATTGATTCCTATGGGAAAAATTGCTTCTACTTACAAATTTTTCTACTTAAGAACCTGGTCACAGAACAAAGTTCTTAAGTAGAGGTACCACTGTATCTGAAAGTCCATCAGACCAAAGAGTAAGCTGAATTATCTTCTACATCTCAACGTCTCCAGGAGTAGAAAACAACTTGATGTCACATCACCATTCCAAAAGGCAAGGCCAGAGCCAATGAGCTGAAGCAAGAAATATGTTTCAGGTTGTTCTGTCGGGCTCTCTGGTAGACTCCTCCCAAAAATTCACAGGTACAAATTTCAGACACACACACATTTGAAAATTCAAAACAATGTTCTTTATAATGAAAATTCACGTAAACTAAGCCCTCTTTTGGTATAGCAAAGAGCACTGGTCTCCAAACAAGCTAGTAATTTGTACAAGTCCCTTATCAGTTCTGAGATAATTAGCTTGCAGCTGTGAGGCAAATCACAGTCCTTCTTTCACAAAGTGAAACACACTTTGCTCTGGTTTAGTTTCCAAGCGGGGAAAAATCAGCACACAAAAGGTCAAAGTCAGCAAAGCAGGCACGAAACACAATGATCAGATAATCCTCCACAATGGCCAAACCCACAGGCTGCTCTTTATAGCAGCCTCACTAATTACCACAGCCCCACCCAACCACAGGTGGCCTCCTTTTATTTTATAATAATCTCTCAGTTGTTGCTGCCTATGCATCGCTCTCCGCATGCGTGGCTGTATCATTAACTCTTGTTCCGAATCCAAGGAGGAGAGAGATAATTGATCTTCTTCTGAGCTGTCTGCCACACTCTCCTCCTCCCTGTCACTCATGTCTTCTTGGTCAGAGGAGCCTTCATCAGCAGATTCCACTGGGGGGCAAAACAGGCCTGCAGCATGTGGATGTCTCCCCCACATCTACAGTCCTTGGGGCAGGAGCTGGGCCAGAGCTAACCAGAACAGACACCGGGAGGAATTTCCTTCCAATAGGAGTTTTTCAACCAACGCAAAAAAGTCTTCCCCATCATCTGCTGAGTTTTCCTTCTTCAAACAAGAAGCTCAATTGTCATTTGTCAGAAATGCTCCGCTGGGTTCTCCATGGAACAAAGATGGGTCTCTTCTAATTCAGGGATGCTATGATTTTATGAACTCTAGTCCTGGAACAGAATGCGTTGTCAAAGCCATTCCTGCATGCGGAAAGCCTTCCAACCACTTGTATCCCACATCCACGCTTCGACGGTTGCAAATAAAATACGTGTTATGAAGAAACTCTCTATGTTCCAATTTAAACGAAAAGTAAAATCTGTACAGCTTGTCTTTTATAACGTCTCACGTAGAGAAGGCAGTAATCAGTTATCAATTATATCCACTTTTGATATTAGGGACACCGCATTCATTTGCTGGTTTAAAAAGAGTTCCAGCTTTCGGTTTATTTTTCAATAGCGAGGATGAAAAGGAAAAAAAAAAAACAACAACTGAGAAAGAGAGAAACAAAGGTGCACTTGTCGGAAAGTTGGCAAAACAAATCCGGTGATTTTGCCGTTGTAAACATTAAAAAGGGGAGATGACCTATTACATCAGTTAGCGACAGCGGCCTTGCCAAGAGGAGCTTTTGGAGAAAAAAAAACATTGGTTGAATTAAAAGACAAAACAAAATACTTCGAAGGCAGTTAAACTGACTTTTCAGATTCCAAATTATAAACGGTTCTTAGATGGTCGGCAGTGCCAGGAGCAATGGCACACACACAAAAAAGCCAAAAGAAAAAAGAAAAAAAACTACCAAACACTCCTCCACTCGAAACAGAATACCCTACGAGACTAGACTTTCAATCCTGGGCCTAGAAAGTTTAGAACTAAGACGCCTTAAACAAGATCTAAGTATTGCCCACAAGATCATATGCTGCAACGTCCTGCCTGTCGGCGACTACTTCAGCTTCAACCACAACAACACAAGAGCACACAACAGATTTAAACTTAATATTAACCGCTCCAAACTTGACTGTAAAAAATATGACTTCAGTAACTGAGTTGTCGAAGCGTGGAACTCATTACCGGACTCCATAGTGTCATCCCCAAACCCCCAACACTTTACCCTTAGATTATCTACGGTTGACCTATCCAGATTCCTAAGAGGTCAGTAAGGGGGCGAGTACAAGTGCACTAGAGTGCCTTCCGTCCCCTGTCCTATTGCTCTCCTATATCTCCTATACCTTTCTTCTATTCCTATATCTCTTCTATTCTTTCATTGATACGTTCTATTACTATATCTTCTTTTCTATTATTTCTTAGATATATTTTACTATGGGTATCTCCTCTATAACCTTCATCCTGTATTTTACTATGTGTATATACAGTAGTCCCTCGCTCTATCGCGCTTCACCTGCCGCGGCTTCACTTCATCGCGGGTTTTGAAGTCAGCTTCATTTGAATGATTTTACCACACAAACAAGCGCTAGAATCCCCCAGCGGGACTCCCAAATGATAAGCGGGGCGGGGACTGAGCTCCGGCGGAGGCCCGTCCCCTCGTTCAATCCCCCTCGCCAGTGCCGAAAGGAAAAAAAAGAAAGGAACGCGACGCGGCGGGGATTTCCAGACTGGGCTCGAGGGCGGAAGAGGAAGTGCTCGAGGGCGGAAGAGAGAGAGAGAGAAAAAAAGAAACAGCCGGGGCAGCTCACCAGGGACTTTACAGCCGGGGCAAGGCAAAAAACACAACATTTGGCCGAACTTCTGCAAAGAACAGAGTAAGTAGTAGTGGGGGGGGAAGGTTAGCCGGCCGTTGCTCGCCTCCAGGCATCCGGAGCTGGTGGGAAGGAGGATAAATTCCCCATCGCGGATTTCACCTGTCGCGGCAAGGTCTGGAACGTAACTCCCGCGATAGGTGAGGGACTACTGTAGATGTATACCCACTAAAACCCTCATTGTGTATTGGACAAAATAAATAAAAAATAAAAATAAAAAAATAAATAAGTGAATGTATTCTTTAATCTGCTATTAATTTATTGTCTGGTTTATGCAGGGAATTAAAACACACGTGCAGATTGATTTGCAAAAATGCAACATTTTGTACAAATTAAAGAATAGATAATAGACTGTAATACTATTCTCTTACCAAATGTTTTCAGTGGACATATGGTTAAGCAATATGCCACACAGCGAGCGACAGTATTATCATACAAAAGTTCTGAGGTTTGTGCCGTTATTCTGTAATAAAGGTGTCTTATATTCTGTAATTTGGAAGGAGCTTTCAAACCACAAGTGAAACCTTCTGTGTGTTATGTGTTAAATGTGTTATGTGCTAAATGCGATATATTTTTTTTGCATGCACACATCTAACTGACAAACCGCAACACAACTCAGGGGACTTCCCCAACTCAGTGATGAAGGTTTTATCGCTGTTTAATCTGAAGATGGATTAAAATTTCAATATTAAAAATAAGTAGGAGAGCCAGTTTGGTGCAGGGCTTAAAAGCACCAGATGTTGTGACGCACCAACAGCCCGTGCAGCTGGTAGCGGATCTCATCTGAGATGAGGCTGATGTGGCACCTGAGTTGGACAGTGAGGAGGTTGAGGAGGACTCAGTGCCAGAGGTAGAGGTTCGTCCAGGGCCTTCGGAACTTCCAGCACCCCACAGCAGTGATGAGGAAGTAGAGGAGGAACCTCTTCTTAATGCACGAGCACACAGAGATGACAAAAGGTAGAAATGTTTACTCAGGAGGAGGTCTCCTCGAGAGTAGGCTTGGCGCCTAATTGGCCACTCCCCAAGCCTACTGAAGGACTGACAAAGATGAAAAAAAAAACTCTGCAGGAAACAACTCATTTGATAGTTTGTATAGTTCGTGTGGCTCTTGTTTGGAAAACCCCTACCCGACTTATCTTGTTTTGGCTTCTGTTTTGTAGACTGATTCCAGTCATCTTGCCAAACTCCGTAAGCTTCCTGCAATATTCAGGACTAATTACTGAACTTTGCTTTCTGACTTTATGTCAATTTCAATTCAATTTTCAATTTATTAGATTTGTAGGCCGCCCCTCTCCGAAGACTCGGGGCGGCTCACAACAATAATAAAAACAATATTCCAGCGAAAACAAATCTAATATTAAAAAGCACATAAAACCCTATCATATTTTAAAAAGTAAACAACATATACATACCCAAACATAAATATAAAAAAGCCTGGGGGAAAGGTGTCTCAACTCTCCCATGCCTGGCGGCATAGAAGGGTCTTGAGTACGGTAATTTACGAAAGACAAGGAGTGTGGGGGCAGTTCTAATTTCCGGGGGGGCAGTTGATTCCAGAGGGCCGGGGCTGCCACAGAGAAGGCTCTTCCCCTGGGGCCCGCCAAACGACATTGTTTGGTCGACGGGACCCGGAGAAGGCCAACTCTGTGGGACCTTATCGGTCGCTGGGATTCGTGCGGTAGCAGGCGGTTCCGGAGGTATTCTGGTCCAATGCCATGCAGGGCTTTAAAGGTCATAACCAACACTTTGAATTGTGACCGGAAACTGATCGGCAGCCAATGCAGGCCACGGAGTGTTGCAGAAACGTGGGCGAATCTAGGAAGCCCCACAATGTCGCTCAAAATATGGATCACAACTGCCAATGTCGACACCCACCAGCATACAATTTATTAAGCTTTTCGACCCCCAGTAGACCAATCATGGATAAATCCAAGAAAAGAAAAGTTTCAGAAGAAAACAGAATCTTTAATTCAAGTATATATGCTAGTTTTGTATCTGCTCAGGAAATAGACAGGCACAGGAAGATTTTTGTGGC
The DNA here is from genome assembly GCF_031021105.1 of Erythrolamprus reginae. Lineage (NCBI taxonomy): Eukaryota > Metazoa > Chordata > Lepidosauria > Squamata > Dipsadidae > Erythrolamprus > Erythrolamprus reginae. The sequence continues at coordinate 11,185,207 of NC_091953.1, read as the reverse complement.
TCCTGGTGTTTTCTTTTCTGTGGAAAACGGGTCGAGTGTTTAAGGTTGCCGACCCCTGCTTTGAGCAATGAAATCCAATGACTTCGGAAGGATGGAAGCCTGAGTCAACCTTGTGCCGGTGATGAGATTTGAACCGCTGACCTACAGATCCAGCAGTCCGCTTCAGTGGCCTGCAGTACTGCACTCTACCCACTGCGCCACCTTGGCTCATTATTGTATGTCTATGGGAGATATGACAGAGTTGTATGAGGTGGGCTGTCTGTGAGATGTTTTAAGTTAAGGGTTTTTTTTTATAGTGATGTTTTATTTAATTTTGATTTCTTCCATTCTTATGTATTAATATGTTGTAAGCTGCCCTGAGTCTCAGGAGAAGGGCGGCCTAGAAATTGAAGAAAGAAAGAAAGAAAGAAAGAAAGAAAGAAAGAAAGAAAGAAAGAAAGAAGGAGGGAGGGAGGGAGGGAGGGAGGGAAGGAAGGAAGGAAGGAAGGAAGGAATAATAATTAATAATTTATTAGATTTGTATGCCGCCCCTCTCCGAAGATTCGGGGCGGCTCACAGCAATAATAAAGACAATGTTATAGCGAAACAAATCTAATAAGTAAGTAAGTAAGTAAGTAAGTAAGTAAGTAAGTAAGTAAGTAAGTAAGTAAGGAAGGAAGGAAGGAAGGAAGGAAGGAAGGAAGGAAGGAAGGAAGGAAGGAAGGAAGGAAAGAAAGAATAATAATTAATAATTTATTAGATTTGTATGCCGCCCCTCTCCGAAGACTCGGGGTGGCTCACAGCAGTAATAAAGACAATGTTATAGCGAAACAAATCTAATAAAGAAATAAAGAAGGAAGGGAGGGAGGGAGGGAGGGAGGGAGGGAAAGAAAGATCTACACCTTACTGCTGCTTTCAGAGGCTAACCCCACTATAATGTATAATGCTAACAGGTTCTGCACAGGCACACTTAAAATCCATCAGACCTGTGTCATAAACTCATCTTGATAAGCATAGTTGCGTGCTTTGCATTGTGATAGGTTTAGTCTGCCCTATACTAACTTTTATGCTATCTAAGGATCTTACCCTTCCTTTTAGACTTTTGTTTTTTTATATATATAAATACATTTTCTGCCAGATATCTTTTAGACTCTTGATGTATTTTCTATCTTTTTTTTTAATTGGCTGCACCCCATCTTCCTTACTGGTCTTTGACCGTAATAAAGATTTGATTTGATTTGATCTCAAGCCACTCAATGACCTTCAAGACCTAAGAAGAAATCACTTCTGAAAATCTTGCAAGAAAACTGCAGGGGCTAATCCCAGACAGTCATCAAGATTTTTTTTTTTTAAAGAAAATTAAATTAAAGATAAATGGTGGTTTGTTGCTCACCCCATACTCCAATGAAAACATGCGTTGTAGAGATAGGCGGTGTCAGGGAGGGTTGAGATCTCTCATTCTGATGAAAAATAGTAACAATAAAAATAATACAAGGAGCAACTTTCTGGTGACTTCAGGAAATTAACTCTCTGCCAATAACATCAGTCCAGCATTGCTGGCGAATTATTCCTTTATCTCCCATTAAAAGGAACACTAATACAACTCAGGAAATACATTTTCTATTGACAAAATGTAGAAATTTTGGCTATAAACAGCTGAGGGGAGTATTTTTCCCTCTCTAAGATATTTATGTACAGCAAAAATATAGATATACAGTGATACCTCGTCTTACGAACTTAATTGGTTCCGGGACGAGGTTTGTAAGGTGAAAACTTTGTAAGACGAAACAATGTTTCCCAGAGGAATCAATGGAAAAGGGATTAATGTGTGCAAGCCCAAAATTAACCCCTTTTGCCAGCCGAAGCACCCGTTTTTGCGCTGCTGGGATTCCCATGAGGCTCCCCTCCATGGGAAACACCACCTCCAGACTTCCATGTTTTTGCGATGCTGCAGGGGAACCCCAGCAGCGCAAAAAAGGGCGCTTCGCTGGCAACGGAAGTCCGGAGGTCGGATTTCCCAGTGAGGGGAGCCTCAGCGAAATCGCAGCATCACAAAACCACGGAAGTTCGGAGATGGGGTTTCGAGGATTTCCATGTTCTTGCGATGCTGCAATTTCACTGAGGCTCCCCTCGCTGGGAAACCTCACCTCCAGACTTCCATTGCCAGCGAAGCGCCCGTTTTTGTGCTGCTGGATTCCCCTGCTGGGATTCCCCTGCTGGGATTCCCCTGCAGCATCGCAAAAACACGGAAGTCCAGAGGTGGTGTTTCCCATGGAGGGGAGCCTCAGGGGAATCCCAGCAGTGCAAAAATGGGTGCTTCACTGGCAACAGAAGTCCAGAGGCGGGGTATTCCAGTGGCGGCAGCTTGGGTTTGTAAGGAGAAAATAGTTTGGAAGAGGCAAAAAAATCTTAAACCCCAGGTTTGTATCTCGAAAATTTTGTATGACGAGTGGTTTGTAAGACGAGGTATCACTGTATTCATTTATTTTGAATGCTGCGTTCACTGGGCATTTTGGGAACATCAACTGTAGTTTTGAACGCAGAACTCAATATTTTCTTCCATATTTCGTTCCATTTACCTCTTCTTGCCTTCAATACACATGATTAGGAAATCATGAAATAGGCGTTGATATGCTTACCTGAACGCCTCTTCTCGTACGGTGAGTGGGTACAGCAGTCACATGGGTTTGCTCTGTCCAATCCGGTGGAACTGAGCCTAGTATTAAAAAAGAGTGCTGGATCCGCCCCTTCCCCAGAATTCGCGAATCCGTAGACTAGGCTCAGTAGTGAAGCTCTTTAAAGTTCAACTCCCGTGTTAAAAGAAGTTAGAATAGAAAGTGAAGAAGACCACACAAAGGGAGGGAAGTGACTGCTGTACCCACTCACCGTACGAGAAGAGGCGTTCAGGTAAGCATATCAACGCCTATTCTCCGTACTGAAGGAGTGGGTCCAGCAGTCACATGGGACATACCCAATAGATAGGTCCCTAGGGTGGGAGTACATGGCTATCGTGAGAGATAACGGATTGGAGTACCCTTCTGCCGAAGGCAGCGTCCGCTGATGCGTATGAATCAATTTTGTAGTGCTTTATGAAGGAATTTGGTGAGGCCCAAGTGGCTGCTTTGCAGACTTCTTCCAACGGAGCCTGAGTTGCCCAAGCGGCAGAAGTGGCAGCACTTCTGGTGGAGTGCGCTGTAATGTTCCTTGGAATGGAAAGGGAAGCTGTCTCGTAGGCCTTAGAGATGGTCCCTCTAATCCAACGGCCTATTACTGTGGAAGACACTCTAGGTCCCCGGGATCTGGGGTGGTAAGCCACGAAGAGTGCTTCTGACCTTCCTATGGGTCCTGTGCGTTGGATATAGAACTTTAGCGCCCTAGTGAAATCCAGAGTGTGCCAACTAATTGCCAGGGGATGCTCTCGTTGGAGACAGAAGGAAGGTAAGGCGATATCCTGAGATCTGTGGAACATGGAACTGACCTTTGGGAGAAAGGTGGGGTCCAGTCGCAGAACCACCTTGTCCTGGTGGAACTGACAGAAGTCCTGTCTGGTAGAAACGGCTGCCAACTCAGATATGCGTCGGGCGGATGTAATCGCCACCAGGAATGCTACCTTGAAGGGTAGGTACCTGAGGGACGCAGACTTCCGGGGTTCGTAAGGTGCCTGAGTAAGGGAGGGGAGAACCCGTGGCAAGTCCCAGGTAGGATATCTGTGGATCTTGGAAGGCCTGAGGTTGGCCACTCCTCTTAGGAATTCTTGGATTTTCGGGCAGGAGCGGAGGGGCTGCCTGCGAGGCCCCGCCAGGGCGGAAGAAATGGCTGCCAGGTGACGCCGGATGGTGCTGGTAGAGAGGCCTTGGTGGAAACCTTTCATGAGGAAGGCGATTATCCTGTGTATGGGAAGACACAGGGGAGATAAGCCCTCCTGTGAGCACCATTGATGGAATTTGGACCAAGAATGGTCGTAGATCCGATTGGTAGACCCCCTTCTGGACTACAGGATGATTCCCACTGTGTCCGGGTCATACCCTCGCAGGTCTAGGTCCCTCCGGATAATAGCCAGGCGGTGAGGTGGAACCACTCCGGGTCCGGATGGAAGGGGGCCCCTTGCCGCAACCTCTCCTCCGAAACGGGGAGTCGCCAGGGGTCCTGGATGGACAGTTGTTGGAGGTCTGCGAACCATGGCCTGCGAGGCCAGTGAGGGGCTATCAGGATTACCCGGCTTTTTCCAGAAGAATTTTGTGGATCACGTCTGACAGAATTGAAATTGGAGGGAAGGCATACAGAAGACCCGGAGGCCAAGGACTCCTGAGAGCATTTATTGCCTCTGCTCCCGGAGACGGGAACCTGGAGATGAAGCGAGGGAGCTGGGCATTGGCTTTGGTCGCAAACAGATCTAACCCTGGGTGGCCGAACCTGAGGCAGATTTGGTGGAACCGTGACTGATGGAGATTCCACTCGCCTGGGTCTATGGTCGCTCTCGAGAGCCAGTCCGCTTGGACGTAGAGGCTCCCCGAGATGTGATCGGCTAGAAGCGACTGGAGATGTTTCTCTGCCCAGAGACCTAACTTCAGGGCCCCCTCCTGAGGGCCTTGGATCTTGTGCCTCCCTGTCTGCAAATATGGCTTTTGGTGGCTATATTGTCCGTGAGGACCAACACATGCTGATTGGAGATGTGAGATTGGAATTGTTTTAGAGCTAGAGACACGGCTCTTAATTCTAGTCAATTGATGGGCCTGGAAACCTCCTCCGGTGACCATGTGCCCTGAGCTAAAAGACCTTGGGCGTGGGCTCCCCAGCCCGAAAGGCTGGCATCTGTGGTGACTACAAACTGGTCGGGGCACCGGAAGAGAGATCCCTTTGCTAGGGCTGGAGACGACCACCACTTGAGGGATCTGCGAACCGCAGAGGAATGGAAATGCGGCGATTTGAGTTGCTGTGGCCCGATCTCTGAAACGGTAACAGAAGCCACTGTAGTTCCCTGGCGTGAAGGCGGGCCCAAGGGACAATACCAATACATGACACCATTTTACCCAAAAGGGAAGATAGGGTGGTACTGGAGGCAGATTGTTGGGGCATAATGCGAGCAATGAGATGCAAAAAAACTACGTTTTCTCTCAGTGGAGAGGAAAACCTGGGCTATCTCAGAATTAATGATAGTCCCAGATGCAGAATGGAAGTGGAAGGAACCAGGAGGCTCTTTTTGAAGTTTATGGAGGAACCATAATTCTGTAGAACCGACATGGTAAGGGAGAGGTCTGCAGCCATTCCAGTTCTGGAATTCCCATGAATTAAAATGTCATCTAAATAACCTAAGATATGAATGGGAAAGGCTCGGAAAAGAGCCGTCAAGGATCCCAAGAGTTTAGTGAGGACTCTGGGAGCTGAGGAGAGTCCCAATGGCATAGCCCTATACTGGAAGTGCCTGCCTTGAAGGGCGAAGCGCAAAAAATTTCCTATGGGCCTTGGCAATGGGAATATGGAGGAAGGCCTCCGTGATATCCAGAGACACCATAAAGTCTCCCCGATGAAGGGCTGCTAGGATGGAAGATAAGGAATGCATTTGAATTTCCTATATTTTATGAACCGGTTCAATTTCTTTAGGTCCAAAATGGCTCTCCGGCCTCCAGAGGCCTTAGGGACCATGAGGAGGATGGAAAAGAAGCCAGAACCTCTCTGGAGAGAGGGGACCGGTTGAATGGCTCTAATAGCCAACAAGTGGGAAATAGCCTCCTCCATTCGGAAACCATCTGAAGAGAGGCTGGGAGAAGAACAAGAAACAAGCGGTTAGGGGGAGAAGAAATGAACTCTAATCTTAGGCCCCTGTTCACAGGGTCAATGACCCAGGGGTCCTTACAAGAACGGTGTCAGGCGGAAGAGAACCAGGCTAGGCGACCGCCTATGGGGAAAAAGGAGGACTTACCATCTGGCTCTTCTGGAAGCCCTGGTAGAGGAGGGTCCTCTCTGATAACGGGAACCTCTGCCCCTGGTGGTTCTAGATTGGGATCGAAACCGAGGGGAAGACTGACCTGGACTCCTTTGAAGGGTGAAGCCTTGATCCTGTTGCCGTCCTGTGCGCCGAAAAGGCTGCGGCTTAGGAGCCTTCTTGGTGGTGGGTCCTAAGACCTTTTTCTTGTCTGTGGTCTCTGTAAGGAGAGGATCCAGGAGGTCTCCGAAGAGCAAGTTGCGTTTCAGCGGACCCATGGCTAGCTGCCACTTTTGTCTTACTCCCGCCCGCCAAGGGCGGAGCCACAGAAGTCTTCTGGCCGTTGTTGAGGCTGCTACTGACCTGGCTGCAAATCTTGAAGATTGGAAGGTAGCATCTGCTACGTATTGGGCAGCTGCGAAGACTTTGTTGAAATCCTGTTGGCCCCTTAGATCATCTGGAGGCAGGTGAGATTGGAGCTGACGGAGCCACAAGAGCATAGCTCTAGAGAAGAAGGATGCCGCTGCAGCACTCTTAATGGCCCATGAATCTGCGAAGAGGCTTCTTTTGAGCATCTGCTCAAGGCGTTTGTCCTCCGGCCGGAGGACCTCCTCTGCTTCGCCAGGCATGGCGGCCGTTGAGTGGAGTGTTTTCACTGGCTCATCTGGCCTAGGACATGTTAGGAGCTCCTCATAGGAGGGAGAAAGCTTGTAAAGCTTCTTGTCCTTGGAAGTGGGAGTGAGGCGAGCAGTTGGGTGGTCCCACTGTTTGAGCAAGGCATCCTTAAATAATTTGGGCATAGGAATTACCTCATTGTCTTCCTGTTCTTCCATGAAGTAAGGAAGATTTTCCTCCGGAGGGTCTGAAGGAGTAGTAGCCTGTTTTTCCTGTCCGGCTAGCCCCGTGGATACTCTTGCTTTAAGCAGGAGAGATTTGAAAAGCTGAGAAGGGAAGATAGCAGCTGGGGCTGGAATCTTGATCTGGGATTCCTCGTCTTCCGACAGCCCTTGAAAGGGGTCATCATCCTCTGCTGCATCCACGTCCTCATCCTCCTCCTGAGAGGAGTCAGAGACCTCCATGATTGGGGCTCTGTAAAAAGGAGCAGAACTCACGGGACGGGAGGAGCGTGGGAGGGGGTGAGACAAAGAAGACACATTGAAAGATGAGAGTTTAGCGTCCATGGTGTTAGTCAAAATAGTCAAGATAGACTGAAACTCCGGAGGCAAGGAAGAAACATCAGCCGGGAAAGAAGGAGGATCCCTGAAGGCCTGAGCCGATTCAGGCTGTGAAGGATCCTTAGTAATATCTGGCTCCTCTGGACCTAAACCCCATAGGTTAAGTTGGGGTGGATTTAGGTTTGGCTCATCCAGAGATATCACAGGAACCCCAGAGGGAGGCAGGTTAGAGGCCTCCGGGAGGGGTGTATTGGTATGCACTTGGGCCTGCACTTTAAAACGTTTGGCTGATTTATCATGTAATTTTTGTAGGGCTGGGTCCCTTCTCTTCTCAGCCCTGGTGGGCCCGGCTAAGGAATGGGCGCCTGAGGAAGAGGAGGAAGAGGCCTGGGGAACTTCAGTAGAATTATCAGTAGGCCTAACCTCTTTGGGACCCTTAGTAGTGCCTCTCTTGGGAAAAGAAGCCATAGTCTGAAACAAATTACAGAGGACAAGGCTTGAGCCAATAAAATAGGGGGGAGAAGAAATTTTTTGTGAGCTTTCCCAAGAGGAGAGGTGACCCTGCTCCCAGGCCCAGGAGCTGCTGCGCCTTAAGGGGCAATCCTGGACGGTACCAGAGAGTTCGTGTCCCTAAGTGCAGCGTGGCAGGCCTCACAAACTAACTTTAAGAAAAACCAAGGCACAACTGGTTGGAGGCCACTTCCGTGGAGAATAGGTTTGAGGGAACTCGAAACGACGACTCCAAGGGTCAAGCGGCGGGCTGGAAGCACTAATGGCCGACCTCTTAGGGCAGAACCGAAAGTGCAATTACTGGGCGCGAGGGCCTTTGGCGCCAAAAACAAACGCTCCGTTAATTTATGATCGGAGACACTAAGCCCGGGAGACAATTCAAGTCCCACACCGCGGGAGGTAATTAGCCCTTAATAGTTTGTTTATTTTAGTTAAAGAAGGCTTGCTCTCGGCGGGACCTCCAGACCGTAATAGTAAAATAACGGCCGCGGCAGCAGCACGGAGGAAAAAACCGCGGGGGCTGAGCCGCTAACTTCTCCCCCAACTCAAAGCCCAGGAGGGCTGAGTGGAATCCCCTGCCGGCAAGCTTAATACAGTAATGGAAAATTCTTACTGGTTTTGAAGAAAGATCGAAGGGAAGGTGTTTTGGGAGGAACGAGCATTCACACACATCCGAAGGAATGCGAACTGAGCGAATTCTGGGGAAGGGGCGGATCCAGCACTCTTTTTTAATACTAGGCTCAGTTCCACCGGATTGGACAGAGCAAACCCATGTGACTGCTGGACCCACTCCTTCAGTACGGAGAATCTCAATTTCCTTCCATTACTCTTTATTTTTGCTATCTTAAATAGGTTCTATCCCATTTCCACATCAACTCTGATTTGGACCTGGTGCTGTGGCATCAGCACAGCAACTTCAATCAGGATGATAATTTGGGATCCAGTAGGTATCCTTTGTTGTGGCTATCTTAACAACAAGTATAACACCAATGTGTGCTATAACTCTTGGTCTCATATTTGCAGTTGCTGGACTTCCGTCAATATACACTGCTCAAAAAAATAAAGGGAACATTCAAATAGATTGGGCCTTTTCCGGGTCCTGTCGACTAAGCAATGTCGTCTAGTGGGGCCCAGGGGAAGAGCCTTCTCTGTGGCGGCCCCGGCCCTCTGGAACCAATTCCCCCTGGAGATCAGAACCGCCCCCACCCATGTAATTGCACGTGATTCTGAATCCTATCAGGTTTATCTCTGTATGGCAGGGGTCAGCAATGTTAAATGGGACCGTCCTCTGCTGCACGAATCCCAGCGGCCGATTAGGTCCCACAGAGTGGGACTTCTCCGGGTCCCGTCGACTAAGTAATGTCGTCTGGTGGGGCCAAGGGGAAGAGCCTTCTCTGTGGCGGCCCCGGCCCTCTGGAACCAACTCCCCACGGAGATCAGAACCGCCCCCACCCTCCTTGTCTTTCATAAGTTGTTGAAAACTCACCTTTGCCACCAGGCATGAGGAAATTGACACCTCCCCTAACTACTGTTTTATGTATGGTTTGATTGGGTTGTGTGATTATTTTATTAATACGGGTTTTTAAATTGTGTTTTTAGCTATTGGATTTGTACATTGTTTATTATTGTTGTGAGCCACCCTGAGTTCTCGGAGAGGGGCGGCATACAAATCTAATAAATAATAATAATAATAATAATTATTATTATTATTATTATTATTACTACTACTATTATTATTATTATGAGCTGGGGTGGCGCAGCAGGTAGAGTGCTGTACTGCAGGCCACTGAAGCTGACTGAAGATCTGAAGGTCAGTGGTTCAAATCTCATCACCGACTCAAGGTTGACTCAGCCTTCCCTCCTTCCGAGGTGGGTAAAATAAGGACCCGGATTGTGGGGGCAATAGCTTAGCTATGTTAAAAAGTGCTATTGCTAACATGTTGTAAGCTGCCCTGAGTCTAAGGAGAAGGGCGGCATAAAAATTGAATAAATAAATAAATAAATAAATTATTATTATCATTATCATTAAATAACACATCCTAGATCTGAATGAATGAAATATTCTCATTGAATACTTTGTTCTGTACAAAATTGAATGTACTGACAACAAAATGAAATTGATTGTCAATCAGTGTTGTTTCCTAGGTGGAGAGTTTGATTTCACAGAAGTTTTGTTTACTTGGAGTTATATTCTGTTGTTTAAGTGTTCCCTTTATTTTTTTGAGCCTTATAGTCAACCCTAGTTCCTTGAAACCAGTTCCCACATAATACAGCAATTCAAAATTACCCTTCTATAATGTGCTACACGATTTCGTTTTCCGGGGCCAATTTACCCCCTTCCTTTCTTCCATGTACAACGACCTGAAGTTCCAACAAACTTTAGCATCACCTTGAGATAATTAAAGTCAGTTTCATTGCCAATCTATCTGCCATCCTTCACCTGAACAGAGCTAAATATAGATTTTGTAATAAAGTACTCTTTGACGGTCCTCCGTTGTCACAAAAATATTTCTGGGGAAAAAAGTCTTATTAGAAGAAACTGTTTATGAGTTATTTTGACGGAGATCTCTGGGACAGCCATCTGCCAGTATATTATTTCTAATTGCTTATATCCTTGGCTTCATTTGTTTCAGGGCCTAAATTTTCTTCCCCTGGTTGAAAGAGAAAGCACTGGGCCCCTGTGCTTACTAATTGTTTCCAGGTTCAGGGAGTTTGGGATGGCCATCTGCTGGAAAAAAAGGGCTTCTTCTTGTTTATCTAGCCCTGCCTGTCAACCCGGATTTTCCATCCACCAAGAATCTCGCTCTTGGGAATTAAGTGTGCAAAACATCCAAGCTGCCCACAGTGAAATATTCTCTGGGGTATTGAAAGCAGGAATAAAATCGAAGATTGACAGCGAACAATAGAAGACAATATGCAGTGCCAGCATCTTTCTTCCACCCAGTGTTAACTTGAAAGAGATAAACAGGAGCCTCAAAATTAGAAGGGCGCCAGGTGTTCCCAAAATTATGCAAGGTTGTGCACAAAAATGTGGCAACATCAGCATAAACCTCTGTCCCTGTGCCGTGTGTTTTCTTGAAAAACCCACATTTAATGGAGTATGTGTAACCCAAAGCACTTAACAGCAGAAGAAGTAAGTAAGAAGTAAGTAGGAAGAAGAAGAGCCCTTCACTCCTCCACTCGAAACAGAATACCCTATGAGACTAGACTTTCAATCCTGGGCCTAGAAAGTTTAGAACTAAGACGCCTTAAACAAGATCTAAGTATTGCCCACAAGATCATATGCTGCAACATCCTGCCTGTCGGCGACTACTTCAGCTTCAACCACAACAACACAAGAGCACACAACAGATTTAAACTTAATATTAACCGCTCCAAACTTGACTGTAAAAAATATGACTTCAGTAACCGAGTTGTCGAAGCGTGGAACTCATTACCGGACTCCATAGTGTCATCCCCAAACCCCCAACACTTTACCCTTAGATTATCTATGGTTGACCTATCCATATTCCTAAGAGGTCAGTAAGGGGCAAGTACAAGTGCACTAGAGTGCCTTCCGTCCCCTGTCCTATTGCTCTCCTATATCTCCTATACCTTTCTTCTTTTCCTATATCTCTTCTTCTATTCTTTCATTGATATGTTCTATTACTATATCTTCTTTTCTATTCTTTCATAGATATATTTTACTATGAGTATCTCCTCTATAACCATCATCATGTATTTTACTATGTGTATATAGATATATACCCACTAAAACCCTCGTTGTGTATTGGACAAAATAAATAAATAAATAAAATAAATAAAATAAACATTTTCGGGAGAGCATTAACGACCATCTCAAATAGGGAAGTTTATCCTTGAGAAATCATTGAAGGTTGTCTTTTTCCCACCAGAGAAATTTTGAAGGACTTGTTCATCCAATTTCTCTGCTTCCAGATATGCTTAGAGAATGACAACAGTCTGTGTTGACAAACCTAGCTGCGAGAGCATAAAATTCAGCCGGGATGATGGACAGGAATTTGGAAATTCTTAATAAATTCGCCTAAGACTCATTTATTGGAAGGTAGCTCTCTTAGTTTCCCTATCTGTGTCTTTTTTCTCAGATGGTTTTATTGCTAGACCATACAGATTTCACGCTGTGACAAAACATTGATGTACTATGGTGCAAACCCACTAAACCACGTCTGTCAAACATGTAGCACACTTACACACACACAAATTAACAGAGCAGAAGGAACATTGAAAAGCGAGGGGTTTATGTTATAGCCACAAGAGAACTCCAGATCTCCCCACAACAACGTTATCAACCCACCAGCCCTCTCAAAGTGAAGTGAGCAGCAGGAGACGAGAGCACTTGAGCGCCATTCATTCTCGGCGCATTGTTATTTATGGGAACCACATTATTTCACTGTTCCACTTGACTTTACAGGAATAGGAAAAACCCTGTGCTTAATGCAAATTGAAAACACATTGGTTGGCCCTGATTATATTAATAACTCCGCCACAGGTTACAAACGGCTTTTAGATGGCTGGGGAGGCAGCCGCTACAAACACCACATTTTGAAGGTGGCTAGGATTTTGCAGTCCAGACAATGAACTGAAAGCAATCAGATTCTGGATCTATATTGTATGGATTCTTGGAATTCAGTTTAATTTCACTGCCTGTGTTAGTAAGATAACTGATGAGTGACATAGATTCTTTCTTTCTCTCTTTCCTTCCTTCCTTCCTTCCTTTCTGTCTGTTGTGGTTCAGTCTGGGACCCCTCCGGGAATGGCTGACCTTCTGTCGGTTTCCAGCTCAGAGGGAGAGGCTGAGGAACAGGAGGTGCAGACGGACGAGGAAGAGGAATCCCAGGCTGAAGAAGAAGGACAGCCAGAGTCCCACCAGGGGGAGCTCTCCCCAGCAAGCAGCCTGGATTCCTTAGGGGAAAATGCTCAAGACATCATAGATATGCGACAAAGGAGAGCTAATCAGAGACGGACTCAATTGGCTAAGTATTTCCAGCATTAGGGGTCACAGCTGGGTTTGGGTGTGGTGCTCTTGGGAAAGGATAAAAGGCGGACCCACCCTTCCTGGCTTGTGGAGTTTTATCTTGGAGATTCGTGAGACCTGTCTGTGAACTTTGGTGGCTTACAATCCTGGTTTGTGCCTTGGACTATTGAAACCTTGGGGGGGGAGTGCCAGCAAGAAGCTTGTGGTATTGACTGGACATCAGGACCCTGCTGTAACGTATTATAGCCTGTCTGTTGTGAAGACAGGTTTTCCTTTGTGCTTATTTTTTCCAGCTATAAAATACTTTTGGCTTTTACCAGAGTGTCTGGCTGTTTTTTCAGTTGGTGTTGAGGTCTGGGAAAACCCAGACAGAACACTGTCTGGGTCACTCCGGAAGCCAAGACCAACCCAAAAAGAGAAGCCAGACACACCGGTAAAAGGCAAAGGCAGTTTATAAAATTCAAGAAAAACACAGGTAACAGAAAATGTCCTTACAAAAAAGGAAAACGCTGTATCTTCAAATATATCCATGAAGGCAAAAGTCCATGCAGCAATACAGGATTCTTGCTGCCAAGACAAGGCTGTAGATAGCAGACCTACACCTCCCACGGGTCCTCCAAACTGCTGGGCCACAAGCCAGGAACAGAGACGTCAAGAACAAAACAGGTCACCGTAACTCCAACTGATAACACTCCACATGGCTTCAAGGGCTTGCCTGCCTTTTAAACCCTGCTAAGGAGGACCACACCCAAGCCCAGCTGTTCCTAATTCAGTGCTGATAATACTTCTTTAATTGCTCCTTTCTTTGATCTGAATGTCTCTGTCGCATGACGGCTTGTGCTTCATCACCTAATGACTCCAAGCTACTGGCTGGGGAGAGCCCCCCCCCCCCCGGGGCTCTCATGCTGTTCTCCTTCGTCCCATTCCTGACTTTCCTCTCCCCCGTCCAACCGCTCAGCCCCCTCCTCTTCGCTGTCATCTTACTCCGGGCATGGAGCCAGCAGAGACACAGCCGGTCCCTGAGCAGCCTCAGGCTGAACCACAACACCTTCCTTCCTTCCTTCCTTCCTCCTCCCTCCCTCCCCTCCTTTCCCTTCCTACTTTAACAGCAGTGGTGAAGCACTTAACAAATGTGGCCTAAAAATTCAATTCAATTCAATTCATTTATTAGATTTGTATGCCGCCCCTCTCCGAAGACTCGGGGCGGCTCACAACAACAATAAAAACAGTATAACAATGGAACAAATCTAATAATAAAATTACATTAAAAAAACCCAACAATTAAAAACCATATAACACATACATACCAAACATAAAATATAAGAAAGCCTGGGGGAGATGTCTTAATTCCTCCATGCCTGGCGATATAGGTGGGTCTTGAGTAACTTGCGAAAGACAAGGAGGGTGGGGGCCGTTCTAATCTCCGGGGGGAGTTGATTCCAGAGGGCCGGGGGCCGCCACAGAGAAGGCTCTTCCCCTGGGGCCCCGCCAAACGACATTGTTTGGTCGACGGGACCCGGAGAAGGCCAACTCTGTGGGACCTTATCGGCCGCTGGGATTCGTGCGGGTAGAAGGCGGTTCCGGAGGTATTCTGTTTTAGAATGGGACAGAAGTCACTTAACAAATTTCTTACTTAACAACATACATTTCAGACTCAATTGTGGTCCTACTTTGAGCACAAATTTCTTTTGACACAAGCTCTGTGTTATTTCTCAGACATTTCTCTCAACAGCAGCGTTACCTCTTTCTGGATGACCGTTGTCAAGAGAAAACAATTTATAAAATACTTTCTTCATATTAAGTGCCAGGAGTTTCAAACTTTTTTCCCACTCTGAACCTAGTTACTTAAATAAAAAATAAATAAACCCCAGAGCCCGTAATCAAGGCACAAAATCCCAACGATGGCAAATTGGTTGTGTTTGAATGAACTCTTTAAAAAGTTGTTACTGATAATTCTTTTATTACTGGCGAAACCTTGACTCATAGGTGTAATTGAGCCTGGAATTACAGTTGTAAATCACATCAGCTGTTAAACAGGTTATCATGTGGCCACACTCAATTTTACAACCTTCTTTCTGCTGGTCATTAAGCAAATACTTAATGGTTGTTAAGTGAAATTTAACTGCTTCTTGAAGGACTTGGTTTTTGGATGCTTCATCAACTTGGTAGCTCTCTTCTGAACTTGGTCTTTTAAAAATTGTGGTACCCAGAACTGGACATTAGAATTTCAAGTGGTATTTGACCAAACCAGAGTGTAGGGAACTTCCTAATTTACAGCCCAATTTTAATCTGTTGAAAGCACATGTAAGGATTGGAAAGACCGTTCCTATGACATCATAATCATTGGAGCTGGGGTGGCGCAGTGGTTAGAATGCAGCACTACAGGCTACTTCAGCTAATTGCTAGCCGTAGTTCAGCAGTTCAAATCTCACCAGCAGCTCAAGGTTGACTAAGCCTTCCATCCTTCTGAGGTGGGTAAAATGAGGACCCCAGATTGTTGGGGGGGGGGGGGGGGCAATATGCTGATTCTATAAACCATTTAGAGAGATAAATCCACAGCAGACGTGGTAGATAAATCCACAGTAACTGAATTTAAACATGCCTGGGATAAACATAGATGCATCCTAAGATAAAATACAGAAAATAGTATAAGGGCAGACTGGATGGATCATGAGGTCTTTTTCTGCCGTCAGTCTTCTAAGTTTCTAAGTACCAGAAGACAATTATGATGTCCCTGCAAACATACCTAGCTCGCACAACCATTCATTCTATGATTTAGCCTCCAACCTTTCTATCAACTTTGTTGCTCTTCCCTGCAGAATTTCTAGGGTTTCAACAAAAATCTTCGAGACCACCTTCTCCCGCTTAGCTCCCAGCGACGGATTAGCGCCTATGGAGTTGGCCTTCTTCGGGTCCCGTCGGCTAGGCACTGTCGGTTGCCAGGGCTGCGAGGGAGGGCCTTATCTGTGGTGGCACCAGCTTTCTGGAACCAACGACCTATGGAGAACCTTATTAATCCCCCCACTGACTTTCTGGAAAGCCCTAAAAACCTGGCTTTGCCGGAAAGCCTGGGGTCATGATTGATCGACACATCTCTAGATCCATCCTCAATAAAAATTGCACGACTGTATTAATTGGGATTTTAAATTGTTTGATGGTTGTTTTTTAGCTGTTGTAAGCCAACCAGAGGCCTTCGGGTGTTGGGTGGCATGCAAATTTAATTAATAAAATAAATAAATACATTTCACCCGATGCAAAAAAAAAATAAGAAGAGTCTTGCAGCCAAAGTTCAGAATGAAAACAGCAATTCTAAGTAGGATTGCCTGTTTCAAATTAAGCAATTATCGAGTTTAATGAAGTTGGTTCGGCATGTAAATGTGCAGCTGACCCCTCCCCCCCTCTGCTATTGATTCACTGGTTCCCGCCATGATTCCGATTTCCCGTGACAGTTTTTAATGTTCACGCACTGCAGAAGCATTGCCACATTCAGACTTTTGAAGAATGCCCTATCAAGAGTTGTGTGGTCTCCAGTCCTAATGGAATTAATTTGAGACTGCGGCATGAATTCTGATTTGCAAATCTATTCTCATTTCCACCAATTTTTGTTTACTGCATCAGCTGTTTTCAGTGGAAACTAATAAACACATTTAACGAAAGAGGAAATTTTATTTTCCATTTATGTAGGAATCCCACCCACCCACCCCCAATATTCAGAACTGACTCCAAAGTACAATTCATTATTTGGGTTACTTATCACTCAAGGCCATAGAGCAGTGTTTCCCAACCTTGGCAGCTTGAAGATATCTGGACTTCAACTCCCAGAATTCCCCAGCCAGCATTTGCTGGCTGGGGAATTCTGGGAGTTGAAGTCCAGATATCTTCAAGTTCCCAAGGTTGGGAAACACTGCCATAGAGGGAGCCAATTGTACTCAGGCAGTCCTCATTTAGTGACAACTGGAAGCAGCAGCTTGGCTATTAACTGAACTGCGACACTGTAACTGTTCTAATGAGTTATTTTTCCATCGGTGTCATAATATCGCCAAAAAGGCTTCTAGAGTTGTTAACCTGATCCTACGTAGCTTCTGCTCCGGCAATCTCACACTACTCAGAAGAGCCTACAAAACTTCTGCTAGACCCATCCTAGAATACGGCTCATCTGTCTGGAACCCATACCACATCTCGGACATCAACACCCTTGAAAACGTCCAAAGATATTTCACCAGAAGAGCTCTTCACTGCTCCACTTGAAACAGAATACCCTACGAAAATAGACTAACAATCCTGGGTCTAGAAAACGTAGAACTACGACACCTAAAACACGATTTAAGTATTGCCCACAAGATCATATGCTGCAACGTCCTACCTGTCAATGACTACATCAGCTTCAACCGCAACAACACAAGAGCACGCAACAGATTCAAACTTAATATTAACCGCTACAAACTTGACTGTAAAAAATATGACGTTAACAATAGAGTTGTCGAAGTGTGGAACTCATTACCAGACTCAATAGTGTCAACCCCTAAACCCCAACATTTCTCCCTTAGACTATCCACAATTGACCTCTCCAGATTCCTAAGAGGTCAGTAAGGGGCGTACATAAGTGCACCAGTGTGCCTTTCGTCCCTTGTCCAATTGCCTTTCCTTTATCTCATATATATTTTCTTCCTTTCATATATCTTCTCCTCTATTTGATATTTTTCTTTATATATATTACCTCAAGTCTATTCTCTTCTATGTATTGTGTTTTGGACAAAATAAATAAATAAAAAATAAAAAAATAACTGCGAATGGCGACTAAATGAGGACTATCTGTTCCACAGCCCAAATATCACGACTTCCATAACTGACCTGAAACTTGGATGCAAGTAGAGGCAGTCCTCAAGTTACAACAGTTCATTAAATGACAGTTGAAATTTACAACAGTACTGAAAAAAGTGACTTATACCAATAGCATTTAGACTTATATACCGCTCCCTAGTGCTTTTACAACCCTCTCTAAGCAGTTTACAGAATCAACATATTGTCCCCAACAATCTGGGTCCTCATTTTACCCACCTCGGAAGGACGGAAGGCTGAGTCAACCTTCAGCTGGTGGTGAGATTTGAACTGCTGAACTACAGCTAGCAATTAGCTGAAGTAGCCTGCAGTGCTGCACTCTAACCCCTGCGCCACCCTGGCTCGTCTTTAGAGAGGCCCCATGTTAATTTTTTTTTTTTTTGCGGTGTCTCTTAAGGCTTTGTTGCTGGCACTTCATATCTTCTGCTCTGTGTTGTGTCTTCTTGTTTGGTGTAAAAAACCCTTACTCCATGCAGCAAACGAAAAGCATGTTCCCTGGGATCACGCCCCCCCCCCCCCCAATAATCACTCCACGCCCCCTCGTGGGGGGCACCCCACTATTTCAGAAGCACTGACTTAACAACTGTGTTACTCACTTAACAACTTCAGCGATTGACTTAACTACTAAGAGGAGAAAGGGCGTAAAATGGGGCAAAATCAGTGAAAGGCTACCAAAATGTTTACTACCAGACTGTGGGCATGGCTTATGCAGAACGCTCTGCGTTCAACATCTTTCAGTGCAAATTAGGTGCTCTGGGGTGGAGCTCCAT